>NC_012870.2:32026920-32367674 GCF_000003195.3 Sorghum bicolor | reverse complement strand
CAAAAGGCGTGGATCAAGTCTGGCCGCGCCCCTCCTTCTACTTATATAGGCGTCCGTAATGTGCTCCCGAGTTGGAGGCCCATTAGTAACCCTAAGCCTTGTCTAATTCGGGTCCAACCCGAATTAGGCTTCCAGCCCCTTAAGCGTGCGACCCTATGGGTTCACGTACACATAGACATGGGCCGAGTACTCCTACTCGCTCAATAGTTGACAGCGGCCTCTAGCAAGGCGTGACAACTCCTATATGCACGCAAATGATCATATCAGACGAACCACTACACCACATACATGTTGCTCCCTTGCCTCATGATATTTGGTTCAACTCGTGGGTTAACACTTAACCCAAGCACGGCCATGCATTTGTTGATCCAATCACTTGAGTGATCCAGTGATATCTCTCTCAATCAAGAGGGGCAAATTCCATCTTGATTGACTATGCCTCGCAGCATGTTTCCTGACAAACCTGAAGACTACCTTTATAGCTACCCAGTTACGGAGTAGCGTTTGATAGTCTCTAAGTAGGTCGTTTCACATCTCGAATGCATACGACAATCTCAGGTCTAAGGACATAACATATATGATGTGAATAGAGACTATAACATCTCACGTTGGGTCTATCCAGCCCTATGTCATACATGTGCCCACAATATTAGTTTGACATCTCTATGTCCATGACCTGTGAAACATGGTCATCAACTAATATTGTGCTGATCTAATATACTTGTATGTCTCACACACATTGATCAGGGACAACTTTAGAATAACCATACAAGTAAAAGAGTTTCACAAACAATTCACATAATTGTCAATCGATACAAGTTGCCTTTCAATGGATATTCAATATACTCATAATATGTCATGGATATAATGTAATACAATCATCTCTATGATTACCTCTAGGGCATATTACCAACACTGAAGCCCTTTTGCTCCAGCAAACAGCCAAAGCTGGGCTTCATCTTTAAAATCCTGAATAGCCCCCTCTAGCGAAGGAGAAGATCCCTCAAAGACACAGGCATTCCTATGTTTCCAAAGAGTCCAGGCTCCGAGGATACAAAAGGAATTAAACCCTTTCCTGAGATGTTTCTGAAGTCTTCTCACAGCCTTTCTCCACCAATCAGAAAAGGAACTCCTCCTTGATGGAGACAATCTTATCAAATTAAGAGGCTGCAAAATGGCACACCAAAACTGTCTTGCGAACACACAGGAGATGAGGAGGTGTTGGATTGTTTCATCCTCTTGATCACAGAGGGGACAATGTTCAGGATGCGGCAGCCCTCTTTTCTGCAAGCGGTCCGCAGTCCAGCAGCGATTTTGGATTGCCAGCCAAACAAAGGTTTTGCACTTCCCAGGTGCCCAGGACTTCCATATCTTCTTCCATGGTTCAAAAGGGATGGACCCAATAAAGTAATTTCTATAAGCTGATCTTGTGGAGAAGATCCCCGAAGCTTTAGGTCTCCAGATATGGATGTCATTTGTATCGAGCAAGTTAACACTAGACAGCATGTCCCATAGTTCAAGGTATTCCACTAAGCCTAACCATCCCAAGGAATTTCTTATATCAGACACCCACGTATGATCACTCAAAGCTTCACTGACAGTTCTCCGTCTTCTAACTCTCAATGGAACACATTGGACCACATTTGGGGCTAGGTCCTCAAGACAATGGCCATGCATCCATCGGTCTGACCAGAAGAGAGTGTTATTCCCATTCCCCACTATAGATACAATGGATATAGCAAACATTGCTGCTGTGTTAGAATAAACAGGAATCTGCAGACCAGCCCAAGGCCTATCCGTTCGGGTCTTCTCGAGCCACAGCCACCTCATTTGGAGAGCCCAACTCATCACTTCAAGGTTGTGTATACCCAGCCCACCTAGATCAACCGGTCCATATGCCAATGAAATGTTCAATTAAGTGTCTTATTCCAATTTTGTGTTAATAGATGCATTAGTACTGAAAATCTTGGATATGTCTTACACTTTGAAATTTTGATTCAATAGATTGCAACTTTGATGGTCACCAGCAGGTCATGGCAATGTGCAGCCATCTTCCTAATAACTGATGCCTAGAAATAGGCCTCGGTTGGCTACCTAGGAGTTGGGATTCACTATACATAAGAAGATTAATCAATTAAGTTCGTGTCTATGGGAGCTAAGTAGTTATAATAAATTTTAACTGCAGGTTAATCAAGGTGCAATCGAAACAACAGCTGACGAAACAACTGCTAACACAACATCCTCAATTGCTCAAGAACCAGACTTGAGTCAAAGAGAAGAAACAACACTTGAGGATGAAGCAACATTAGATCAGGTTATTTCACATTAAAAATTGTTTATGGCCATCATGAATTATTGCACCGTATGAGTCCTAATATTTTTCATATAATTTATTGAGTTGCAAAATAACCTACAGGTAAACCAGAAAGTGCAACTCATAGCTTCAACAGGTGTGGGTAGCACTGTGCGCACCACTAGAGCCAGTCTTAACCGAAATAAATCACAAAACAAAGAAGGAAATGGCACATCAAATTTTATTTCGAGGGCACAATTGACTGATGCCGTGTCAAAGAGACGATTCAAAAAGAATTGAATGTAAGCTTCATTTTTCGTATTGCTTCTGAAAATTCAGATTAAAGCCATGTTCAGTGAACTGCTCAACCATTGTACAGTTTGCATTGTTGTTGCTAAACAGATAGCTTTAGTTTCCAATACCTGTCTACATTCTGCTTTTGCTGCTGTCCTAAACAATTCAGTACTTTAGCTATATATTTTTATCTGCATGAAATTTCCTTAGTCGAATGTGCTTGCTTATAAATCATCTTATATTACATTAGCTGTTAGCTTCTCTCTGCTTGTGTCATGTTAGCTTATACAATAGGACATGCTAATTATTCATTTATATTTATTTAGTACACTGTTGCTCAACTGATAGTAACCTAGTAACCTGCTTTTTCTTGGAAGGATCTTTCAAAAGAAATCCTTGAGTGAATTTCCTATGACAATTGCATATCCTTAAATGCAGAATTTGAGTGGAGCACACAAGTGATGGGATCGTCCAAATGAGGCCAAGCCAAGCCAAGTGAAGCTGCAGTGCTGTCTACGCATCTTAGAAGTTTTTGTTTAGGAACATATATGCTGGATATCTTTGTTTCGATAATGCTTGTGTAGCCTGAGTTTGAATTTTTATAGCGTTTAATTTCAGATGTGAACAAATGAAGCAAGTTATATTTTGGTTTAATGGCTTCATTAAAATTGTTTGTTGATGTCTATTGAGCTTCTAATTAACTAATGGTGCTGCAATATTGCCTGGTGGCACCAAACTAAAAGCATTGTAAAAGTGGATATTAGCAACCCTATTTTTTATGGCAATCTATCGTATAGCAACGTATGCTCTTCGTGGCAATAGAGGTTGCACTAATAGCAATGGAACAGTCAATGTGGCAACATGCACATGTTACCACCACCACTTGGTGTTGTGACATAATCCTATTGCCACACTTGTTCTCTGTGGAAATAGTGACTATACCTTAAGCAACCAAATGTTCGGTGTGGCAATTGCACATGTGCCCACCACTCCCTGGTGTTGCGACATAATCCTAGTTGCCACACTCATTTTGCGTAGCAACAACTACTACACCTTAAAGCAACCAAATGTTGGGCGTGGCAATTGCACAAGTTACCACCACTTCTTGGTGTTGCAACATAATCCTTGTTGCCACACTCATTTTGTGTGGCAATAGCGACAACACCTTATAGCAACCAAATGTTGGGCATGGCAATTGCATATGTTGCCACCACTTCTAAGTGTTGTGACATAATCCTTTTACCACTATCGATATGTGTGGCAATACTTTGTGTTGCAACACACGTTCAGCATTGCTAGTGTACCATTTGCTACACCATGGGCATGTTGCCATTGCATGGTCCAGCAACGCCTAAGGTGTTGCATTAGTTGATGTTGCCACACATTCAACTGTAGTAAAACCTTAGGTTGCAACACCCTTGGTGTTGCAATTTTGATACAGATTTGCAACACTGCATAGAAAGGTGTTGTGCAAGCCTATTGCCACCCTTGATCTTGCAACGCCTCCCAACACTAAATTTGTGTTGCTATTGCTGCTGTTGCAACAATTTTGGTTCTATTGCAACATATTTGGGGCGTTGAAAAAGGGTCCAAATTTAGTAGTGGATGGATATTCAGGATATCACCAAATCCCGATCCATCCCGATGATCAAAGCAAAACCACTTTTACATGCCCATATGGAACTTATGCTTATCGTAGAATGTCTTTTGGGTTATGTAATGCACCAGCTTCTTTTCAAAGATGCATGATGTCTATATTTTCTGATATGATTGAAGAGATTATGGAAGTTTTCATGGATGATTTCTCTGTTTATGGAAAAACTTTTGTTAGTTGTCTTGAAAACTTAGACAAGGTTTTGCAAAGATGTGAAGAAAAGCACTTAATCCTTAATTGGGAAAAATGTCATTTTATTGTTAGGGAAGGAATAGTGCTGGGACACCTAGTGTCTGAAAGAGGTATTGAGGTAGACAAAGCTAAAATTGAAGTAATTGAACAACTACCTCCACCTGTGAATATAAAAGGAATTCGAAGCTTTCTTGGCCATGCTGGTTTTTATCGTAGATTCATAAAAGATTTTTCATTTATTGCTAGACCACTTACTCTTTTGCTAGCCAAGGATGCTCCTTTCAAATTTGATGATGCATGTCTAACATCTTTCAATTTATTAAAGAAAGCACTCATCTCTGCACCAATCATTCAACCCCCTGATTGGTCGTTGTCTTTTGAAATTATGTGTGATGCTAGTGATTATGCTGTGGGGGCAGTATTGGGACAAACTAAAGATAAGAAGCATCATGCAATTGCTTATGCCAGTAAAACTTTGACAGGAGCTCAACTTAATTATGCAACCACTCAAAAAGAGCTTCTGGCTGTTGTCTTTGCCATTGATAAATTTAGATCTTATTTAGTTGGAGCTAAAATAATTGTTTACACTGATCATGCTGCACTAAAATATTTGCTCACTAAAAAAGATGCTAAACCTCACCTGATTAGATGGATCTTATTACTCCAAGAATTTGACTTAGAAATAAAAGATAAAAAAGGAGTAGAAAATTCTGTTGCAGATCACTTGTCTAGAATGTATTTTAAGAGTCCACAGGAAACCCCCATCAATGATTCACTCCGGGACGACATGCTCTACGGGATTAACAGGTCTGACCCCTAGTATGCAGATATTGTTAATTTTATGGTTTCAGGGTATGTACCACCAGGAGCAAACAAGAAGAAGCTTATTCAAGAAAGTCGTTCACATATATGGGATGAGCCATACCTCTTCCGAGTATGCTTTGATGGCTTACTCAGGAGATGTGTAACCACTGAGGAAGGATGGAAGATCATCGACAGATGTCATTCATCACCATATGGAGGTCACTATGGAGCATTCCGTACACATTAAAAAATCTGGCAGTGTGGATTCTACTGGCCTACAATGTATGAAGACACGAAGCAATATATCAGAAGATGTGGGCCATGTCAAAGACACGGAAACATAAATACAAGGGATGCAATGCCACTCACCAACAACCTTCAGATTGAGCTCTTTGATGTCTGGGGAATAGACTACATGGGTCCATTTCCTCGATCAAAGAAGTGTGAGTACATCTTGGTGGCAGTTGACTATGTCTCCAAGTGGGTAGAGGCATTACATTGCAAGCATGCCGACAACGTCAGTTCAAAGAGGATGTTTGAAGAAATTATATTTCCAAGATTTGGAGTCCCCAGAGTAGTGATAAGTGATGGAGGAGCACTCTTTATCGACAAACGCTTCAAGCAATATCTATCAAAACATGGAATCCGTCACAACGTCGCTACCCCCTATCATCCTCAGACAAGTGGCCAAGCAGAGACTTCAAACAAACAAATCAAGAATATTCTTCAGAAGACAGTAAATGAAATGGGAACGGCGTGGAAAGACAAGTTACCCGATGCACTCTGGGCTTACTGGACAGCATACAAGACCCCAATCGGAATGTCTCCATACCAATTGGTGTACGGGAAGACTTGCCACCTACCTGTTGAACTAGAGTTCAAAGCACACTGGGCCATAAAGAGATGGAATATGGACCTAGATGTTGCTGGAGATTATAGAAGAATGCAACTATCATAATTGGAAGAATGGCGAGAAGGCATATCACAACTCAAAGATTTACAAAGAAAGAGTCAAAAGGTGGCATGACAAGAGAATCAAGAAGAAGGAGTTCACACCCGGAGATAAGGTATTACTTTTTAATTCCAGGGTGAAACTTTTCGGGCATGGAAAACTCCGGAACAAATGGGAAGGACCATTCAAGGTAATTAATTTGTCGGTGTTTTCCCCCGGGGGGTCACACCAACGAGTAAATTTGTATGCGTGCTCCCTTTCCCGGATGGTGATGCAAGAAGACACAGAGATTTATCCTGGTTCGGGCAAGAGAAGGCCCTACGTCCAGCGGGGGGGAGAGAGTTTGTATTATCTCGCACCTAAGTGCTTGTACAGGGGCGAATACAAGCGTGGTATGAAGTGTGGAGCTCTACTACGTATGAGCGTGGTCTTGTGTCGTGATCTCCCTTGTTCTATTCCTGAGTCCCTCCTTTTATAGTTCCAAGGAGGGACCTAGGGTACATGTATAGGTGTAAGAATAGGAGTCGATAGCAGCATGGAGCGCTGACCTACTCGAGGCTTCCGTACCGGCATGACCTCGAGCCGTCCTGTCTTAATAGCCTGGTGATGATCACGCGTGCCCCTGCATTCTGCTCTGCGCGCCGTCTTGGATTGGTTCGACGGATGCACGCTTGTACGATCCGGCGGAGTGGTTGGGATGTAGTCAGTCGACGCCCAACCCGTCCCCTGGAAGGATTTCTGTCTGGTCGAGGGTCAGATGCCGTACATTGTGCTGATATCCGGAGCGCTGACTTTAGACGTCTCGAGGGGGTCCCGATTAGACGTCCCATCCTTATTTCCCGCGCCCTGTCATGCCCTGGGTCGTTCGGCGGGAAGGCTGCAAAAAGATTGATGGGACGGAAGCCTGTTCCCTATCACGCCTCCCGTGACCTGTGTGTTAGGTGGGGAAGCATCAGTCGCATTTAATGCTCCGGCCCGCGTGCGCGCGTCAGGCGGCGGACGGCGACCTTGCGCTCGACGCCCCCCGGTTCGCGTGAGCCTGTTCCGTATTCGACGGTAACCGGCGCTCGACGTCTGATCGATTCGCTCGACGCTATTTCCGTCTTCGAGGTTGCGGCCATCGATGGTCGTGCGTGTGTGCGGACGGAGCGTCGAATCGAGGCGCTAGTTTTACGTACGGATGGTTTCGTTATTCGCGTTGGTGAGGGTACCCCTTGTTGATACCCTCGACAGTAGCCCCCGAGTCTCCATTCGAGCGCTGGCGCTCGAGTGGAGACTTTTGTCTTTTCAGTCGAGGTTCCGCGGGGGCGCGCGAGCGACCCCGCGGGGGTAGCCCCCGAGCCCTCGAGGGAGTATTTAACTCCCTTGGGGGTTATTTTGCCTAATTTGCAGAGACACTGTCGACACCAGTGGTGGAAGGTTCTGATCGGCTTTGCCTTGCGTGGAGGTTTCGACGTACTCTCGATAGAGCGAGCGTCTTCCACTCCAGATCGAGTTCCTAGCGGGTAGTCCAAGTGAGAACCCGTGCCCCTTTCGAGGGGGTCAGCTGTAGCCCGGAGGCATTCTCATAAAGCTGGGTCGACGTGGTCGGGGATACCGGTCTCATTCGATAGAGTCCAGCGGCTCGATGCCTCCCGTCGGGGGGATTCCTCTCGACTGTCTCGACCCTGCCTTGGACATCGCCAGCGAGTTTTCGAGGCATGCCTCGATTTTCGACCACTCGCTGAGGACCCCTGACTCTTGGTGCTCGAGATCGGCTGTCGAACCCTTTCGACGGGCCAGCCCTTGACCTCTCGAGACTATTGTGGGCGCGTATCTTGGCTTACGAAGCAAGGAAGCTGCCTTGCCGGTTCGTCTTTCCGCCCGTTGGGCCCACCTTTTGAGGTAAGTGATGTTGCGACACTGTATCGGCGGGGAATCCGGAGCGTCCGGCCTGTGAGGAGAGAAAGGACCGTTAGACGGCGCATTTATGGGGGGAGTTACCTCATTTATCGGATCCGTCCGTTGGTTGGCCGCTATCTATAAGTACGCTGTGGCGCTGCTCCATTCTTTCTCTCCTCTTCCGTTCTCTCGCCTCCGTCTTCTTGCTGCCTTTGCTCTCTTGCTTCCTTCACACGCGCGTGCACCCCCTCGAGCGGTAGCGAATCCACCGTATTCCAACCAAGATGCCTGTGAGGCTTGTTGCCGCCGACGAATGGCGTCCATCGTTGATGACGGACCGCCGCCTGCTAGAGCTCGAGAATGAAGGGCTCTTGCGCCGCCGCACCTCGCAGTCTTCACCGGAGTGGATCGCGCCGCCGGCGAGTCACAGGGAGCCCCAGCCACCCGAGGGCTACGTGGTGTCATTCGCCAAATTCCACCGCCATGGCCTGGGCGCTCCCCCGAGCCGCTTTATGTGGGCTCTCTGCTTCCACTACGGGGTGGAGCTCCAGCATTTTTCCCCGGACGCCATCACCGTCGCGGCGGTCTTCGCCGCGGTGTGCGAGGGTTATCTGGGGATGATGCCCCATTGGGATCTATGGCTTCACCTCTACAGGGGTGAACTTTTCAACGCCCCCACCGGGACCACCGGCGTGAGGAAACCCGTGCGGGCCGGATGCCTCAACCTGGTGTTGAAGACGAAGAAGACGGAGAGGCCGCGCGAGTACATACCGGTGGGGCTGTCGTCGAACCATGCTGGGTGGGACTCCCAGTGGTTCTATCTGAGAAACGACGACGGTCTCTTCCCCGTCTACACAGGCCGTCTGATCTCGGAGCGCCCAGACAACTGGACGTACGGCGTCGTCCAGGAGCACCAGTCACGGCTCGACCCCCTCCTCGACGTTATGAAGAGGCTGCGCTTGGAGAGCCTGTCCGCCGCTCTCGTCCTCTCGGTCGTCCATCGTCGGAGGGTCCTTCCCCTGATGTCTCGGCCGTTGAGGATGGACGAAATGGGGCCGGGCGTCTCGTCCCGGGATCTCGAGGCTTGCCAGATGTCCAACGTGGCTCTGGCGGACGATGAGGTCGCCGCCCGGGTCAGGGCGGCCATCGCCGGCGATTTCAAGCCGTCGCACGTTAACGGTTTCCCTATGAGGCCTGATGAAGGCTCGGTCGATTTGGTATGTCTTCTTCCTCGTGGTAGCCTTGACTCTGGGTTCCTTTTCCACCCCTTTTTTCTGATTCTATTTTTACTATGGCAGGGGCGGATCGACGTTCGATCCTCGAGGCCCCCGGTGAAGGAGGACGAAGTCGATCGCGACGCGCGGCGCCGGTCCGCCGAGAAATCGAAGTCCGTCAAGGACTCTAAGAAGAAAGGGGAGAAGAAGAAAAACCTTGACCGGCAAGCTTTAGAGGCGCGCCGGTCCAAATCCAGGCAGAGGGGAGAGCCTGAAGAAGAGTCCCCCAGCGAGAAAGATGATGACGACGATGAGGATAGTGAGGACTCCGAGGGGATGGCGTCTCGCCTTGACCGGATCCTCGGGGGTCCATCTCAAGGCGAGGCCGATGCTCCTCGGGTGGAAGCTTCGTCGGAGGGCCCAGGCGGATCCCTCCGTCCTCGCGCCGATACCCCTCCCGCGCCCAAGGTTGGTCAAGTTGCCCCGCGCCCTCCCCCGGCGCCCAGGGAGAGTGGTCATGCTAGGCCCCAGGCGACGGGGCCACTGACCCGCGGTCGTGCCGCGGCCTCCGAGAAAGGAGAGGCCGGCCGCAGGAGTGCCAGTCCCGGCGCCCGCCACGCGGGAACTGATGCGCCTAGGCCCGCGCCTGCCCTCGAGGGGCCTAGAACCCTGACGCGGGGAGGCTCGAGGCCCGCCGGTCGGGGCGGCGGGAGGCGAGCTATTCTTCCTGTAGGGTAAGCCCTTTCGATGCTGTGGCCTTTGTCTTCCTGCTCCTCTGCGTTTGCTCATATGCCGATCTTTTCTCAGGCTAAAGCGGACCCTCGAGCGGGCCCAGCCGTCCATGGCAAAGAGGCTCAAAACGGGAACCGCCTCCAAGGAACCAGGTTTATAGCTTGTTTATGGGCCCTGTGATGTTCTCGCGTCGGTTATTACAGCGTCTAACCTTTATCCCTTGTTTTGTAGGCTCCTCCGACTCCCAACCTCCAGCCGGTGTCGAGAGGAGTCCGCCTCATCCCGTGCCTGTCTCGTCGCCGCCGACTTGTGGCGAGGCGTCCCAGACGCAAGCGTCAGAGGGAGCCCCCGAGCCCCCTCGATTGGGGGTCGAGGGGGAACCTATCACCATCAGCGACACGTCTGATGGTGACAGAGCGTCTGGGGGTGCCCGCCCTATGGAGGAGGAAACGTCGAGCCCTCGTGTCACGGGGTCAACTCCCTGGCCCGCCGGCCTCCGTACCCTCGAGGAGCAGAAAAAGAAGAGGGAGGAGGATGAACAGCGGGAGCGCGAGGCGGCGCGGCAGCCGCAGGAGCACGAGGCACAGCAGCAGCAACAACCGCAGCAGCAACAGCAGCAGCAACAACAGCAGCAACAGCAACAGCAGCAGCAGCAACAGCAAACACCGCAGCAGCAACAGCAACAGCAGCAGCAACCGCAGCAGCAACAGCAGCAGCAGCAGGGGGGCCAAGAGGAGGGACTGCTTGAGCCTCCGCCCCAAGGTCCGGCCCAGCCAGTACCATCGGAGCCGCAAGAGCCCGGCGAGCAGGAGGAGAATCTGCCGGCGTACGGCCCCCCAACTCCGGCGTGGCTCCTCCCGGGGGCGCCTGCCGCGATCCGGGCGGAGCCGGGGCGAGCGGATGGAGTGGTGGCGCTTGCGTGCCTGAAGCGCACCCCCCCGACCCCGAGTCTGAGATCAAGAGGACAATTTACGGCATGGATGGGATCGCCCCAGGGTTCCTCCGGGAACGTCGGGCGTGGGAGGACCGCTTTCCTTCCGAAGAGGACGAAATCGGGACATCAGGGACCAAGGACGGGACCTGGAAGACGGTGGACGACGACGGGCGGTTCCCATGCCTCGTCGACCTATTCCTGCGCCATGGGGGCTCTCTCGAGACCATCGAGGGCCTCATCCGCGGCGTTAAGGCGCGGGCCGACCGGGAGATGGAGCACTGGTGCCCCGATCGCATCCGTATCCGGGCCTCCCACGACCCGTCTGAGCCCGATATCTTCCTCGACGATCGTAAGGAGGCGGAGAAGTGGGAACACGTCGAGGAGCTCCGCCTTTGGATGAAGCATGTGGTGGGGCTCCTCTCAGACGTTGTTAACAACGGGCTCGGCCCGGCTTATTTCGTAAGTGTTTCTCGAACTTCAATTCCCACGGTGCTTTCTGGTTTCTGTGTTCTAATCCGTACACCCCTTGATTCGCAGGATATGAAAGAGACCTCCCGCATCAAGTCCAGCTTCATACACGCCACGAGGGGTGGTTGGGAGCAGCTCCCCTCCTCAAGGACCAGCTCCTCGAGTCGCAGGAAAAGCTCCTGAAAGCTTATAAAGATCTCATAGCGCTTGAGGAGGAGAAAAAGGTAAGGGAGGCTGCTTTGGCCGAGGCTCGAGAGGCCTCGAAGAAGTCGGAGGAGGAGACAGTGCTGCTGCGGGAGTGCGCCCTTACGGTCGAGGAGGCCGCGTCTAAGGCCAGGGAGGAGGTCCTGTCCTACAAGAACGTCATCGCGGATTTGGACAAGGAGAAGGGCCTCCTTAAATCCGACCTGGACTCTCTCCGAGAGTCTTTCCGAAAGATGAAGGTGGAGCATGTGAACGGCGAAGTCGCCAGGGGCGCCGCAGAGGAAGCCAGGAAGAAGGCCCTCGAAGATCTCGAGGCGGAGCGGGCTCAATCCCGCAGTCTCTCTAACGATGTCGAGCGTCTGAAGGGAGAATTACTGGAGAAGAGTGGGGCCATTGTTCAGGCTGGCAAGGTGATCGAAGATCTCCGCGTCGCCAATACTGAGCTGGCGCGCTCCAACAGGGAGATCGAGCGTGCCAACACCAGACTGGTCGGCGAGAACACGGCCCTGGAGGAGAGCGTTCGTGGTATGTTCCTGTCGCTAGATTTCTTCTTCAAGGCGTGTTTGGTTTTTGCTAAAGTGCCTCGTATTGCCCTTTACAGGGCTCAAGGACGAACTCCTGGCCGCCCAAGCCGAGGCTCGCAACGCCAAGGCTCAGCTCGAAGCGGAGGTTGCTTTGAACCGTCGAGTGCGGACGGCGATAAGTGATCTCTCGACCTCTTGGGAGGTCGAGCCTATGGATGAGTCGAGGGAGGGCGCTCGAGGCGACGCCCTAGTCGACCAGTTGTGCTACATAGGTGCGACGCTGCGAGATCGGGTGCGGGACGCCCTCCACATCGGGGTGAAGCGGGCGATGGCGGTTGTCTGCTCGGGCTTCTCCTACGACATGGAGGTGGTGTCCCATGGCTTCGTCACCGACATCTCCAAGACCGACGCGGAGAACGAGGAGAGGCTCCATGCCTTGATCGACGACGCGGAGGCTCCTGGGGAAAGGTTGGCCAAGCTTTTCGAGCCTGAGGTGCTCCCTCCTGAGGCTAGCTCGGGCGGAGGCGAGGGCGGTGAGGATCGTGCCGCGGACTGAGGCCTGCGAGCCTGCTCAGGGCGCCTGAGGCCCCTTGTATGATACTTTGTTAATTCTGTGGGTAACTGATGCTGTATCACTTTCGTAATTGTTAAATGCTTATTTTGTCTTTCCGCTTGATGCTTTCGTTTCTCTTTGCGCCTACGTTTGTATCCCTTGCTCGATTTTTCGTAAAAGACCACCTCGATCACTTCAATGGTGGGGAAGTGAGTAGAGTTTCCGTAGCCCGGGGGCGTAGGAGTTCTCCAGCTCGTTGTCCCTCGGCCTTTGAGGGGCTCGAGGCGCCTTAGCTACTTGAACCGTGCAAGGTTTACTACGTAAGAAAAGAAAACTTCTTGGTTTTTTCGATACTCGGGGGGGGGGTCGTCCCCCTGGTAGCCCCCGAGGGGGTGCTAACTATGATGGGTCATAGTCGGCGCCCCCTTTTAACGTCGAGATCGTGACTTATTAATCTTCTCGGCACAAAGAAAGAAGAATTGTTTCGAGGGAAGGACTTTATTTATTCATTCATTCGTTTACAAAGTCTTGGTACAAAACGTAAGCAGGAACATAAGTTTAGAACTTCTAGGGGTAGAATCGACGTAGCTGTTCGATGTTCCATGCGTTGGTGAGAATTGCCCCCTTTTCGTCCGCCAGCTTGTACGTTCCCGGCTTCAGGACCTCGGCCACCACGTACGGACCTTCCCAAGGCGGAGTCAGCTTGTGGCATCCCTGATTGCTTTGCCGGCGTCGTAGGACTAGGTCGCCCACGTTGAGGTCCCTCTTGCGCACATGCTTGTCGTGGTAGCGTCGAAGCCTTTGCTGATATCTGGCAGAGTTGAGGAGGGCCATGTCTCTAGCCTCCTCAAGTTGGTCGACCGCATTTTCTTGAGTCTCTTTGTTCGATTGCTCGTTGTAGGCCTTGAGTTGAGGTGACCCATACTCGAGGTCTGTGGGGAGAATAGCCTCAGAGCCGTAGATCATGAAGAACGGGGTGTATTTTGTGGCCCTGCTTGGTGTTGTCCTAAGGCTCCATAGGACTGAGGAAAGCTCCTCGACCCATTTTTTGCCGAATTTCTTCAATCGATTGTAGATCCTTGGCTTGAGTCCTTGCAAAATCATGCCGTTGGCACGCTCGACTTGGCCGTTAGTTTGAGGGTGGGCTACTGCAGACCAGTTCACACGGATGTGATGCCGATCGCAGAAGTCCAAGAACTTTTTGCCGGTGAACTGGGTGCCGTTGTCGGTGATGATGTCATTGGGGATCCCAAACCGATGGATGATGTCGGTGAAGAAAAGGACGGCCTGCTCGGAGCGGATGTTGATGATGGGTCGAGCCTCGATCCATTTGGAGAACTTGTCAATGGCCACCAGCAAATGGGTGAATCCTCCTTTCGCCTTTTGTAGAGGTCCTACTAAATCGAGCCCCCACACCGCAAACGGCCAGGTAATGGGGATCATCTGAAGAGCGTGGGCAGGCAGATGCGTCTGCTTGGCATAGAACTGACACCCGTGACATGATCGTACGAGCTCAATGGCGTCCGCCACGGCCGTTGGCCAGTAGAAGCCTTGTCGAAAAGCGTTCCCTACAAGGGTCCGTGGAGCGGCGTGGTGACCGCAAGCCCCCGAGTGCAGGTCATCGAGGAGTTTTCGGCCTTCTTCCACGGTGATGCAACGTTGTAAGACCCCCGTCGGGCTCCGTCGATATAGCTCGTTGTCTTCGCCATAGATCACATATGATTTGGCCCGTCGAGCGATACGACGAGCTTCTGACCTGTCTTCTGGCAACTGTTGACACTTCTTAACGCAACCACCGGATATCGGCGACGGCGCCAGAAGTGCCCTGGTAGGGTAACTCTATTTACTATTGGATAATTCCGCAAGCGCACAGAATGTACCGCTGTAGCACTTCACCAAGGAGTATTCCAAGGTATCGTAATTTATATTTTCCCAAGGGAAAGCGGCTAAGTGTGTTTAACAAAAAGGGGAATGAGATTCCTTGAGTTATCTAGTATCAACTAGTGAATAAGGGTGGTAAATAACGAATAGGAAGGGTAGTGGTGAATCCAAGGTCCTATGCTAAAGGTAAATGGTAGAGTTAGCTAGGTGGGAGGACAACGAGTGAGTAAAGGACTCCTATGTATCTAACTTGACTTCTGTGACTTACTTTAATAGATAATTGCCTTAACTACGCTAGAGCCTTACTAACTGTGTGCGAGGGATAGCCGAGCTGGTAAGACGCTTAGAAGGTTTTTCACCTAACCCCTTACCGAAAGCGACTATTGGGCTTATGGACGCCTTACCTTTTAAGAACTAGCCTGTACGTGAGGAGAACCTAATGCCGCCCACGATCTGTCACCTACTAGGGAGTGCGCTCCTACTTTCCGTTCAAGCCAGCGGTAATCAAAGGTAATCTTAAGTATGAGCACCACGCTCACACTTAATCCTACAACGCTAACTAGTTGCAGCTAGCTAGAGCTCCTATACAAGATAGGACGATGATGCACACACAGGAGTGGTTACAGGTCACTAACTTCACTAAGACAACTATATTACTAAAGTAAATGCACAACAAGACTAAAAGACTTGCACTAAGTAAGAACTCAGTAAAGTAAAGTAAGAATAATATATTAATAAAAGGAAAGTCTTACAAAAGTAGAAAGGTACAAGAGCTATACCAGACTCTCCAGAAGACGACTCCGGAGACCCCGAGCTTCGCTCGACTCGACTCTAACTCCCACTCTAGACTAACTACTACTCTACTTGTATGCTTGGAACTTGTAATGCACTTGGCCTTTGAATTGCACACTTGAAATGAAGGATGGAGGCTGCCTTTTATAGAGGGAGATGGAGTAGGGGTTACTCCATCGCCACGTCATCGATCCGCATGACATCTTCTCTCCACCCTTGGACCAAACCGACCTCACAACCGCCATTTGATCAACGGCAGGGGCAAATCAACATGTGGGACATGTGGGGAAGGTCGGTGGGAGGCCACCGACCCTGGAACCGCCTTTGATGTGGGGTCGGGCGACCCCACTTCTGGGCCTCTGGGCCCACCAGCAGTGTCCACAGGGGTCCCTTATGTCGGTGGACTAGGTGGCACACCTGGGTCCCACCAAAGAGGGGTCGGGCGACCCCCTCCCTGTGGGCCCAGGGTGTCACCTGTTGTCCCCTCGATCTCCTCTTGATGATTCTGATGTTGGCTTTGTCAAATAATGTCTTGAATTTGTTGTTCCTGCATAAACAAGCTAAGAGTACAAGTGGAACTAGTTATGGATAAAATATGTTCATGTCATGTCGTTTCCCCTTGCAACCGAGGCATGTTGACGGTGTTTTGTATGTGGATTTCTATGGTATATCCACCGTCAACAAGATCCCCCAAGCTTAACCTTTGCTCGTCCCGAGCAAACAATCAAACTTAGCCTCGGTGGATCAGGTATTGTTACTATGTTCACATTTCAAGAGTACCATGTGTACAACAAAGTTCTTCTCTTTGCATGAAAAATTTAGCTATGTAAACTTACCCCTATTACCTTAGTCCCTTATGGGGCTTATGGCTTTTCCTTTGTATTAGGTGGTTGAGAGACAGAACAGTTTGACTTGAGCACTAACTTTCTCATTCTTAGCAAGTTTCATATCAGAGGTTTTGTGATATTTTCAAAAGAAAGCTTAAATGTTCCTCTTATGGTTCTCTCATGTCACTCAAATGGTGTATGATTCCTCACCATGGCATATGGTAAGAGTTGCCTTCTCTATTTCATCCTATTTCTAAAAGGCTTATGTGGAGTTCAAGGTAGGGATGAAAGGAGATAGCATACTTACTTTGCATGTATTGCGAAGTCAAAGCTCGGATCCTTGAAGAGAAGTGTCATACTCCCAGATCAAGATGTGCAAGTGTGATATATGGTGGACTAGGTTGCTCCTTTATTTGATAGACTCTCTATGTATTGAGACATGGCTAGCATTTTTTTCTTCTTTTTTTTATATATGAGCTTTCATGTGCTCAATTTTCTTTTTCTGTGGACTTGCACATGTCCATCTTTTTATTTCATTTTGCCTAGCCCTTTTGATGTCTCATTTACCAAATAATGCTTAGAGAGATGTTCTAACATTTAGAGTATGGAGCAACCTATTTAGTGGATGCGAAATACATGTGGTTGCGTACTTCCAGTGTAGAAGCAGCATATATATATGTGGTGTGTACGTGATCTTGATCTTAGGAGCATGAAAAGTCTCTTAACAAGGGTCAACAAGACTTGACGACACTCAACACAAAGCAAATAGCTTATGTGGAAAGGTTGCAATTATGTAAAGTAGATATGGCTGTGGTAGGAATTCATCACCATTGAGGAACAATTAAGGTTTTGATCATTTTAAGAATAATCTCTGATAATCATGCATGATTAGAAAAATATTATAGTAGCTCTTGTCTTACTATCTCATGTCCCACAATAACTTAGACTTAGTTCTAGCACTTGCAACCCACAAAGTTTTTAGGTTCATGGCAGTTTAAGTGAGCTAAGTGATCCATACTTAGAGAAATACTAAGTTGTATACTAGGCACTAGAGAAGCATTAACAAGCAACTAGTCATAATTTCCATGAGGGATATAAACATACATGAAGCATATATGCTAAAGGGAAATGCTAATAAATATTTATTTTTTTTTAAGTAAGAATGATAAAATGCATGAAAATAAATAGGATAGAATACTTACCTTAGTGGGGGAGAGGATCTCCCCCAAGCTAGATCTTCGCTCACTGTGGTGGCGGGAAATTTTGGTACCATCCAGCCCAGCGTTGTGCGTCTTCCTCTCGCACACGTCGGATATGTTGGCCGTTTTGTAACGCCAGTTGCAATGTTGCTTCTTGCCCAATCTGCAATTCGCCCATGTCATTAATGAGACTGTCCATACCTGTGGGCTGGTGACGCCTAGCCCTGTCCCTTGGGCGTGGAGTGCGTTGTGGAGGTAGACCCATGGAGTCTTAAGCATCCACTGACATCGCTTCATCGCCCTCTTCAACGTCATGGTGCGAGGATCCTCCTTGCTCCATCTGGGCGGCTTGCATCATCCTTCTTGTCACCCTGCGTGTCCCTGCAACATCTGGACTTGCCACTCGGGCTAGTCTAATGGTAAGTGTGCGGACCCCATACAACCGGCGCCTCGCACATGGGAGAGGAATTTCGGTTGTATAGCCCGGATAAATCATTTTAAGTTCACCATTTGGATCTCTTATGAGCATGTTAGCATTGATAAAGAAGTTCTCATCTACCACTCCTCTAACATAGCCAATGTCTTCAAAATAATGTGATTCAAGTAATCCAAAAGTATCGGCTATTCGAGTAATAAAGGATGTGAAATAGATGGGCTTCCCATACTCAATAGAGTTAAGCCAATAGTTCACTAGCAGTTTCACAGGGGAGACCTTGATTTTACTAACCATGGCATAGAGAATTTTAAGTTCATCATCAATTAAAGTATCAGTTCCCATGCCAGGATATAGAGTGCACATGATCCAGAAGTGAAGAAAGCGCAAGGTTGGATTATGGATTTCAATGGGAGTAGGATTTGAACAATCATTAGAGCCAGAAATTGCTTTCCAGAATCTAAATTTATCGAACATTCTAGTGGCATGATCTAGATCAAGTTCACATTCATGTTCACACCCTAAAGCAGTGTTTAGCAAACTCCAATTTAATTGATGTTCTTGCTCACACATGCGAAAAGATATTCCATTATTTGTGAGTTCTAGGGTGCATAGAAATTCCTTAGCAAGCAATTCTTTTCCAAATTCAGGCACTTGCCAAAAACTACTCCAACCAATTGCTCTAAACACCTTATCGAATTCAACATCCATACCTGTGCGGGCCAAAAGGTCCGGATCGATGATGCTAGTGTGTAGGAAGAGACCCTCTCGGATGATGTAGTACCTTTGCAACTCTTCTTGGCTTAACATGAGGCCGCTCTCGGGCTCTCTCATCCTTGATGGAGGCTCGTAGGGTACCATCCCATGGTAACCTTCTTCTTCCTCCCTTCCATGAGCATGGTGAGAGCCTTGAGAAGAGCTCTCACCCTTTGCTTTCTTGAACTTGCCGAAGATATGCTTCTTCATCCTCCTACACAAGTGAGGCAAACCAAGCTCCTACTACTACTACTATGCAAGGGGAATCTTTTTGGGTTTTTGTTTTGATGACTATTTCTAAACTAAACTTGAGAAATGGCTTGTAACAAAGAGAGAAGAGAAAGGATTGTGAGCTCGAAATGGTCCTGGTGGTTTTGGGTGTGGAGTTGAGCTCACAATGCTGTGGTATTTATAGGGGGAGAAGGGCAAGTAGTGGACCCACAATATAGGGGTCGGCCGACCCCCCCTAGAAGCACTTTGAATTTGAGTTTAGCTTTATACAGGGAACCATTCTGCATGCTTTCAAGATTTTGCAGAGATGGTCCAAAATGGGGGTCGGCCGACCCCCATCCTAGCCCCTCCTCCACTTTAAACATTGTGTCATTGATTGTCCGGAAAAGTAAAGGCTAGGTGTGGACCAAAAGTTTTCAAATTGTTTCTGAGATTCCCTGTTTTAGTGCTTTGTGAAAGGTAAAAGATGAATGGCAAAAGTGGAGACATGTCTAAAGTGATTCCTATGGACCATGGGAGCACTCAAGCATGCCTAGGTGACCACTTTGCAGAATTTAAGCTAGTGGAGTGGTCCCAAAAGAATCAAAGATGAAAGGAGCATCTTATGACTAAAGTAAAGGATCAAGGGACCACTCTTTTTCAAACTTTAGCTAGTGTTACAAGCATAGGACTCCATTGTGATTCAAATGGTGGCCAGCAGGAGGCAAGTGGGGCCAATATGGGGGTCGGCCGACCCCCACATTGGAGCTCCTAGAGCATCCAAGTGCTGGGTTGGAACCTCTATGACTAGCAAGGTTGAAATGTGGTGAAGTGGGCCCCAAGGTGGGGTCGGGCGACCCCCCTTTGGGAGCTCCAGCAGCTCAAATTTTTATGACAAGTTATTCTCAAGATTTTATTTATTATGGCTAAACATTTTGTCGAAATAAGATATGCAAAATTCAAAGTAAGAATGCAATTGAAAAGTGAATAGTAGAAATTGAAATGCAGAAAATAAATATGGGATAACTACTGATTTACCTTATCAGCAAGGGCTCCATGTTTTAGGTCCGTAGAGCAGGACCTCTCCATCTTGTTCATTCTTCGGGTGCATCAGATGGTCCCCGAGACGTGGACCTTGATTGCACCTCTTTCTCCCGCCATACTTGCTTGGTATTGATTTTTGGTTCAGCGGGTTCCTCTTCTTTCTTTTCGGCCCTTTTGGCCGACTTACCTCTCTTGTCCCTTCGGTGTCGGATGTGGCGAGGCTTAGTCGGAGGTTCTTTGTCCTTCACCTGCATGTTAGCTTTATAACCATTGAATGGACATTTTACCTTCCATCCTGGGAATTGGAGGTGAATCTGGCCGGACCCCACATAGATGACTGCATTGACCGTGTTGAGGAATGGCCTTCCAAAGATGATCGAGACATCATTATTGGATCCCATATCCAAAATGATGAAGTCGGCAGGGACGTAGTCGTCTTGGACCTTTACCAGTATGTCCCTTGCCAACCCCTCAGGGAACCTGATCGTCTGATCTGCCATCTGCAAACGAACAAATGTGGGGTGCAAAGGCCCCCCTAGCAAATTATCATAAGTTACCTTGGCCATGATGTTGACACCCGATCCAAGGTCGCAGAAGGCGTTGTGGAAGATTTGCGGTCCGATCTCACAGGTGATGGTCGGCAGGCCTGGGTCGTCCTTCTTGATGATGAAGGGCGAATCCAGAAGATAGCTCTAGTTGGATTGTACCGGAGGCTTACCGAACCTCGTAGTAACTAGTTTAACTCCTTCAATTGGGTCCTCAGGTTTCCCTGGGATCTTACCTTGCTCGAAGGATGGGATAGCTGCTGCTAATTGAGCTAATTGTGTTTCTAGCATTTTGTTAAAGCTCAACTGATTTTTCATAGCAGAGTTAAAGCTATCCAACTTTTCACTTAAGTTTTCAAGGATCTTATCATTAGCCATCATTTTCTTGTTAATGCTATCATTGATTTTAGATTGGCCTAAGACAAGATCTCTAAGAGAAGGTTGGTTACCAAAAGAATTATTGAAATTTTGATTGTAACTATTACCTTGATTACCTTGGTAGAAGGGGCGCGAGTTCCATTGCTGTTGTTGGGGCCGGTACCCATTGTTGTTGTTGTTGATGAAGCTCACTTCCTCCTTTGTTTCGGGACAATTGTTTCCCGAATGATCATCTCCTCCGCACACTTCGCACCATGAATCAGATTCAATGGCCCGTGCAGTGGCGTAAGGTTGAATGGTCTCTTGCTTGGAACTTTCTTCCATCTTCTTCATTAAGAGGTCCATCTTAGCAGAGAGCATGTCCACCTCATTCAAGGCATGGACACCTCTTCTCTTGGGTTGGAGGCGTTCCTCATTCCATCCTTGGTTTATAACCATCTTTTCAATGAGGTCCTTGGCATCCTTGACATTGTGTTGCAAGAATGCTCCTCCAGCGGCAGCATCAAGGTGACTACGGGCCAAACCGGTCAGGCCATGGTAGAAACCTTGGATTAGGAGCCACTCCTCTATCCCATGATGAGGACAGGTGCGAATGTACTCCTGCAGACGTTCCCATGCTTCGGGAATCGTCTCATCTGCTTGCTGTTGGAAGCTGGAAATCTTTCCACGAAGGGCGCTGGTCTTGCCCATCGGAAAGAACTTCTTGAGAAATGCATTGGCGCACCTCTCCCACGTGGTCACTTCACCCTTGTTGGCGTAGAACCATTGCTTCGCCTTCCCCAATAACGAGAATGGGAAGAGGCGAAGACGGATGGCGTCTGCGGCGACATTCTTGATGGTGAAGGTGCCGCACACCTCCAAGAAGTGTTGGAGATGGGCATTGGCATCCTCGTGTGGCTTTCCACAGAAGGGATTAGCTTGCACCATATTGATAAGCGCAGGCTTCAACTCAAAAGTCGCATCCCCCAAGTTAAGCTGCGGACCCGTGGCGACATTGTCAGCCGACGGCGCAGAGTACTCAGAGATGGTCTTCTGGGCCATAGCTTCTTTGATAACCGGTGCAGATACTCCTTCCTCTAACGGATTCAGGTTCGAGATGAACCTTTGAGGTGGAACTTGACGACGTCTAGTTCTCCTCAACAGTTGCTCAGGATCTTCAACGAAGTTTGACGGCAATTGGAAACCGCTCATACACTGTTAGGCTTCACAATAAAGGAAGACAAGACAAGTGATGGGTTATCCCTATCACTACTTGATAACTAGCAAACTCTGGATTCTCTTTTTGTTAAAACTCTTAGACAGACGCTCTCCCCGGCAACGGCGCCAGAAATGCTTGTTGACACTTCTTAACGCAACCACCGGATATCGGCGACGGCGCCAGAAGTGCCCTGGTAGGGTAACTCTATTTACTATTGGATAATTTCGCAAGCGCACAGAATGTACCGCTGTAGCACTTCACCAAGGAGTATTCCAAGGTATCGTAATTTATATTTTCCCAAGGGAAAGCGGCTAAGTGTGTTTAACAAAAAGGGGAATGAGATTCCTTGAGTTATCTAGTATCAACTAGTGAATAAGGGTGGTAAATAACGAATAGGAAGGGTAGTGGTGAATCCAAGGTCCTATGCTAAAGGTAAATGGTAGAGTTAGCTAGGTGGGAGGACAACGAGTGAGTAAAGGACTCCTATGTATCTAACTTGACTTCTGTGACTTACTTTAATAGATAATTGCCTTAACTACGCTAGAGCCTTACTAACTGTGTGCGAGGGATAGCCGAGCTGGTAAGACGCTTAGAAGGTTTTTCACCTAACCCCTTACCGAAAGCGACTATTGGGCTTATGGACGCCTTACCTTTTAAGAACTAGCCTGTACGTGAGGAGAACCTAATGCCGCCCATGATCTGTCACCTACTAGGGAGTGCGCTCCTACTTTCCGTTCAAGCCAGCGGTAATCAAAGGTAATCTTAAGTATGAGCACCACGCTCACACTTAATCCTACAACGCTAACTAGTTGCAGCTAGCTAGAGCTCCTATACAAGATAGGACGATGATGCACACACAGGAGTGGTTACAGGTCACTAACTTCACTAAGACAACTATATTACTAAAGTAAATGCACAACAAGACTAAAAGACTTGCACTAAGTAAGAACTCAGTAAAGTAAAGTAAGAATAATATATTAATAAAAGGAAAGTCTTACAAAAGTAGAAAGGTACAAGAGCTATACCAGACTCTCCAGAAGACGACTCCGGAGACCCCGAGCTTCGCTCGACTCGACTCTAACTCCCACTCTAGACTAACTACTACTCTACTTGTATGCTTGGAACTTGTAATGCACTTGGCCTTTGAATTGCACACTTGAAATGAAGGATGGAGGCTGCCTTTTATAGAGGGAGATGGAGTAGGGGTTACTCCATCGCCACGTCATCGATCCGCGTGACATCTTCTCTCCACCCTTGGATCAAACCGACCTCACAACCGCCATTTGATCAACGGCAGGGGCAAATCAACATGTGGGACATGTGGGGAAGGTCGGTGGGAGGCCACCGACCCTGGAACCGCCTTTGATGTGGGGTCGGGCGACCCCACTTCTGGGCCTCTGGGCCCACCAGCAGTGTCCACAGGGGTCCCTTATGTCGGTGGACTAGGTGGCACACCTGGGTCCCACCAAAGAGGGGTCGGGCGACCCCCTCCCTGTGGGCCCAGGGTGTCACCTGTTGTCCCCTCGATCTCCTCTTGATGATTCTGATGTTGGCTTTGTCAAATAATGTCTTGAATTTGTTGTTCCTGCATAAACAAGCTAAGAGTACAAGTGGAACTAGTTATGGATAAAATATGTTCATGTCATGTCGTTTCCGCTTGCAACCGAGGCATGTTGACGGTGTTTTGTATGTGGATTTCTATGGTATATCCACCGTCAACAGCAACTCGCCGCGGATAAGGCAGTCGAGGAACGGTGTGCGCCAATCGAATGGTCGACCTGGTCGTCGTTCTATCTCCATCATCTCTTCCACCATCAAGAGCGTATCGACAGCATTGGTTGGTTGGGCGGTGGTGGCGTCGACGCCAGCCCCCGTGCCTAGGTCGACGGATGGCTCGTGAAGAATGCATCAGGCGGCACCGTGCCTCTGGTCGATGCGATCTTGGCGAGTTCGTCGGCTGCCTCGTTGTAGCGTCGAGCGATATGGACAAGCTCGAGACCGTGGAACCTGTCCTCGAGTCGACGGACCTCCTTGCAGTACACTTCCATTTTTGGGTCGTGGCAGCTCGAGGTTTTCATTACTTGGTTGATGACGAGTTGGGAGTCACCTCGGACGTCGAGGTGTCGGACTCCTAACTCGATAGCGATCTTGAGACCGTTGACGAGGGCCTCATATTCTGCGACATTGTTAGATGCGGCAAAATGAATCCTGATTACGTACCTCATGTGGACGCCCAAGGGTGAGATGAACAGCAGGCCGGCTCCGGCTCCAGTTTTCATGAGTGACCCATCAAAATACATCGTCCATAGTTCCGCCTGGACCTGGGTCGGGGGAGCTGGGTGTCCATCCATTCTGCGATGAAGTCTACCAGGGCCTGCGATTTGATGGCCTTGCGAGGCGCATAAGTGAGAGTCTCACTCATGAGCTCGACCGACCATTTTGCTATTCTTCCCGTGGCTTCTTTGCTCTGGATTATTTCACCTAAAGGAAAAGACGAGACCACCGTGATGGGGTGGCCAAGGAAGTAATGCTGCAGCTTGCGACGGGCAAGGATTACGGCATAAATCAGCTTCTGGATTTGGGGATAACGTGCTTTGCTCTTCGAAAGCACCTCGCTGATGAAATATACTGGCCTCTGAACCGGTAGCGCATGTCCCTCCTCCTGCCTCTCGACCACCACCGCCGCGCTGACGACCTGGGTCATCGACGCGACGTAGAGGAGCAGCGGCTCTGCAAGTTGAGGTGGAACCAGGACTGGTGCCGAGGTCAGCGTCTTCTTCAGCCTTTCGAGTGCTTCCTCGGCCTCGGGGGTCCAAGAAAAGCGCTCGACCTTCTTTAGGAGTCGATATAATGGTAATGCCTTTTCTCCTAGTCTCGAGATGAAACGGCTCAGAGCCGCCAGGCACCCCGTGACTCTCTGTACACTCTTGATGTCTCGGATCGGCCCCATTTTCGTGATAGCCGAGACTTTCTCGGGGTTGGCCTCGATGCCGCGCTGCGAAACGATGTATCCTAGGAGCATGCCTCGAGGCACACCGAAAACGCACTTCTCGGGATTGAGCTTGATCCGGCTGGTGCGTAGGCAGCTAAAGGCAATCTCGAGGTCCTGGATCAGGTCTCCTCGTCGCTTTGACTTGACGACAATGTCGTCGACGTAGGCCTCGACCGTTAACCCTATATGTTCGCTAAATACGTGGAGCATGCAACGTTGATACGTGGCTCCCGCGTTTCGAAGCCCAAATGGCATGGTCACGTAGCAATACATCCCAAAAGGCGTGATGAAAGAGGTCGCGAGCTGGTCGGACTCCTTCATTTTTATTTGGTGGTAACCAGAATATGCATTAAGGAAAGAAAGGGTTTCACATCCCGCGGTAGAATCGACAATCTGATCAATGCGTGGCAATGGAAAGGGAACTTTTGGACATGCTTTATTCAGACTAGTATAATCGACACACATCCTCATTTTCCCATTCTTTTTCTTAACTAATACAGGGTTTGCTAACCAGTCAGGATGATGAACCTCCTTGATGAATCCGGCCGTCAAAAGCTTGTGGACTTCCTCGCCAATGATCTTGCGCTTCTCCTCATCGAATCGGCGCAACCGCTGCTTCACTGGCTTGGAACCGGCTCGAATCTCCAAGGAGTGCTCGGCGACTTCCCTCGGTATGCCTGGCATGTCCGAGGGACTCCATGCAAACATATCAGTATTTGCACGGAGAAAGTCGACGAGCACGGCTTCCTATTTGGGGTCGAGGTCGGCGCTGATCGTCAGCACTTTGCCGTCGGAGTTGTTGGGGTCGAGCGGGATCTTCTTGGTTCCTTCCGCCGCCTCGAAGCTGCCCGCATGACGCTTAGGCTCTGGAGCCTCAGCGGCCATGGCCTCGAGCTTTGCAACGAGCTCGGTGGAGCTCTCGACCGCCTCCCCGTACTCGACGCACTCGACGTCGCACTCGTACGCGTGCTCGAAGGAGGAACTGACAGTGATGACGCCTTTGGGACCAGGCATCTTCAGCTTCAAGTAGGTGTAGTTGGGTATAGCCATGAACTTGGCGTAGCCCGGGCGCTCGATGATGGCGTGGTACGTGCCTCGGAACCCAACCACCTCAAAGGTGAGGGTCTCCTTCCTGAAGTTGGCCGCTGTGCCGAAGCAGACCGGTAGGTCAATTCGACCTACTGGCAGTGCCTTTTTCCCTGGCACGACGCCATGGAAACCGCCGGCGCTTGGTTGGAGGCGTCCTCTATCGATGCCGAGGAGGTCGAGGGTCTCGAGGTAGATGATGTTGAGGCTGCTGCCACCATCCATCAGCACTTTCGAGAGTCGGGTGTTGACGATGATGGGGTCGACGACGAGCGGGTAGACGCCTGGGGCGACTACATTGTCGGGGTGGTCCTCTCGGTCGAAAGTGATAGGAGTGCTTGACCAGCTAAGGTACTGGGGCACCGCCATTCTTGCCGCAAAGACTTCGCGACGCTCCCTTTTGCGCTGCCTCATGGTTAATTGAGTCGAGGGCCCGCCATAGATCATGTAGCAGTCGTGGACGGCGGGGAAGCCGTCGTCATCTTTGTTGTCCTCCTTGCTGCCAGCCTTCTCTTTCTTGGAGTCATCACGCGTATCTTTTTTGAACCCCAGACCGTCGAAATGCTTTCTCAGCATACGACAGTCCTTGAGCTTGTGGTTGGCGCCTCCCTTATGGTAAGGGCACGGCTCCTCCAACATCTTGTCAAAGATGCCTCCATCCGGAGGGCCTCGAGGCTTCTTTCGATCCATGGCGGTGACAAGGTTGTCATCGGAATCTTTCCGGTGGAACTGCCGCACTTTCTGCTTCTTTTTATTTTTCTTGAGGCCTCGACTGGGGGTCCCATCTTCGTCGACGGGCTGCTTGCCTTTTCTTCCTTCTGAGCTGAAGAAGGCGCCGACTGCCTCCTCCCCTGCCGCGTAGTTGGCTACTACGTCCATCAGCTCGTCGACGGTCTGAGGTCGATTGCGACCTAATTCCCGCACCAAGTCTCGACTGGTGGTGCCCGAGACAAACGCCAAGATGACGTCGTGGTCAGGGATGTGCGGCAGCTCAGTGCGCTGCTTCGAGAAGCGTCGAGCATACTCCCGAAGAGTTTCTCCTGACTTCTGCTTGCACTTGCTGAGGTCCCACGAGTTCCCTGGCCGTATGTAGGTCCCTTTGAAGTTACCCTCGAAGACTCTGACCAGATCAACCCAGTTGTGGATCTGATTGGCAGGGAGTTCCTCGAGCCATCGACGGGCGGTGTCGGAGAGGAAAAGGGGTAGCTGTCTGATGATGGCTCGATCATCACCTCGAGCGCCACCTAGCTGACAGGCCAGCCTGAAGCCGGCCAGCCACAACTCTGGTTTGGTCTCTCCATTGTACTTCACGATGCTGGTCGGGGGTCGAAATGGATTGGGCAGGGGTGTGCTGCGGATCGCCCTGCTGAACACCCGTGGGCCTGGTGGCTCGGGGGCCACCCGATCCTCGTCGCTGTCGTATCTCCCACCGCGATGCGTGCTATAACCGCGCTCTTCTGCGTCTCCGTGCCGGCGGCGTCGATTTTCTTTGATGTCGTGCCGCGCGTCGTGTCAACGTTGATTGTCGACGGGGAGGATGAGAGCGGTCTTTCTACCTCGAGGGGGAGGTTGTTGATGGACTGACACCTCCTCTTCGTTTAGAGGCTGTTCGTCGCGCTTCTCTGTGGCAGCTCCTCGTCGTCGAGATGCCGAACTTTTGGCTTGTTGAACCGCCGCCACCTGGAGCAATGTCTGTACCTCATCTCGAATGCGTCGGGCCTGGGAATTCGACGGCTCTGGCATGTTACGTAGCAGCATCGTCGCTGCCACTACATTCTGGCCTGCTCGAGGGAAACGGCTGACAGGTTGCTCTGGCTCTGCGTCGCCGACGATCTGTCGATGTACCTCTCGAGCGCGTCTGCGTACACTTCCACCCGGCGGGTAGGGCAGGTCTTGCTCGAGGATTTGCTCGAGCAGGACGAGGCGCTCGCGGTCTTCGTCGAGCTTCATCTTGAGCTCCCGCAGCTGCACGAGCTGCGCGGTTCTGTCTTCCTGAGGAGGGGGGTCGACCTGTCCGTCGTTCCCAGGCGTCCTGGGGTCTTCTCGCGCCGCGGGGGCTCGACCACCCGCAGCAGCATCCCGTGTCTCGTCAGTAGTTTCTACCGCCCCGTCGATGTGATAGCATTCCCTCGTAGGGTCATAGCTATCTGTCTCGGAGTCGGAGTCCGGTTCGGCGGCGTAGAAACACCCACGTCCTTCCTCCAGCAATCGTTGCCTGAGGGAGGTGATCGAGTATCGTCCGGGGCCTAGACGACGGATGCCTTGTACTCGGAAAAGGTCCGGCAGCTCGGACGCCGGCCGCCGCGCTTCAGAGCTACGTGGGAGGACCATTGGTCTTTCTACGTACGTCTGGGCGTTTGGGCATATCGCCCTGGCGAGCGACGCCGCGGCGTTGTCCAATCCGAACGGCAGTGCCACTCTTGGAGTGAACAACCCATGTGGAAGTAGCCTAGCAGCGGTGGGGGAGAGCGCGTGAGACGCGTCCCCTCCCGTCGTCGCGCGGTGCTGAGTCGTCGCGCTTGTTGCTCCGTCACACGGTGCTACCGACTTGTGGCCTACGTCCTGCCTCGCACGAGTTGTTGGTCGTGCTGAAGCAGAGGGGCCGCGGTGGTGCTGTCCGCGCCTCTTCTTAGGCGGGGAGGCGTGGTGGTGAGGGCGTCTTGGGGCCTTCAACCGTGCTGGCGTAACGCGGGCTCCTCCTGGTCCTTTGACTGAGAGCAAGATCATGTCGTAGCCGGAGCCCGTAGACATGAACTCGAGACTCCCAAACCAAATCACCGTGGAGCGCGGAAACGGCGAGGCAAGAGTAGCCATCCGGAAAGGAGTGGGAAATCGATGAAAAACACGCAGGACCCCTACCTGGCGCGCCAACTGTCGGTGTTTTCCCCCGGGGGGTCACACCAACGAGTAAATTTGTATGCATGCTCCCTTTCCCGGATGGTGATGCAAGAAGACACAGAGATTTATCCTGGTTCGGGCAAGAGAAGGCCCTACGTCCAGCGGGGGGGGGGAGAGAGTTTGTATTATCTCGCACCTAAGTGCTTGTACAGGGGCGAATACAAGCGTGGTATGAAGTGTGGAGCTCTACTACGTATGAGCGTGGTCTTGTGTCGTGATCTCCCTTGTTCTATTCCTGAGTCCCTCCTTTTATAGTTCCAAGGAGGGACCTAGGGTACATGTATAGGTGTAAGAATAGGAGTCGATAGCAGCATGGAGCGCTGACCTACTCGAGGCTTCCGTACCGGCATGACCTCGAGCCGTCCTGTCTTAATAGCCTGGTGATGATCACGCGTGCCCCTGCATTCTGCTCTGCGCGCCGTCTTGGATTGGTTCGACGGATGCACGCTTGTACGATCCGACGGAGTGGTTGGGATGTAGTCAGTCGACGCCCAACCCGTCCCCTGGAAGGATTTCTGTCTGGTCGAGGGTCAGATGCCGTACATTGTGCTGATATCCGGAGCGCTGACTTTAGACGTCTCGAGGGGGTCCCGATTAGACGTCCCATCCTTATTTCCCGCGCCCTGTCATGCCCTGGGTCGTTCGGCGGGAAGGCTGCAAAAAGATTGATGGGACGGAAGCCTGTTCCCTATCACGCCTCCCGTGACCTGTGTGTTAGGTGGGGAAGCATCAGGCGCATTTAATGCTCCGGCCCGCGTGCGCGCGTCAGGCGGCGGACGGCGACCTTGCGCTCGACGCCCCCCGGTTCGCGTGAGCCTGTTCCGTATTCGACGGTAACCGGCGCTCGACGCCCGATCGATTCGCTCGACGCTATTTCCGTCTTCGAGGTTGTGGCCATCGATGGTCGTGCGTGTGTGCGGACGGAGCGTCGAATCGAGGCGCTAGTTTTACGTACGGATGGTTTCGTTATTCGCGTTGGTGAGGGTACCCCTTGTTGATACCCACGAAATAATTCATCATCCCGCGGAGCTATCACACTTCAAAATAGCGAAGGTACGTTATTCAAGGTAAATGGTCAACGTCTTAAATTATTTTTAGAGCCCAATGAGGAATTTGAAGAAATAGACGTAGTCCATTTTTACCTTCCCATGGAGAATTAGAGCCCGACACTTTTAGTCTGATGTTTTTGGGTCATATATATATTTTTCTAAATAATTTTGCATCTAGAAACGCGCTCGGAAAAGTTGGCCCATAGAGGGGCCAGAGAGAGGGCGGGCGCCCAGCTCCTATTCCCCCTCGGTCCCGACTTTCTCTATTATGGAAAATGCACTTATGGTAATTCGAATAATCCCTCGGATGGAAAGTTTCGCACGCACGTCGACGGGAGAAACCCGAACAACCCATAGAGGCACTTTTTGACCCCTATATAAACAGACCCCTGACCTCAGTTTTCAAACACCAAGCCACCAAGCCTTCTCTCCTTCAATTAGAGCTTGATTAGTTCCTTGCCGCTCCTATGGCCGAGAAGTACCACGATGATTGGGAAGTCGTCCCCTTCAACCTCAACATGGAGCCTGTGGAAGACCCCAATGCCTGTGCTCTCGTCCCGGCCAACACAGAGCGACAGCTAGAAGTCATGCCATTACGCCAGCGCAGCTCTGCCCAATCCTACCATGCTCAACCAGTTCTCACCGCACCGCCACAACCCCTACTCCTCAAAGGATCATCATCCAAGACGAAGACCACTATCAAGGTGCCAATCGGCACAAGGATCCTTCCACCTAGACCCAATGAGAGGGTCGTTGGAGTCAAGACCAACCGGAGCGGCGAGATCAGCAGTGTTCGCTACACTACGGAGGAGGAAAGGCCTTACTTTAAAGGGATTAGAGCAACCAAAGTCCGTTTCATCCCTCCAAAGGTAGCCTCGAAGCACGCTCTCAATGCTTTTGAGACACCTCCCAAGCGTCGCAAGACTATAATGGATATTGATGAGGAAGTTCGCAGGCTAGATAGAGTTACCATAGACCTCCAGTCCTCGATTAATTCCCTCACTAGGCAGCTCTCTAACCACAACACCATTATACTAGGTCTTAGGCAGGATCTTGCCAGTGCCAACAAGAAGATCAAGGAATTAGAGCGCTGCTAAGTTATCTAGATTAGACCTTGAGGCAATACATCTTAGTCATTTATCTTTAAATTCGGTTTAGGTTTGCTATTATCATCAGTTTACTATTGTCGAGGGTATCGGTTAGGGGTACCCTCAGCAATGCACATTATGAGATTGCCCGTACGAAGGTCGAGACCCTTAATTCGACGCTCTAATCTTACGTATGCGCCGCCATCGACAGTCGCAGCCTCGAAGACGGAAATAGTCTCGAGCGAATCGGTTCAGGACTCGAACGACGACTGCCCTCGATGACGGAAGCGGGCTCGAGCGAACCGAGATGTGCCGGGCGTGAGGACACTGTCCGCCGCCCGACGCGCGCACGCGAGCCGAAGCATTAAATGCACCTGACGCTTCCCCACCTAACACACAGGTCACGGAAGGCGTGATAGGGAGCAAGCTTCTGTCCCATCGTTCTTTTTGCAGCCTTCCCACCGAACGACCCAGGGCGAGTCAGGACACAGGAAACAAGGATGGAACGTCTAATCGGGACCCCCTCGAGACACCCAAGGTCAGCGCTCCAGATATCAGCATATTACGCGGCGCCCGACCCTCGACCGAACAAGGTCCCTTCCCAGGGACAAGTCGGGCGTCGACTGACAACACCACAGCTGCTCCGCCGGATCCGCCACCATACCATACGAGCATGCGACCTCAGAACCAGCACAAGGCGGCTGGCAGGGCAGCACGCAGGAGCACGCGTAATCATCACCAAGCTATCAAGATGGGACGGCTCGAGGCCATGCCGTACGGAAGCCTCGAGTAGGTCAGCGCTCCATGCGGCTATCGATCCCTACTCTAACATCTATGCATGTACCCTGTGTCTCTCCTTGGAGCTATAAAAGGAGGGACTCAGGAATAGAAGAGGGACAGATCACAACACAAGAACACACACACGTAGTAGAGCTACACACTTCATACCACGCTTGTATTCGCCCCTGTACAAGCACTTAGGTGCAAGATAATACAAACTCTCTCCCCCCGCTGGACGTAGGGCCTTCTCTTGCCCGAACCAGGATAAATCTCTGTGTCTTCTTGCATCACCATCCGGAAAGGGGAGCACGCATACAAATTTACTCGTTGGTGTGACCCCCCGGGGGAAAAACACCGACAGTTGGCGCGCCAGGTAGGGGTCCTGCGTGTTTTTCACCGATTTCCCACCACTTTCCGGATGGCTACTCCTGCCTCGCCGCTTCCGCGCTCCACGGTGATTTGGTTTGGGAGTCTCGAGTTCATGTCTACGGGCTCCGGCTACGACATGATCTTGCTCTCAGTCAAAGGACCAGGAGAAGTCCGCGTTACGCCAGCACGGTTGAAGGCCCCAAGACGCCCTCACCACCACGCCTCTCCGCCTAAGAAGAGGCGCGGGCTCAACCACCGCGGCCCCTCTGCTTCAGCGCGACCAGCAACTCGCGCAAGGCAGGATGTGGGCCACAAGGCAGCGACACCGCGTGACCGAGCGACAAGCACAACGACTCAGCACCATGCGACGACAGGGGGAGACGCGTCTCGCGCGCCCTCCCCCACCGCAGCTAGGCTACTTCCGCACGGGTTGTTCTCTCCAAGGGCGGCACTGCCGTTCGGGTTGGACAACGCCGCGGCGTCGCTCGCCAAGACGATACGCCCAAATGCTCAGACGCACGTGGAAAGACCAATGGTCATCCCACGTAGCTCTGAAGAGCAGCGGCCGACGTCCGAACTGCCGGACCTTTCCCGAGTACGTGGCCTCCGCCGTCTAGGCCCCGGGCGATACTCGATCACCTCCCTCGGGCAACGATGGCCGGAGGAAGGACGTGAGTGTTCCCACACTGCCGAACCAGACTCCGACTCCGAGACAGACAGCTACGACCCTACGAGGGAATGCTATCACCTCGACGGGGCGGCGGAAACCACCGACGAAACACGGGATGCTGCTGCGGGTGGTCGAGCCCCCGCGACGCAAGAAGACCCCAGGACGCCTGGGAATGACGGACGGCTCGACCCTCTTCCTCAGGAAGATAGAACTGCGCAGCTCGCGCAGCTGCGGGAGCTCAAGATGAAGCTCGACAAAGATCGCGAGCGCCTCGTCCTGCTCGAGCAAATCCTCGAACAAGACCTGCCCTACCCGCCGGGCGGAAGTGTCCGCAGACGCGCTCGAGAGGTACATCGACAGATCGTCGGTGACACAGAGGCGGAGCAACCTGTCGGCCGTTTCCCTCGAGCAGGACAGAATGTAGTAGCAGCGACGATACTGCTACGTAACATGCCAGAGCCATCAAATTCCCAGGCCCGACGAATTCGAGATGAAGTTCAGACATTGCTCCAGGTGGCAGCAGTTCAACAAGCCGAAAGTTCGGCATCTCGACGACGAGGAGCTGCCACAGAGAAGCGCGGCGAACAGCCTCTAATCGAAGAGGAGGTGTCTGTCCAGCAACAACCTCCCCCTCGAGGTAAAAAGACCGCTCTCATCCTCCCTGCCGACAACCAACGTCGACACGACGCGCGACACGACGTTAAAGAAAATAGACGCCGCCGGCACGGAGACGCGGAAGAACGTGGTTATAGCGCGCATCGCGGCGGGAGGTACGACAGCGATGAGGACCGGGTGGCCCCCGAGCCACCAGGCCCGCGGGTGTTCAGCAGGGCGATTCGTAGCACGCCCCTGCCTAGTCCATTCCGACCCCCAACCAGCATCGCGAAGTACAATGGAGAAACCAAGCCAGAACTATGGCTGGCCGATTTCAGGCTGGCTTGTCAGCTAGGTGGCGCTCGGGGGGATGATCGAGCCATCATCAGACAGCTACCCCTTTTCCTCTCCGACACCGCCCATCGATGGCTCGAGGAACTCCCAGCCAATCAGATTCATAACTGGGTTGACCTGGTCAGAGTCTTCGAGGGTAATTTCAAGGGGACCTATATACGGCCAGGGAACTCGTGGGACCTCAGCAAATGCAAGCAGAAGTCAGGAGAGACTCTTCGGGAGTACGCTCGACGCTTCTCGAAGCAGCGCACTGAGTTGCCACACATCCCCGACCACGACGTCATCTTGGCGTTTGTCTCGGGCACCACCAGCCGAGACTTGGTACGGGAATTAGGCCGCAATCGACCTCAAACCGTCGACGAGCTGATGGACGTAGTGGCTAACTACACGGCAGGGGAGGAGGCAGTCGGCGCCTTCTTCAGCTCAGAAGGAAGAAAAGGCAAGCAGCCCGTCGATGAAGATGGGACTTCCGGTCGAGGCCTCAAGAAAAATAAAAAGAAGCAGAAAGTGCGGCAGTTCCACCAGGGAGATTCGGGTGACGACCTCGTCGCCACGATGGATCGAAAGAAGCCGCGAGGCCCTCCGGAGGGAGGCATCTTCGACAAGATGTTGGAGGAGCCGTGCCCTTACCATAAGGGAGGCGCTAACCACAAACTCAAGGATTGTCGCATGCTGAGAAAGCATTTCGACGGTCAGGGGCTCAAAAAAGATGCGCGTGATGACTCCAAGAAGGAGAAGGCTGGCGGCAAGGAGGACAACAAAGATGACGACGGCTTCCCCGCCGTCCACGACTGCTACATGATCTTTGGCGGGCCTTCGACTCAGTTGACCGCGAGGCAGCGCAAGAGGGAGCGTCGCGAAGTCTTTGCAGCAAGGATGGCGGTGCCCCAGTATCTTAGCTGGTCAAGCACTCCCATCACCTTCGACCGAGAAGATCACCCCGACAAGGTGGTCGCCCCAGGCGTCTACCCGCTCGTCGTCGACCCCATCATCGTCAACACCCGACTCTCGAAAGTGCTGATGGACGGCGGCAGCAGCCTCAACATCATCTACCTCGAGACCCTCGATCTCCTCGGCATCGATAGAGGACGCCTCCAGCCAAGCGCCGGCGGCTTCCATGGCGTCGTACCAGGGAAAAAGGCACTGCCAGTAGGTCGAATCGACCTACCGGTCTGCTTCGGCACGGCGGCCAACTTCAGGAAGGAGACCGTCACCTTTGAGGTGGTTGGGTTCCGAGGCACGTACCACGCCATCATCGGACGCCCGGGCTACGCCAAGTTCATGGCTATACCCAACTACACATACTTGAAGCTGAAGATGCCTGGTCCCAAAGGCGTCATCACCATCAGTTCTTCCTTCGAGCACGCGTACGAGTGCGACGTCGAGTGCGTCGAGTACGGGGAGGCGGTCGAGAGCTCCACCGAGCTCGTTGCGAAGCTCGAAGCCATGGCCGCTGAGGCTCCAGAACCTAAACGTCATGCGGGCAGCTTCGAGGCGGCGGAAGGAACTAAGAAGATCCCGCTCGACCCCAACAACTCCGACGGCAAGGTGCTGACAATCAGCACCGACCTCGACCCCAAATAGGAAGCCGTGCTCGTCGACTTTCTCCGTGCGAATGCTGATATGTTTGCATGGAGTCCCTCGGATATGCCGGGCATACCGAGGGAAGTCGCCGAGCACTCCTTGGAGATTCGAGCCGGTTCCAAGCCAGTGAAGCAGCGGTTGCGCCGATTCGACGAGGAAAAGCGCAAGATCATTGGCGAGGAAGTCCACAAGCTTTTGACGGCCGGATTCATCAAGGAGGTTCATCATCCTGACTGGTTAGCGAACCCTGTATTAGTTAAGAAAAAGAATGGGAAAATGAGGATGTGTGTCGATTATACTAGTCTGAATAAAGCATGTCCAAAAGTTCCCTTTCCGTTACCACGCATTGATCAGATTGTCGATTCTACCGCGGGATGTGAAACCCTTTCTTTCCTTGATGCTTATTCTGGTTATCACCAAATAAAAATGAAAGAGTCCGACCAGCTCGCGACCTCTTTCATCACGCCTTTCGGGATGTATTGCTACGTGACCATGCCATTTGGGCTTCGAAACGCGGGAGCCACGTATCAACGTTGCATGCTCCACGTATTTGGCGAACATATAGGTTCAACGGTCGAGGCCTACGTCGACGACATTGTCGTCAAGTCAAAGCAACGAGGAGACCTGATCCAGGACCTCGAGGTTGCTTTCACCTGCTTACGCACCAGCCGGATCAAGCTTAATCCCGAGAAGTGCGTTTTCGGCGTGCCTCGAGGCATGCTCTTAGGATACATTGTTTCACAGCGCGGTATCGAGGCCAACCCCGAGAAAGTCTCGGCCATCACAAAAATGGGGCCAATCCGAGACATCAAGGGTGTCCAGAGAGTCACGGGGTGCCTGGCGGCTCTGAGCCGTTTCATCTCGAGACTAGGAGAAAAGGCATTACCATTATATCGACTCCTGAAGAAGGTCGAGCGTTTTTCTTGGACCCCCGAGGCCGAGGAAGCACTTGAAAAGCTGAAAAAGACGCTGACTTCGGCACCAGTCCTGGTTCCACCTCAACCTGCGGAACCGCTGCTCCTCTACATCGCGTCGACGACCCAGGTCGTCAGCGCGGCGGTGGTGGTCGAAAGACAAGAGGAGGGTCACGCGCTGCCAGTCCAAAGGCCGGTCTATTTCGTCAGCGAGGTGCTTTCGGAGACCAAGGCGCGTTACCCCCAAATCCAGAAGCTAATCTACGCCGTAATCCTTGCCCGCCGTAAATTACAGCATTATTTCCTTGGTCATCCTATCACGGTGGTCTCTTCTTTCCCTTTGGGCGAAATAATCCAGAGCAAGGAGGCCACGGGAAGGATAGCGAAGTGGTCGGTCGAGCTCATGAGCGAGACTCTCACTTACGCGCCTCGAAAGGCCATCAAATCGCAAGCCCTGGTAGACTTCGTCGCAGAATGGACGGACTCCCAGCTTCCCCCGACTCAGGTCCAGGCGGAGCTGTGGACAATGTATTTCGACGGGTCACTCATGAAAACTGGGGCCGGGGCCGGCCTACTGTTCATCTCACCCTTGGGCGTCCACATGAGGTACATAATCAGGATTCATTTCGCCGCATCTAACAATGTCGCAGAATATGAGGCCCTCGTCAACGGTCTCAAGATCGCTATTGAGTTAGGAGTCCGACGCCTCGACGTCCGAGGCGACTCCCAACTCGTCATCGACCAGGTAATGAAAGCCTCGAGTTGCCATGACCCAAAAATGGAAGCATACTGCAAGGAGGTGCGTCGACTCGAAGACAAATTCCACGGCCTCGAGCTCGTCCATGTCGCTCGACGCTACAACGAGGCAGCCGACGAACTCGCCAAGATTGCATCTACCAGAGGCACAGTGCCGCCTGATGTATTCTCAAAGGATCTACACGAGCCATCCGTCGACCTAGGCACGGGGGCTGGCGCCGGTACCACCATCGCCCAACCAACCAATGCTGTCGATGCGCTCTTGATGGAGGAAGAGGTGATGGAAATAGAACGACGACCGGGTCGACCATTCGATTGGCGCACACCGTTCCTCGACTGCCTTATCCGCGGTGAGTTGCCAGAAGACAGGACAGAAGCTCGTCGTATCGCTCGACGGGCCAAATCATATGTGATCTATGGTGAAGACAACGAGCTATATCGACCGAGCCCGACGGGGATCTTACAGCGTTGCATCACCATAGAGGAAGGCCGAAAACTCCTCGACGACCTGCACTCGGGGGCTTGTGGCCACCACGCCGCCCCACGGACCCTTGTAGGAAACGCTTTTCGGCAAGGCTTTTACTGGCCAACGGCCGTGGCGGATGCCATCGAGCTCGTACGCTCGTGTCATGGGTGCCAATTTTACGCCAAACAGACGCACCAGCCCGCCCACGCTCTTCAGATGATCCCCATCACCTGGCCGTTTGCGGTGTGGGGGCTCGATTTAGTAGGACCTCTACAAAAGGCGAAAGGAGGGTATACCCATTTGCTGGTGGCTATTGACAAGTTCTCCAAATGGATCGAGGCTCGACCCATCACTAACATCCGCTCCGAGCAGGCCGTCCTTTTCTTCTCCGACATCATCCACCGATTTGGGATCCCCAATGTCATCATCACCGACAACGGCACCCAGTTCACTGGCAGAAAGTTCTTGGATTTCTGCGATCAGCATCACATCCGTGTGAACTGGTCCGCAGTAGCCCACCCTCGAACTAACGGCCAGGTCGAGCGTGCCAACGGCATGATTTTGCAAGGACTCAAGCCAAGGATCTACAATCGATTGAAGAAATTCGGCAAGAGATGGGTCGAGGAGCTTTCCTCGGTCCTATGGAGCCTAAGGACAACGCCGAGCAGGGCCACCAAATACACCCCGTTCTTTATGGTCTACGGCTCTGAGGCTATCCTCCCCACAGACCTCGAGTATGGGTCGCCTCGACTCAAGGCTTACAATGAGCAATCGAACAAAGAAGCTCAAGAAAACGCGGTCGACCAACTCGAGGAGGCTCGAGACATGGCCCTCCTCAACTCTGCTAGATATCAGCAGAGACTCCGACGCTACCACGACAAGCACGTGCGCAAGAGGGACCTCAACGTAGGCGACCTTGTCCTACGACGCCGGCAAAGCAACCAAGGACGCCACAAGCTAACCCCACCTTGGGAAGGCCCGTATGTGGTGGCCGAGGTCCTTAAGCCAGGAACGTACAAATTGGCGGACGAAAAGGGGGCAGTTTTCACCAACGCATGGAACATCGAACAGCTACGTCGATTCTACCCCTAGAAGTCCTAGATTTACGATCCTGCCTTTTGTACGAAGACTTTGTAAATGAACGCATGAATAAATAAAGTCTTTCCCTCGAGCAGTTTCTTTCTGTACCAAAAATAGTTACGAATTATTGTCTCGACGTTAAAAGGGGATGCCGACCATGACCCATCATAGTCCGCACCCCCTCGGGGGCTATCAGAGGGACGACCCCTCCCCAAGCGTCGAAAAAGCCAAAAAGTTTCTCTCTTTCCTACTTAGTAAACCTTGAACGATCGAGTAGTCGAGGCGCCTCGAGCCCCTCGAGGACCGAAGGATAGCGAGCCTGAGAACACCTACGCCCCCGGGCTATGGAAACTCTACTCACTCCCTCACCCTCGAGGCGATCGAAGCTGTGTTTTACGAAAAATCGAACAAGGAACACATGTGTAGGTGCAAAAGAAATAAAAGAACCTCGAGTGGAAAGACAAACAAACATTTAACAACCACAAAAATACTGTATCGCTTAGAAACAGGATTAACTAAGTTTTATACAAGGGGCCCCAGGCACCCCAAGCAGGCTCGCAGGCCTCAGTCCATGGTACGATCCTCGCCACCCTCACCTCCGCCCGAGCTAGCCTCAGGAGGGAGCACCTCAGGCTCGAAGAGCTTGGCCAACCTTTCTCCAGGAGCCTCCGCGTCGTCGATCAAGGCATGGAGCCTCTCCTCGTTCTCCGCGTCGGTCTTGGAGATGTCGGTGACGAAGCCATGAGACACCACCTCCATGTCGTAGGAGAAGCCCGAGCAGACGACCGCCATCGCCCGCTTTACCCCGACGTGGAGGGCATCCCGCACCCAATCTCGCAGCGCTGCGCCTATGTAGCACAACTGGTCGATCAGGGCGTCGCCTCGGGCGTCCTCCCTCGACTCATCCATAGGCTCGACCTCCCAGGAGGTCGAGAGATCGCTTATCGCCGTCCGCACTCGACGGTTCAAAGCAACCTCAGCCTCGAGTTGAGCCTTGGCGTTGCGAGCCTCGACTTGGGCGGCCAGAAGTTCGTCTTTGAGCCCTACAAATACCAATACAAAGGAGCTTTAGAAAAAACTCAAGCACACCTCGAAAAGGAAATTCGACAAAGGGAACATACCTTTGATGCTCTCCTCTAGAGCCGTGTTCTCGCCAACCAATCTGGTATTGGCACGCTCGATCTCTCTGTTGGAGCGCGTCAGCTCAGTATTGGCGACGCGGAGATCTTCGATCACCCTGCCAGCCTGAGCGACGGCTCCACTCTTCTCTAGCAGTTCTCCCTTCAGACGCTCGACGTCGTCAGAGAGACTGCGGGATCGAGCTCGCTCCATCTCGAGGTCTTCGAGGGCTTTCTTTTTTGCGTCCTCGGCGGCACCCCTGGCGACCTCATTGTCCACGTACGCCACCTTCATCTTCTGCAAGGTATCGCGGAGGGAGTCCAGGTCGGTTTGGAGAAGGCCCTTCTCCTTGTCCAAGTCCGCAATGATGCCCTTGTGGGACAGGACCTCCTCCCGGGCTCTGGACGCGGCCTCCTCGACCGTAAGAGCCCGCTCCCGTAGCCGCACCGCCTCCTCCTCCGCCTTCTTCGAGACCTCTCGGGCCTCGGCCAAAGCAGCCTCCCTCACCTTCTTCTCCTCCTCGAGTGCTATAAGATCTTTGTAAGCTTTAAGCAGCTTTTCCTGTGACTCGAGGAGTTGATCCTTGAGGAGGGGAAGCTGCTCCCATCCGCCCCTCGTGGCATGTATGAAGCTAGACTTGATGCGAGAGGTCTCTTTCATATCCTGCGAATCAGGGGCCAGGGGGATTAGAACACGGAGACCCGAAAGCACCACGACGATTGGAGCTCGAGAAACACTTACAAAATAAGCGGGCCCGAGCCCGTTGTTGATGACGTCCGATAGGAGCCCCACCACGTGTTTCATCCAAAGGCGGAGCTCCTCGACGTGCTCCCACTTCTCGACTTTCTTCTTGTCATCGAGGAAGATATTGGGCTCGGACGGGTCGCTGGAAGCTCGGATACGAATCCGATCGGGGCACCAGTTCTCCATCTCCCGATCGGCCCGCACCTTGACGCCGCGGAGGAAGTTCTCGACGGTCTCGAAGGAACCCCCGTGGCGCAAGAACAGGTCGGCGAGGCAAGGGAACCGGCCGTCGTCGTCCACCGTCTTCCACGTACCGTCCTTGCTCCCAGACGATCCGATCTCGTCTTCCTCAGAGGGAAAATGGTCCTCCCACGCTCGACGCTCCCGGAGGAACCCTGGGGCGATCCCGTCCATGCCGTAGAGTGTCCCCTTGATCTCGGACTCGGGGTCGGTAGGGGTGCGCATCATGCAGGCGAGCGCCACCACTCCGTCCGCTCGCCCCGACTCTGCCCGGATCGCGGCAGGCGCCCCCGGGAGGAGCCACGCTGGGGTAGGAGGCCCGTACACCGGCAAATCTCCCTCTTGATCGCCGGGCTCTTGCGATGCCAGCGGCGCCGTTTCGGCCAAAATTTGAGGCGGGGGCTCGAGCGGCTCGTTCTCCTGGCCCCCCAGCTGCTGTTGCTGCCCCAGCTGCTGCTGCTCCTCCTGCTGATGCTGCAGTTGCTCCTCCGGCAGAGGTTGCTGCTGCTGCTGCTCCAGTGACGGCTGCGTCGCCTCGCGCTCCCGCCCCTCCTCCTCCACCATCTTCCTTTGTGTCTCAAGGACTCGAAGGCCTGCGGGCCAGGGAGTCCGTCCTGCGACGTTGGGAGTCGACGCTTCTTCCTCCATAGGTCGAGCGCCCCCAGACGCTTCGTTGCCATCAGACGTATCGCTGATGGTGATGGGTTCCCCCTCGACCCCCAATCGAGAGGGCTCGGGGGCTCCCTCTGACGCTCGCATCTGGGGGGCCGCATCATGAGTCGGTGGCGGCGGAGTAGGCGCGGGACGAGGCAAAGCCATCTCAACGCCGACTGAAGGTTGGGTGCTTGACGGGCCTACAAAACAAAGGGTGAGGGTCAGACGTTATGATAACCGACGTAAGAATATCGCGACACCCAGGAATTAACTACGAACCTGGTTCCGTGGAGGCGGCACCTGTTCTGAGCCTCTTGGCCATCGATGGTTGGGCCTGCTCGAGGGTCCGTTTCAGCCTGAGAAAAAGTCGGCATGTGAGGAAGGGTGAAAGAATGGGGGGACAAAGACCGCAACAACAAAAGGGCTTACCCCACGGGCAGAACGGCCCGCCTTCCGCCTACCCGACCAGCGGGCCTCGAACCACCCCGCGTCGGGGCGCTAGGCCCCTCGGGGGCAGAAACTGGCCTAGGTACGTCGGTCCCCGCCTGGCGGGCGCCGGGACTCGCGCTCCTACGACCGGCGTCCCCTTTCTCAGAGGCCGCAGCGCGACCGCGAGTTAGCGGCCCCGACGCCTGGGACCTAGCCGGACCGCTCTCCCTGGGCGCCAGGGGAGGGCGCGGTGCGTCTTGGCCCGCCTTGAGTGCGGAAGGAGCGTCGGGCCGGGGACGACGAGATCCGCTCGGACCCTCCTCCGGCGCCTCCGTCCGGGGGGCGTCGACGTCACCTCGAGGCGGGCCCTCGAGGATCCGATCAAGGCGCGACGCCATCCCCTCGGAGTCGTCGCTACTCTCGTCGTCGTCATCATCATCGTTGGGGGATTCTTCCTCAGGTTCCCCCCTCTGCCTGGATTTGGCTCGACGCGCCTCTAATGCTTGGCGGTCGAGGTTCTTCTTCTTCTCCCCCTTCTTTGCGGAGTCCTTGGCAGACTTCAGCTTCTCGGCGGATTGGCGCCGCTTGTCGCGATCGACCTCGTCCTCCTTTACCGGAGGCCTCGAGGACCGGACATCAATTCGACCCTGCCAAAACTTAGAAGAAAGAGAGGGAATAAGAGAAACCCAGAATCGAGGGTGCGTGTAAGAAGAAAGCGTACCAGATCGATCGAGCCTGCGTCAGGCCTCATGGGGAAGCCGTTGACATGCTCCGGCTTAAAATCACCGGCAATTGCGGCCCTGACTCGGGCCGCGACTTCATCGTCTGCCGGAGGCTCGCTGGACATCCGACATGCCTCGAGGTCCCGAAACGAGACGCCAGGGCCCATCTCGTCCATCCTCAGCGGTCGTGACATCAGAGGGAGAACTCTCCGATGATGGACGCCCGAGAGGACAAGGGCGGCGGTCAAACCTTCCTGGCGAAGCTTCTTCAGGGCGTCGAGGAGAGGGTCGAGCCGAGGCTGATGAGCTTGGACGACGCCGTAAGTCCAGTCCGCCGGGCGCTCCAAGATCAGACGGCCCGAGTAGGAAGGAAGGAGGTTGTCGTCGTTCCGCAGGTAGAACCATTGGGAGTCCCAACCGGCGTGGTTGGTCGACAACCCTACCGGGATGTACTCCCGCGGCCGGTCCGTCTTCCCCGTCTTCTGCACCAGATTGAGGCAACCCGCCCGTACGGGTTTCCTCACGCCCGTGGTTCCGGTGGAGGCGTGAAACAGCTCGCCCCTGTAGAGGTGGAGCCACAGCTCCCAGTGCGGCATCATCCCTAGGAAGCCCTCACACACGGCGGCGAAGACCGCCGCCACGGTGATGGCGTTCGGAGAGAAGTGCTGCAGCTCCACCCCATAATGGAAGCAGAGGGCCCGCATGAAGCGGCTTGGAGGCGCACCCAGACCGTGGCGGTGAAACTTGGCGAACGACACCACGTAGCCCTCGGGTGGCTGAGGCGCCCTGTGGCTCGCTGGCGGCGCGATCCACTCTGGCGACGACAGCGAGGTGCGGCGGCGCAGCAGTCCCTCCTTCTCGAGCTCTAACAGCCGGCGCTCCGTCATCGACGACGGGCGCCAGTCATCGGCGGCGACGAGTCTTACAGGCATCTCGGCTGACGGGGCGGTGGGTTCGCTACGGCTCGAGGGGGCGTGTGCGCGTGAGATGACGAGAAAGCAAAGGCAGCAAAGGAACGAGAGTGAGAAGGCGGAAGGGAGAGGAACGGCGGTGACGCGACGACATATTTATAGGCAGCTGTCCGCCAACGGACAGATCCGAGAAGTAAGGTAACTCCCCCCATAAATGCGCCGCCTGACAGCTCTCTCTCTCTCCTCGCAGGCCGGACTCTCCGAATTCCTCGCCGATACGGTAACGTAACGTCATCCGCCTAAAAATACGCGCCCAACGGGCAGAAAGGCGAACCGCCACGACCATTTCCTTCCCTCGTAAGCCAAGGGACATAACCGCAAAAGTCTCGGGAGGTCGATGGCTGGCCCGCTGAAAGGGTTCGACAGCCGATCTCGAGCGCCAGAGTCAGGGATCCCCAGCGAGCGGTCGAAGATCGAGGCCCGCCTCGAGGACTCGCTGGTGATGTTCAAGGTAGGGTCGAGACAGTCGAGAGGAATCCCCCCGAAGGGAGGCATCGAGCCGCTGGACTCTATCGAATGAGACCAGTATCCCCGACCACGTCGACCCTGCTTTATGAGGACGCCTCCGGGCTACAGCTGACCCCCCTCGAAAGGGGCACAGGTTCTCACTTGGACTACCCGCTAGGAACTCAATTTGGGATGAAAGACGCTCGCTCTATCGGGAGTACGTCGAAACCCACGGGCAAAAACGAGCCAGTCAGAATCTTCCACCACTGGTGTCGAAAGCGTTTCTGCGAATTAGACAACATAACCCTCGAAGGAGTCAAAAACTCCTCCGAGGGCTCGGGGGCTACCCCGCGGGGTCGCTCGCGCGCCCCCACGAAAATTCGACCGTAAATCAAAACCTCCATTCGAGCGCTAGCGCTCGAATGAAGGCTCGGGGGCTACTGTCGAGGGTATCGGTTAGGGGTACCCTCAGCAATGCACATTATGAGATTGCCCGTACGAAGGTCGAGACCCTTAATTCGACGCTCTAATCTTACGTATGCGCCGCCATCGACAGTCGCAGCCTCGAAGACGGAAATAGTCTCGAGCGAATCGGTTCAGGACTCGAACGACGACTGCCCTCGATGACGGAAGCGGGCTCGAGCGAACCGAGATGTGCCGGGCGTGAGGACACTGTCCGCCGCCCGACGCGCGCACGCGAGCCGAAGCATTAAATGCACCTGACGCTTCCCCACCTAACACACAGGTCACAGAAGGCGTGATAGGGAGCAAGCTTCTGTCCCATCGTTCTTTTTGCAGCCTTCCCACCGAACGACCCAGGGCGAGTCAGGACACAGGAAACAAGGATGGAACGTCTAATCGGGACCCCCTCGAGACACCCAAGGTCAGCGCTCCAGATATCAGCATATTACGCGGCGCCCGACCCTCGACCGAACAAGGTCCCTTCCCAGGGACAAGTCGGGCGTCGACTGACAACACCACAGCTGCTCCGCCGGATCCGCCACCATACCATACGAGCATGCGACCTCAGAACCAGCACAAGGCGGCTGGCAGGGCAGCACGCAGGAGCACGCGTAATCATCACCAAGCTATCAAGATGGGACGGCTCGAGGCCATGCCGTACGGAAGCCTCGAGTAGGTCAGCGCTCCATGCGGCTATCGATCCCTACTCTAACATCTATGCATGTACCCTGTGTCTCTCCTTGGAGCTATAAAAGGAGGGACTCAGGAATAGAAGAGGGACAGATCACAACACAAGAACACACACACGTAGTAGAGCTACACACTTCATACCACGCTTGTATTCGCCCCTGTACAAGCACTTAGGTGCAAGATAATACAAACTCTCTCCCCCCGCTGGACGTAGGGCCTTCTCTTGCCCGAACCAGGATAAATCTCTGTGTCTTCTTGCATCACCATCCGGAAAGGGGAGCACGCATACAAATTTACTCGTTGGTGTGACCCCCCGGGGGAAAAACACCGACAACTATTATCATCAGTTTTCTATCAGTTTGCTACTAGTCTTTTGTAATAAATGCCTCAAGATTAATAAAGAGTATTATTATTATTATGTCTTGTGTGTCTCTACTTTATTTTTTGTGCAAGAAAGCAGAAAACAAGTATGGGGGAGATCCCTCGACATGCCAAACACACTCCGACCACACCACTCCACGATTCAGGTACACACTCTGCACACTTTACTTTACACATACACATATTTTAGATTATGCAGATTACTGTTTCCGACATGATAAATTAAAAAGATTAAAATATTTCTAATCATGATTAATCTCAATCTGTGATATTTCCTGAAAACTTGCAATTATTATAAAATCATTTTAAAACCCTGTGTTACTTAAGTCATTGCGGAATATGTGATGGTAGAGTATGAGTTTCTTATTCTTGATATCATTGTTGCTTGGAGAATTTATTTCAAAATATTCAAAATTTTAGCTACCATCCTCAGTGTTTTATATGCCTGATAAAACTGAAAATATTGATTATGATTATAAAAGCTATCTACTCTGTATTGAGTTTGTTCAAAATGAGTTAGACCCTTGTTGAGAGGTTTATCATGCTCCTAAGATCAAGACATTTATTCAGAAAGATTCACTCTTCCGAAGTATTATTGCATTAGAGGCATGGGCTATGCAAAAATAGAGATATTTTGAGGAAATAAAAAGAAGCAAGTGCTCGACAACCTCGCAGAAAAAAAATGGACAAGTGTCCGGCAGTAGAAATAGGGGTACTTCGGTATCAACTTAAAAAAAAGAGAAGAAAAAGAGAAAATGATAGCCCATGGTCTCTCTAATAAGCAATATGCCAGCAAGAGTTGACAAAGATTTTAATTTTCAAAGTCTTTGATCTAAGAGTATGACATTCCCCTCCTCGGATCCCGTTTTGATCAGGCAATAAATGCAAAGTAAGTATGCTTGAGAATTTTTGCAAAATTAAAACAACCTCAGTGAGATATATAAAAGATAATGAGTGATCTGAGAGAACCTATGAGGATCAAAAGGTATGCTAATATATATATATATATATATATATATATATATATATATATATACAAAAACTCCAAGTGACAGGATTGAGAAGAAAGGATCTTTACTCTTAACCATAAACTTCCCTGACTATGGTACACAGTGGATTTTTAACACCCTGCAAATATAAAGAATGTTTTAAAATGTTTTACCCCAGATATTGTTCTTAACCATCCTTTTCTCGAGGACGAGTAAAAGCCTAAGTATGGGGGTATTTGTTGACGGTTCTTAAGTATCAATTTTAATTATCAAATAAATAAGGAAAAGGACCAATATACAACCAACACCTAGAATTAGGGTTTGATCTGACAGAATTCCACGAGTTTTGTTGTTTATCTGTTTCTGCAGGGGGTTATCAGGAAATAAGGAAGAAAGGCCCACATGTCGGGATTACATAGAGATATCAACGCACCGCGCAATTTTCTACCATCTAGAAGACTCCAGAAGCCACGGGAAGAAGACGGAGGCCGAAAGGGGCCAGGCCCAGGGCGCCCGCCCTGGTGACCTGGGCGCCCGCCCCCTGCTGGATGCAGTTCGGGACTCTCTTCGCACGGGATATTCCACCGACCTATTGGATCAAGGAAAACATAGTACCACCTCGCCTACCGACCAAAAAATGCATAGAAGGGAAGGACTATATAAGGAGACCCCCCTGGCCCCTAGAGAAGACATGAAGAAATTATCATAGAGACTGAGGGGTGCCCTCGAAGGAAAACCTCTTCTCTAATCAATATTTCTTTTTAGGATTAGCAACCAATGTAAGGTAGAAATAGATCTTCTAGTTTCTACTAGATTGAGAGAGATAGAGTGGAGGTGTAGATTGGAGGAAGCTCGGCCTGTCGGTGTCTACTCCAAGCTTGTACCTGCGGGATCAAGTTCTCCTAACCCGAAGCTTGCTCCTAGGATTCTTCAGTATTTCGACTTCTAAATTCTAGTAAGTTCTTGTTTTATTGTTCTTATGGTTTATGAGTTTACTTTAATCTCTTCGCGTAGAGTTTAGAGTAATCATTGCTGGCGTAAACGTGGTGTTTAAGCTGGGTTACTCATAGATATTCCCTGACTAGCTGGACCGTGGTAGTAGTGAGGAACGTGACAATTCCGAGTTACCTTTGCAGATCACATCTCGTTAGCAGGAAGGATAGGGTTTATAGGTGCGGGTTGAACATCCTTTGTGGTGTCTAGATTCCGTTAGCCTCCCCATTAGAACAATAGATTATCCTTACCAAGGTTAGAAGGAGACTACGGTTGCAGTCTTCTCTATTTATCACTCACATCGAAAGACATTCTTTGTGCCTAAAGGTTAGTAGTAATAGACCGGTTAGTCAGATGCACTCTTTCTCCTAGTGGTAAAAAAAATAAATACGATACTCTGGATAATTTCCCGGGTGAAGTGCTCACCGATATCCGTGCGCTTGCGGATCAATTCCTTATTGCGTTCCCAAATATCAACAGCCCTGATCCTCCTCGTGGTTACGGATGGGGTTACGGATGGGTCCAGTTCATCTTTTGTGGGCTTTTCTCTATTGGAATTGGTTTGCGTCTTTTCTAAATACGAATTCTTGCATTGTGCATTTCTTGTATCTTTTGCACTTTTCCACGTGTCATACCTGAAAATAGCATATATACCAAAACTCATGGAAAGATTAGATCAAAGCCCTGTTTTCTATTTATTTTTTTATAAAAAGATATTTATTTTTATATAATAAGCGTCGCCAACAAACATGCAAGCAAACATGATTAAATCAATCAAAAGCTTACATCCGCCATATGACACTTGCTTTATCTAAATTTAAACATATTCAGTATACATGAACTCGCAACATGTGACAACCTAGATTCATATTATTCGGCTATTGTGAGTACATAACCTATTCATAAAGATTGCATGAAAGTGAGAAAACGTTAGAGCATGGATAGGTATATGAAAGTATGGAGCCAAACCTTACCAATCTAGATTGGGCAAAAGAGTGTTACAAATATATAAAGTATTTAAAACATGCAACACATGATAATTTAATGAATCTATTAGACCTTGTCAAATCTAATAGAGCCGATAACTATCTTGCTTTGGTAAGCATGTCAAGGAAACACCTGCCGCACGGTATCTACTTGCAATGAACAAAGCATAAGCAAAGATCTCTTGATTGCTAAGCAAACACCTACCACACGGCCATTCAGTCGAGACAAACAAGACTACTTGCATCAACGTCTAAATCCACCGCATGATACTAGACATGACGACAATGTTGTCGGAACTTACAGAGGTCGACAGATCGATAACCCCTCTCGAAGACCTTGACAACACGACAAAGACTCTAATTTGGCATGGGGCCAGTTGAATTGATTTTGTTGTTTTTGAGAAAGTAATTGATTTTGTTGTCAACAAACTTTACAATAACTAGAGGCTCATATTTATACCCTTGTTGTAACATGAATCCTACAAGACTACGACTAAACAATAAAGGAAACTTAAAAACGTGATATCTCTAGCTTCAATCCTCCTCGGAGTCACAGGCCTAAATTATCATGATCTCCCCTTGTCGGGTTGGTCTTTGCTCACCTCTTCTATTATCTTTAGACAAAATTGCCTTTTCTAAGACAACTGATCACACAAATGCTTGCCGAATCCTCAGGAATTAGCTGACCGCATGGACATTTGCCGAAATATTCAAAATATCGGCCGCTCCACAGAATCACCGTGTGCAGGCCCACCAATCATCTTCTTAAACATGCCAAAATCCAGTGTTAACAGCAGTAAATGTATTTGGATGAAGTGTTGCTATAATATTTTTATTCTTTCCAAGTACACATGCTCCCAAACAAAGATTCTCCTCCGAATTAGTCAATACTTGCTCTAATCTTCAAACTTACACATTTACCTTTAACCATGGGGCTTTACAGCTTTTGAATGAGTCTTGAGCAATTAGAAGATAGAACAATCAGGTCAAGCCATATGTCTCAAATTCTTTGCAAAACCATTATTCTAGAGTTTTTATAAGTTTTTAGAATAAATCTCAGAGCTTAATTGTATGACACCCTCAAGTCTCTCAGTGTATGTGGTATTTATGGTTCTCTCTTGAGGCATTTACACCTCCTATAGCTAAAGATATATGTAACACTCCTAGTGTTAGCTTGCATGATAACTATGGCCACTACCTTCGCGTGGTCGGTTGTGCTCTGGGCCCTGATCCTCCTCGTGGTTACGGATGGGTCCAATTCATCTTTTGTGGGCTTTTCTCTATTGGAGTTGGTCTGCGTCTTTTCTAAATACGAATTCTTGCATTGCACATTTCTTGTATCTTTTGCACTTTTCCACGTGTCATACCTGAAAATAGCGTATATACCAAAACTCGTGGAAAGATTAGATCAAAGCTCTATTTTATATTTATTTTTTTTATAAAAAGATATTTATTTTTATATAATAAGCGTGGCCAACAACTCCCCCACACTTTGTCCTTTGCTCATCCTCGAGTGAAGGCACTTAGGACCAAATGGGTTCATCACCATTGTCAAAGAGCCTGCATACAGGTTATTCCAAGCTTCACATGGGTTTGTGAACTTCAAAGTGTCTACAACATAAATCTTTGGTGATTGAAATATGGAACAACCTGGATTCAAGTCCTCTTGACTTTGCTCTTACTTAAGACACTTGTGTTTTTGTAAGATTTTGAAATAAAAACATGGCTTGTGATTCCTTGAATGATTCTCTCAAATCGCTCATATATGTAAGTGGTTCCTTACCAAGGCATAGAAGATTGATGCCTTCTTATGATCTTCCTACCTCTAAAAGCTTTATCTGGATTTTTGGGTAGGTATAAAAGGTGGGCAAACTTGCAGCACATATGTTGCGAAGTCAAAAACCGGACCACCAGGAGATACAAGCCTTACGCCTCGATTGAGATTGTGCAAATGTGTGAAAATTGTTTGTGGAATTGATGGAAATCCTAATTCTAAATATTTTTGGTCACTCCTTTTTGCATCATGACTCTCTTTTATTTTGAAGGATAAAATAAAGAGAGAGAGGAAAACATATGGGCTCTATCTTGTGTATATTTTTCCCTCATTTCTTTTTTTCATGACGGGGACGTTTGATTTTTTTCTTTCTTTCCCATCTATCCCTCTTTGGTTTTTTTTTTCCTTTGAATTTTTTTCAACTATAGCACATTTGTCTTGATGAATGGAATCAAAGAAAATTAAAGAGATGTCATGAGGACAAAAAGTAAGGAGTGAATTTGGGGATGCGCAAATCTCAGGATGAGAGTTTGGATTTTTTATTTGGTGGAAAGCTAAGGCACAACTCTCAGGATAAGAGTTGGCAAAATTTTCGGTGGATGGAAGGGTGCATGTTGTGCGCGACTTCTTAGTGTAAGAGTCGGCTTTATTTGGTGGGTGTAAGTGAATCTCTAGTCATGGGCGTAAGACCATAATCTCGCTTGGGTCACAACAATTTGACAAAGCTCAACATACTACAAGCAGCATATGACTGAAGGTTTCATCATGATCAAAGTATATTTGGCGTTGGTAGGTGAAAGCTTAAAACCACTAAAGGAAACTTGCCATGTGTAACTTTTGTTTTTGATAAACTAAATCCCAAGTACTTTGTAAGAACTTAGCAAGAATCATGTCATCCTACTATATCACATATGTCAATTACTTAGATAAAGTGGGGTTCCTACTACAAGTATTCATAACCTCAAGGACATTAGCAAGGATTAAACCATATGCAAAGCAAATTTGAAACTAGGAGACATGTTAAATGGAGTTTGAAGGTAACGATATTTTAAATATTTTATTTTCGAAAAACTTTTTAGAAGGGGAGAAGGTTGTGCAAACCGAGTTCTCGAAGATTCCCTCCCCCACACTTGTTTTCTTCTCTGTCATGGTTAGTCATAATATATAAAGAAAACAAGTGCTCATGATAACTCAAAAATATTATTGATAACTTTGAAAAGGCACGTTACATTATTGAAGGGAAATAAATTAAGCAACAAAGAAGATCATGCTTGTGCCAAAACAACGAGAAGCGTGCAGCAGATGTGGTCTAAAGATTTTCCACGAGGCAACCAACACCTAGGTTTTCAGCGACCTTCCTCAGCTTATTGTTGAACCTGAAACGAAACCTATTGATATCATCGTTGAGGTTCCTAATCTCAGTATGCTTCTCTTCTAGGTCGTCTTCTAAAACCCTTAGGATAGTGCGAAGGCTAGCTTGCTTGGATTTAAGATCAGCGAGGATACTAGGATCATCCTCCTCATCGCTGCTCTCGTACTGTCCTGCACGACGCTTGATGGATGGCCGGGGCAAATGCCTCCTAATCCAAGGGAGAGCACTCGAGGATCGGGCCTCCTTGGATTTGCCAGCCTTCCGGCTACCAGCACGACTGCTAGATCCTTCGCCACTAGGATTTTTCTTCTTGCGCTCTATGTTATTTGTTGTGGAACAGGCAGCAGTGGTTATGTTTGCGGCACTGTTGATGGGTGCTTTGTGGTTTGCTGGTAGGGCGGCCAAAGGATTTCTCTTTTCCTGACGGACTTTCTCCCGAGAAGAATTCTCTTGGTACGGTGCTATATCTAGGTTTGCTACGGTCTTGGGTGCGTTGATTGTTGACGGTCCTTAAGTACCAAATATAATCATCAAATAAATAAAGAAAAGGATCCAAATGCAACCAACACCCAGACTTGGGGTTTTATCTGACAGAATTCCACGACTTTTGGTGTTTGTCTATTTCTGCAGGGGGTTATCAGGAATTACGGAAGAAAGGCCCACACGTCGGGATTACATAGAGATATTAATGTGCCATGCAATTATCTTACATCTAGAAGACTCTAGAAGCCACGGGAAGGAAGCGGAGGCCGAACGGGGCCAGGCACTGGTCGCCCGCCCAGTTGACCTAGGCGCCCGCCCTCTGTTGGATTCGATTCAGAACTCTCTTCGCGGACTAAGCTCCACCGACCTAAAGGATCAAGGATAACCGTCCAATCAATGTCGGTTTGATCCAATGGCTCACGTTCACTTGAGGGGACTATAAAACCAAACCCCCTGGCCCCTAGAGGAGACAAGTTCATCATAGAGTTGAGAGGTGCCCTCGAGGGAATACCTCTCCTCTAAATAAAATATCTTTTAGGCTTAGCAACCAATGTGAGTAGAATTAGATCTTCTAGTTTCTACTAGATTGAGAGATATAGAGTGGAGGTGTAGATCAGAGGAAGCCCGGCCTGTCGGTGTCTACTCCGAGTTGTACCTGCGAGATCAAGTTTCCTAACCCGAGGCTTGCTTCTAGGATTCTTTAGTAATTCGACTTCTAATTCTAGTAAGTTCTTGTTTTATTGTTCTTTGGTTTATGAGTTTACTTTAATCTCTTCTGGTTGAGTATTAGAGTAATCATTGCTAGCATAAACGTGGTGTTTAGGCTAGGGTACTCATAGATATCCCCTGACTAGCTGGACCGTGGTAGTAGCAAGGAACGTGACATTTATGAGTTACCTTTGTATCCCACATCTCGTTAGTAAGACGGATAGGTTTATAGGTGTGGGTCGAACATCCTTTGTGGTGTCTAGATTCTGTAAGCTTCCCCAATAGATCAGTAGATCATCCTTACCAAGGTTAGAACGAGACTACGGTTGCAGTCTTCTCTATACATCGCTTACATCGAGAAACATTCTTTGTAGCCTAAAGGGGTAGTAGCAATAGATTTGGTTAGTCAGATGCACCCTTTCTCTCAGTGGTAAAAATATAAATACGATACTCTGGATAACCTCCCGGGTGAAATGCTCACCGATATCCGTGCGCTTGCGGATCATTTCCTTATTGCGTTACCAAATATCAACAAGCATTTCTGGCGCCATTGCCGGGGAGAAAGATGTTTTGCTGAGATAACTTTAAGTCTTTGTTGATGCAAAAGCTGATCTACAAACACAAAGGGCTAATACCCGATTCAAACGTTAAGGCGTGCCAGCCGATTTGACCTTACTATCGGCAAAGGTGATAACTCGAATACTTTGGTCCTGACAACAGCGATGCGCCCGGATGCCACAACCAAGAGGTATTCATGCGGAACTTGAGAATACGCTGAGCTTAAGTCGACGAACTCCTAAGAACTCGTAATAAAAAGAAAATATGACGAAGTCGTCGAAAAAGTAGATGCTGGGATATGAGTAAAAACTTGTGTTTGATTGGTTGATAGATGTCTCGATTACAAGGCCCTAGGGTCTATATTTATACCCTGCTCAAAGAGCTACAACCAGACATGACTAGAACTCGAATTCCAAATCAAATAGAACCCATATACAAAACAATTTAAATAACTAAGGAAAACATAAAACTATCCTCCCGCGACAAACTGGGACACCACCACAGGCCAATCGGCAACCTTCAGGTTCTTCTCCCGTATCATCGGCAGACCCCTCATCGTAGTCATCGGCACACATTACCACCCAAAGACTTAGTCACATTCATCCATCCCTTTATCGGCAACCATCCTCATCGGCAATCCTCCTGCAGACCAGTTACTGTTGCCCTATCTTGCCGATCCATACTCTGCCGATCCTGGGTACGTGTCCAAAAACGGTGTCAACAGTCTTGCTATTATCTTGTATTATACTTTTATACTTTTATTCTTTTATCTTTTTATTTTCATCCTTATGGATAACTCAAATTTTATATCTATTATTGAATTCTTTGCACCTTCGGAGACCAGCCATAGACCATGGGAGTCAACAAGTCCTGCCCCTAATTATGATCTGTGTCCGGAGTTGATTGCAATAGGTCAAAACCAACCCTTTTCTATAGCCGAGGTCCTATCTTTTAATCAAGAAGATAATGCACTTTTAGCTATACCTAGGGAATCTATTAATCTTTCTATAAATTTTGGTTTAGACCTAGCCCTACAAGACCATGTTTTTTCTCGATATTTTCACATTGGTCTTAATCATATAACCTTTGGTAGAGTCTTTCTTTCTTTATCTATAAGTAAAGGAAGGTATGTCTTCATTTGTGGACATCCTTCTTGCACTAGTCTTCATAAAAATATCCTAGAGATAGAGAAGGAATCATCTCCCAGACAAGGAAAGGAAGTTTTAATAGCCGATTTCCAAACATTTCAATCCCATAATTCGGCTATCCAGCTCATCCTTGAGCCTAATAATTTCTACTATGCTCTTTCTCTTGAACCTCCCGATGATCCTATGAATCTCTCTGGACATCCCATGCATAAGAGTCACCAAGACCATAAGGAGGATCGAGAAGAGCAACATTTGTGGCTAGAGGGCATTAAAAATCCATGTGCTATCACCATATTTGAGATCTCCAACCCTCTCTTCCTTTCTATTTATAACAACTTTAAAAGAGTGGTTGTCGATGCATATGTCTATAATAAATATTGCAGATCTTGTTGAGTTGATTGATGGTTTCCCAAAGACAAGCTTAGTGTCCTAAAAACAAGCACTTATCAGATGATAACATGAACTTCTAATTATTTGCAACATTGCCTTGTGTATTGAGCATATAAAGATAATTGTAGAAATATTTCTTCGGGTATTCTTGTCACTAACCTTTCTAGAATTGGAGCAAGAAGATCTGAGGAATGACAAGCACAAGGTATGCCCAACCAAACATCATGCAACATTGAATTAAATTCATCCAATCTTGAATTTTGCAAAATTCAAGCTTGGGGGAGTACTTTACATAAAAACATCATTTGCCATGTTGCTATGTTGGTTGTCCTTACCTTTGAGACATGCTCAATTTGTTAAATACTAATCACACTACTTCATCTACACTTGAGTAGATCTCTATAAATGCTCTCATGCTACCTTTATTTGCTTTAGTATGTGTCTAGGTTTGGAGTAGTTTCATTTATCTCTTAATTAAGCATGGTGCTTAGTTTAGGAATGATGATCTTACTTCCAAGGAATTTTAAATTAAGCGTGGTGCTTAGGTTAAAATGCCCTTCTAAATCAAATTAGACATGGTGTCTAGGTTGATTTTTGAGCCAATAGTATGCTATAGTAGATATGGGATATTTTGTTGGACTAACCCCTGCAGGAAAACTTTCAATAACAACCTAGGAAGTCCTGAGATACAAACTCATTGGAGATGAAGGAGACACATGAAGTTTAACAATTTGCACAAGAACGGCATAGCTCATTCATCATAAAGAGATGATCTATGGAGGGTGCCACAAACACGATGCACAACCGCTAAGAAAGGAAAGCTTCCACAAGGTGATACTATACCATCACTCTTCAATTAAGGTAACATCTTAAAGTACTTGACTATCACTTTTATAAGTTTCTCCTTGGTTCTAGCATTCACACATGAATAAAAGAGACAAACATGTATGATTTGTAGCTCCAAATTAACCAACCCAATTAATTCAACATGTTTAGTCCTTTAATCTTTGTTCTTAGTACTACCTTCGTGATCCCACACTCCTAATCATATAAGCTAATATGTTGCAAATTCAATCTTTGGAAGATATAAACAAAACATAAATATAGATAGATTATCTTTCTATTAGGTTGAGCCATCTAATCTGACAAATGCTACACTCATGATCCATCAACTTTGTCTTGTTCACTATGCTTAAGGTTAGAGAAGAACAAATACACTCTTGGTTCTGTTGGTGTTTTTCACCAACAGGGCCCATGCACTTGATCTCTGCCTTGTCTCTATGAACAGGTACACTTCGAGCAAAACATGGAGGAGTTTTACAACTCCGAGATTCCACCAAGTGAAGGATCTGGATCTACGAGCACAAACACACTGAGCAGGATATTGCCAACACCGCACTTCGAACTGCTGGGCAAACGAAGAACATGGGTGACTCCGTATCAAGAGGTGCAGGCGTCAAGGTCCACACCTAATCAAATGATGCACCTAAAGGATGAAGACAGTGAGAAGTCTTGTCCAGAAGACTTCAAACATTGGATCCTTGTCGGAGGAGGTCAAGATCGTCGACTCAAGATCAAGAAGGACGACCCTAGTGTTCCAAGCATCGAATGCACAATCAATAGATACTCTTTTTAGAAGACACTCTACGACACCGGATCTGATGACAACATAATGGCCGCAGTCACTTATCAGCTCCTGCATGGAACCATGCCCCTACAACCAACATACATTCAGCTCCAGATGATTTTTAGGTCATTGACATGAGAAAATACGAGTACGATCCACCCATCATCCTTGGAAGACCATTCCTCAACACTATCAAAGCTATCATCTACATTGGAACCGGAGAAGTCCACATGCACTTCCCCTCTGAGAAGGTACGTCACTATTTTACTGACCATAACTATATAGTTGAAGACTCTAAGTAGGTCAGGACAAGAAGAAGACGACGCAACCAGAGGAGGCAAATCATCAAGGACGGATGGGCAGACTATGAAGGGGAAGTGTTAAGGTCTGAAGACATACAACTTGAACAGAACTGTCCTGAGGAGACCGTAGCACCGAGTCAGGTGTGGAGAGAGAAGATAGTTATACACGAAGAGGAGGCATCGCCGGAACCACCGACTACGCCATCCAGCGAATCCCAGGACGACTCAGAAAACGGAAAGTCCGGTTCGGAGGAATTAAAAACACCGAACGCCTTGCCAAGAGGTAAACTTGGTAGTTATCCTTTTTCCTTTCAACTATTTAAAATAGTTTGCTTAGTTAATCAGGTTCATATCATCTCGAAAAGAAAATAAAAATGTTAAAAAATAGTAAGCCCCATGTGAGTATGCTCATGGCATAAAACCCATAAGTACATTCACTGTAGTGGCATAAAAATAAAATAAATAAGTTTTCATCTTACAATAAAAATATAAAAATAACAAGTGCATGATCCTGCTAAATAAAAAACATTTATTGAGGAGGCTCAACATGATAAAGGCTAGATATTTATGCTAAAACTTAACCAGTTCCACAAAGCTTTGTTGTCTATTTGAGCTCCACAGAATTCAAGGATCAAAGAAGACTAGCAGATGGAGGACATCCTAATCGCTGTCAGGATGCTGCCGACTTTCAAATACACCTCCACCACCTGCTAGCTACATCAGAAGAAATTACGTCAAAATCCAGCTTGGGGGAGAGCACCCCCATTTATCCAGCTAAGTGTTTCTACTTGCGTTTATACTTTACTCAAATAATAAAAAGATGCATAATCATGAAAACCCAAATAAAAATTTTGTGCTTATATATATCTTTGCTTAGTTTGCTAAATAAATAAAAAAAGTGTCTAGGCCAAACTGAACTTAAAGGATAAGCTCTCACATGGAAATGCTGAATAGTTGCTCTGCCATGACTAGTTCATAAAATTGAAATCTCTCTCAAGTTTAGGCATAACTTATAATTTAAATCTGCTCTAAACCTAAACTTGTGGGAAGAGTACTTGATCTGAAGTCTAAGTCGTTAACAGATATGATATGGGAAGGTTGAGCTGCTGTTGATCTGTTCCTAGAGATGCTAGAATTCTGGAGAATTTTATCTTTGAAAAATCTTTAAAATAACACATGATGCCATATATACATGCTTATTAGACTCTGAGCCACACATTTACTTTTTACTGCTTATGAGCATTGAGTGTGGTCAAGCTGTGTAGACCCTTAGGAGCTTGTCATGCGGTTAAAATCAAGATTCACTTGCACGTTCACTCACACATGCTGCTTCTACTCCGGAAGTACGCATCCACATACATCCACTCATTTTCATCTCCAGATTCACCCAAAAGTATTCTACTCCTGTTGGGTACCATATAAAGGGATACCCAAATCAGAGCAATTAAAAAACGCAAAAAACATACTAACCACAATCACCGGGGTACGGGTCCCAGCCCCTTCAACTCGCCTTAGGGCCTCGGACGCAAGTTCCGACTCGCCCGACGCCTCAGGGCCTCGGACGCAAGTTTCGACTCGCCCGACCCCTCAGGGCCTCGGACGCAAGTTCCGACTCACCCGACCCCTCAGGGCCTCGGACGCAAGCCCCGTCTCGCCCGACCCCGTCTAGGCTCGGGCGCCGGACCCCACTCCACCTGGACAGCAAGACTTCCACCGCACGGCGCCCGTACCCACGACATGACGGACGCGATGACTCCCATACCGCGGCAGGGCAAGGCGACGACTGTTCCAACCACCCTGAGCACTGCAGCCTCACCTCTTTCAATGTGGCGTACCACCTCACAGTAGAAAGGGAATGGGGGAGGTTAATCAGCTCCACTATTTGACGTCTCTTCCCACTATTGACACGATATGCAGCAGCAACGGCGACCCGACCCCCATGACTCCTACAGGGCTCGGTAAACCTCCACAGTAGTGACCATCCCTCAAGGACAAGACGGACAGGCTTCAACAGGGTCGGGGCTGTAACTCTTCCACTGAGGGAAATCTACTCAGGTAAAATCCCCGTCTCCCCTTGAGGCTATAAAAGGGGAGCCAGGGCTCACAACTAGGATTAGGTTCACCCACACGCACACAACACTCTTTCACAGAGCAGCGACCCGCACTCTGTCCGCCACCAAGTCGAGACTTGGGACTTAGCCCTCTCTCGCAACCTGCTTGTACCCCCTACTACAAGCACCTTTGGGTGCAAGGTTATACAGAATCCCCAAACACACTGGACGTAGGGCATTCTTGGCCCGAACCAGTATAAATCCTCTGTGTCTCACTTGCATCACCATCCAAATTTGGGAAATCACGCAGACTTATACTTGTTAGTGTCTAGGCCATGAGTCTAGGCGCCGACAGTTGGCGCGCCAGGTAGGGGCCTTCTGCGTGACATTCACCTGTCCCTACTGGGAAGATTTGGATGGCAGACGGATTTCACCCGCTCCGCCGCGGCACCATCATGACGTTTGGGAGTTTGGAGTTCATGTCCCTCGGTTCCGGCTACGACATGGTCCTCCTTCCGCCACGTGGTGATGTCGAGCCTACTCCCGAGCCGATCCCACCACAGTCAGTGAGTGGGAGCCGTTCGAGACACCGTGCGGGGGTAACCCGGCGGGGGCGTCAGAGGTCTAGGATCTCCGACTCTACCACTGAGGCCAGGATCCGTCCGGTCCTACCCCCGCATATTCCTCACCAGGTTGCCCACTCCTCCGGCCCGACAGGCGCTAGAGGAAGGGCTCGCGGGGCATCAAGCTCCGCTCCCAGGACCAACAGAGGATCATCGCGGCCACCCATCCCACCCCGTTCGAAGGGGAAGGCACGGCCCGCGCCCGTCCCCCGCAAGGGGGACAAAGGGGCCTCAACGTCCCGTCCTCCTCCACCTATGGGCGAAGGAGAAACGACGGCACCTCCCGAGTTACCTTTTGGGCTCAGGAACGCCGCCGCCACCTACGCCTCTTCCGTGAGCACTTCGTTAAGTGCGTACGCGGAACTTCCAGGTCACCACTTGAGGTCTACACTGGACCTCATCGCTACACCACCCGTTTCGTCATACCCGGAGGATCCTACCTCAGGCGACGACGAGTGGGCTGGCGCTGACTTTTCCGAGTGTGGCGACCCGGAGACCTTCATGCGCCTCTTGGAAGCCAGCAACTACTGTCTCGGCTACTCCGACTCCGACGACGGAAGCTACGATCCGTCATGAGAGTGCTTCAACTTGGAAGTCGGATGCACGCCGCATAACACCCAGAGGGACGCAGGGCCCTCTAGGCAAGAGAAAGCAACTCCACCTCCCAACCCATCTCCCGGGACTGATCTCGGAGCCCGTGGGGTAGCATCGGCCCCCGTTGGAGGACATCGCCCTGACCTCGTGCAGCTCGACGAGCTGGAGGCCAGGCTCGAAGAAGAACGCACACGCCTCCGCCAACTCCGCGAGGCCCTGGTCCGAGACCCGACAGGCCGCGGAGACGGGGGTGAAGATAGACGTCGCGCCCGTGACGTCAACCGTTGTATTGCTGAGGACCAAGGGGGAGACGCCCCAGTCTTCAGCACGGCCAGCCAGAATGTGATGGCCGCTGTACTTCTCCTCAGGGCGATGCCCGAGCCGTCGACTCTAGAAGGAAGGAGAGTGCGCCAGGGGCTGCGTGGCCTTCTGTGGTGCAGAACACGGAAAGTTCTGCCTCACAATACCATAGCACGAGACGTTGTGGGGACCGACCACCTCCTAACAAGGCACCAATGGTACAAGGTCCGCCGCCCCCTGACCCCCAAGGGGGCAACAAGGCCCCATCGGTACACGAGCGCGTCAGAGCAGGCGCGGACGTGCGGGCCACCCTCGAGGCCAGGCAACGTGACAGGGACGAGGCCGAGTCCCGACGATATCGACCCCGCCGAGGTGGGAGGTACGACCCCGATCACGATCGCAGCACGTCCCCAGAGCCTCCGGGCCCCCGCGTCTTCAGCGAGGCCATACGGAGGGCCAAGTTCCCGGCGCGATTCCGACAACCCGCCAACCTCACCAAGTACTCAGGGGAAACCAACCCTGAGCTTTGGCTGGCGGATTACCGCCTAGCGTGCCAGCTAGGCGGGGCGGACGACGACCTGCTCATCATCCGCAACCTCCCACTCCACCTGGCCGATACGGCCAGGGCATGGCTCGAGCACCTCCCTGAGCGCATGATCCATGACTGGGCTGACCTGGTCAGGATCTTTGTTGGGAACTTCCAGGGCACATACGTGCGCCCTGGGAACTCCTGGGACCTCAGGAGCTGCCGGCAGAAGCCCGATGAGTCCCTCCGAGACTTCATCCGGCGATTCTCCAAACAGTGCACCGAGCTCCCCAACATCACGGACTCCGACGTGATCGGAGCCTTCATTTCTGGTACCACCTGCAAGGAGTTGGTACACGAGCTCGGACGCAAGACCCCCACAAGCACTAGCCAGCTGCTCGACATCGCCACCAACTTCGCCTCAGGCGAAGAGGCGGTCGGCGCCATTTTCTCTGACGGCGCAGCCAAGGGGAAACAGAAGGCCGAGACCACCGAAGCCTTGGGCTCACGCGACCCAAAGAAGAAGAAGAAGGGTCGCAAGGGGAAGCAGGGTCAGTCAGACGACAACCTAGTCGCCGCAGCTGATCGCAAGAACCCCAAGAGGGCTCCTGCTGGCCCCGGTCTCTTCGACGAAATGTTGAAGAAGCCGTGCCCCTATCACAGGGGACCAACCAAACACACCCTTGAGGAGTGCACCGTCCTCCGTCGGTACTATACCGACATCATCACCAAGGAGAGTGCCGAAGAGCCTCCCAAGGACGACGACCCCCAGGGGGAGGTTTTCCCTAAAGTCAAGAACTGCCTTCTGATCTTTGGGGGACGAGCGGCTCGCCTCACTGCGAGTCAGAGGAAGCACGAACTCTGAGAAGTTTGCGCAGTCAGCACAGCCGCACCCTCGTACCTTAAATGGTCTGAAAGCGCGATCACGTTCGACCGACAGGACCACCCGGATCGGATCCTCAATCCCGGGAGCTATCCTTTGATCGTCGACCCCATCATCGCCGAGACCCGTCTCACTAAGGTGCTGATGGATGGAGGCAGCGGCCTCAACATACTCTACGCCGAGACTCTGGCCCTCATGGGGATCAGCATGTCCCGGCTGAGGAATGACACCACGCCATTCCACGGAGTGGTGCCAGGGCATCGTGCCCACCCCCTCGGACAGATCGATATGTCTGTCTGCTTCGGGACCCCCGACAACTTTAGACGGGAGGTCCTCACTTTCGACGTGGTCGGGTTCCCAGGGACCTACCACGCGATCCTGGGACGACCATGCTACGCCAAGTTCATGGCCGTCCCCAACTACACCTACCTCAAGCTCAAGATGCCGGGGCCAAAAGGCATCAGCACCGTCAGCACGACCAGCCAGCACGCCTACCAGTGCGACGTCGAGTGCATTGAGCAGGCCGTGGCTCTGGCTGAGTCTCTGGCCATCCTCACCGGCCTCGGCGACTGTGACGAGGACATCCCCGACCCCAAGCGGCACGCTGGGAGTTTCGAACCAGCGGAGGAGACCAAGCTAATCCCTCTCGACCCCGGGACATCTGGAGGCAAGGCGCTGAGGATTAGCTCCAGCCTCGACCCCAAATAGGAAGTGGTGCTCGTCGACTTTCTCCGCGCAAACGCCGACGTATTTGCCTGGAGTCCCTCGGACATGCCTGGAATACCGAGGGAAGTCACCGAGCACTCCTTGGACATCCGAGCCGGCTCCAAACCCGTGAAGCAACGCCTGCGCCGATTCGATGAGGAGAAGCGTCGGGCCATCGGGGAGGAGATCCACAAGCTACTGGCGGCCGGATTCATCAAGGAGGTATTCCATCCCGAGTGGTTAGCCAACCCCGTGCTAGTTAAAAAGAAAAATGGGAAGTGGAGGATGTGTGTAGACTATACTAGTTTAAATAAAGCATGTCCAAAGAATCCCTTTCCACTACCTCGTATTGATCAGATAGTTGACTCTACCACGGGATGTGAAATTTTGTCTTTTCTTGATGCTTATTCCGGCTACCACCAAATCAAGATGAAAGAGTCCGACCAGCTCACGACTTCATTCATCACCCCTTTCGGAATGTATTGCTACGTAACCATGCCTTTTGGGCTCAAGAACGCGGGGGCTACATATCAACGATGTATGCTCCAGGTTTTTGGGAACCTTATAGGCAAAATGGTAGAGGCTTACGTAGATGACATTGTCGTCAAGTCCAGGAAAGCGAGCGGCCTGGTTGCTGACCTGGAAGAAACATTCCGATGCCTTAGGGCAAAAGGGATCAGACTTAACCCCGAAAAGTGCGTTTTCGGGGTCCCCTGAGGCATGCTCCTTGGGTTTATTGTGTCTGAATGGGGGATCGAGGCCAACCCAAAAAAGGTCTCGGCCATCGCAAGTATGGGCCCGATTCGTAACCTAAAGGGAGTACAGAGGGTAATGGGATGTCTAGCCTCCCTAAGCCGTTTCATTTCTCGCCTCGGGGAAAAAGGACTGCCTCTGTATAGGTTACTTAGGAAATCTGAGCACTTTTCCTGGACCCCCGAGGCCCAGGAAGCCCTTGACAAGCTCAAGGCTCTGCTCACCAACCCTCCCATCCTAGTGCCTCCCGCCGAGGGGGAACCACTTCTTCTCTACGTCGCAGCCACTGATCAGGTGGCCAGCGCAGCTATCGTGGTCAAGAGGAAGGAAGAAGGGCACGCCCTGCCGGTCCAGAGGCCGGTGTACTTCAACAGTGAAGTGCTATCCGACACAAAGACCCGATACCCCCAAATCCAAAAATTACTCTACGCAGTAGTGTTGGCCCGACGCAAGCTCCGCCATTACTTTGAATCTCACCCGGTCTCAGTGGTCTCATCTTTCCCTCTGGGAGAGGTGATTCAGAACCGAGAGGCCAGCGGAAGGATTGCTAAATGGGCCATAGAGCTCATGGGCGATGGGATCACCTATGAGCCTCGGAAAGCCATAAAGTCTCAGGTCCTGGCGGACTTTGTGGCAGAGTGGACTGGGACTCAGCTCCTGCCACCACAAATCCAGCACGAGTGCTGGACCATGTACTTCGACGGGTCTTTGATGAAAACCGGGGCCGGCATGGGCCTTGTCTTCATCTCACCCCTCGGGGTAAGGATGCGGTACGCAATCCGGCTCCATTTCCCCGCTTCAAACAATGCAACAGAGTACGAAGCCCTTGTTAACGGTCTCCACATCGCGATCGAGCATGGGATCAAATGGCTCGAGGCCCGAGGCGATTCTAGACTCATCATCGATCAAGTCATGAAAGAGTCTAGCTGCCACGATCCCAAGATGGACGCGTACTGCAAAGCGGTCCGACGCCTGGAAGAAAAGTTTGACGGCCTCGAATTTAACCACGTGTTAAGGAGGTATAATGAGGCCGCCGACGCACTCGCCAAGATGGCATCCGAGCGGGCCACGGTCCCCCCCGGATGTTTTCATTAGCGACCTCTACAAACCTTCCGTCAACTACAAGAACGACGGGGGGTCGGACGAACCCCCAACCAAACAGTTTTCCGACCCCAAAGACGCTGCTGCTCAAGAACAGGAGGCCATGGACATTGAGCCGGAGCCACCTACATCTGACGACTCGCCCGACTGGCACTACCCTTTGCTTCAACGCCTGGTCGACGGCACTTTGCCCCCGGACCAGGCTGAAGCAAGGCGCGTGGCTCGCCGTGCAAAGACCTTTGTCCTCCTTGATGGGGAGATGTACAAGCGAAGCCCCTCGGGCGTCCTCATGCGTTGCGTCCCACGTCAAGAGGGGGTCAAGCTCCTACGGGACATACACTCGGGGGCTTGTGGCCATCACGCCGCACCTCGGACGTTGGTAGGAAATGCCTTCCGACAAGGCTTCTACTGGCCCACCGCTGTGGCCGACGCCACAGAGATCGTAAGGACCTGTGAGGGATGCCAGTTTTACGCTCGGCAGATACATCAGCCCGCCCAGGCCTTGCAGACGATTCCCATCACCTGGCCTTTCGCTGTCTGGGGCCTCGACCTGGTCGGGCCTCTGCAGAAAGCGCCCGGGGGCTTCACCCACTTGCTTGTCGCAATCGACAAGTTCTCCAAGTGGATCGAAGTCCGACCCATTACAAGGATCAAGGCTGAGTAGGCGGTGTTGTTCTTCACAGATATCATCCATCGATTTGGAGTGCCGAACTCCATAATCACCGACAACGGCACACAGTTCACCGGGCGAAAGTTCTTGCAATTCTGCGACAGACACCACATACGTGTGGACTAGGCAGCAGTGGCTCACCCCAAGACCAACGGTCAAGTGGAGCGTGCCAATGGGATGATCCTCCAGGGATTGAAGCCTAGGATTTTCAACCGTCTGAACAAGTTTGGAAAAAGGTGGCTCAAAGAGCTACCGGCCGTGGTCTGGAGTCTGAGAACCTCCCGAAGCCGAGCCACAGGCTTCACCCCGTTCTTCATGGTCTATGGGTCGGAAGCCGTCCTCCCCACCGATCTGGAGTACGGGTCCCCGAGGGTACAAGCTTACGACGAAAATAACGGCAAAACGTTCCAAGAAGACGCGCTGGACCAGCTAGATGAAGCCAGGGATGTGGCCCTCCTACACTCTGCCAAATACCAGCAGGCCCTCCACCGATACCACGCGCGACGAATCCAGGGCCGAGCCTTTCAAGTCGGCGACTTGGTGCTAAGGCTCAGACAGAGCAACAAGGGTCGTCACAAGCTCACACCCCCCTGGGAAGGACCCTTCATCATCGCCGAGGTTCTTCGACCCGGCACCTACAAGCTCGCCAATGAAGCAGGAGAGGTCTTCAAAAACGCGTGGAACATAGAACAGCTACGTCGCTTTTACCCTTAGAACTTTGTAAAAATTTTTTCGTTTGTTCATCACCTTGGAGGAATAAATGAAAGTTTAAGTTATATGGCCCTTTTTTATCAGGGAGCCTCGGATCTGCCCAGCAAAGTCCGAGCCTCCCTGGGGGGCTGCATGGGGGGGAACCCCCCGTGTCAACTCTAAATCTTTTTCCTTTTTTCGTACGAGTTAAAAGAACTCCGACCCAAGGTCTTCCTCCTTTCTCCTAAAAAAAGATTTAAGAAATCGGAAACTCGCCCCATGAATCTTAAGGCACGAGCTCTAGGAAAGGTCAGCGCTCACGAGCAAAGAACGCTCCTACTCACCTTAGACTCGGGGGACGGATCCGGACTTCTAAAAACTACTAAGGAGAAAGGAAAAGAACTTAGGCTCGGGGTCTCTGGCTATCGCAAGTAGCTTACCCGACCTCGCGCTGCCGAGGTCGGATCGGCATGAGGAAAAAGAAATGAAGACATTTAGGAAAAAAGCTTAAAAAGAGCAATTACGCAAATATCTACATTCAACATTAACATTGTATAATACAAGGCCTACTGGCCTCAACAACCACAAAAAGAAAAAAGAAAACTAAGAGTCCTACTGCTCTGTCCGCCCAGGTCCTTGAGCCCCAAGGGAAGGAAGCTCCACCTCATCATCGAAGAAGGCGGCCAAGGCGTCTCCAGGGATAGTCGCGGCGTCCTCAAGCCTCTGCACTTCCTCCTGGGCCTCAGTCTCGTCATCCGGGAGAGCGTAGCCCTCACAGACTGCCGGCAAGTCAATGCCGGCATAGTGAGAGCTCACCACCGCCAGGGCTTTCTTCACCCCGACATGGAGTGCTTCCCTCATCCTCTCCCCGGCCCGGGAGTAAAGGGCCTCGACCCGGCTCCGCAGCGACGATCCCGATGCCGACACCCCAAGCCCCTCACACGCCGAGGTGACCATAGCCTCAAGAGCTGAACGGTCCGAAGCCTCGGCGTCAAGGGTCTTCTGTAGGGCCTCGGTAGTAGAGGTTGCCTCGACCACCTTCCTCTCTAGCTCTGTCGAAAAACAGAGTAAGAAACAAAAAGTCAGGAAAAGCTAACTCAAAAGTATAAAGGAGTCCAAGATAAAGGGCGCAAGTCTTACCCTCGGCACGCTTGTCGTGCTCCGCTGAGCTCTGATGCCAGCGGGCCACCTAGCTCAGAGCCCCGGCTAGGTCAGTCTGAGCTTGGTTCAGGGCAAGGTCTTTTTCGGCGAGCAAAGCTTCAAGCCAAGCAACCTCACCCTTGTACCCCTCAGCCGCTGCCTTCCGCACCTCGGTTTCCTGGGAAAGGACCCCAATCCTCTCCTCTAGGGGGGCGACCTTGTCCCGGGCCTCCCGAGCCTCGGAAGCCAGTGCCGAGCACTTCTGCCGAAGCTCGGCAAAAATCTCGCACTCCTTCACGAGCTCCCCCTCAGCCGCCTCCCTGGCGGCCCTCTCGTTCTCAAAGGACGCCCAAGCGTCCCTTTCCCGACGAAGAAATACTGACTTCTCCAGGGAGGTGGCCTTGAGCGCCTACAAGATCGGAAGTCACACAGGGAGTTAGTATCGCAAAGTAAGGACAAAACTACTTCACAACACGGGTAAAAATCTTACCTGAGCCAGATTGAACATATCACGGGCCACGAGCTGAGAAGCTCGGTTGAGGGCCTCGACACCGGCGCGCCCACACGCGTCCAGACCCTGCCAGAGGTAATTCTCTGACGGGTCATCCAGAACGAATCTGGCTCCCCCCTCGGCATCGCCGAGGTTGGGCTAGATTACGGGGCTCTTGCCCCATCCGGCATCTTCCTCCCTTCCCATCGCGGGGGCCTCAGGCGCCGCGCTGGACGCCACGATGGCTCGGCCTTCCTCGGTATGCGCAGGTCAGACCGCACCCCCCAGATCAGCATCTCCCGAAGGAGGCGCAGCCCCAGGGGCAAGGGCCGTCTCCTCCAGTCCTTGGGGCTTCGGCGCCCCCGTGTCTTGCCCCTGGTGGCGCCCTCCCTCCTCGTAGCCCGGAGGCGGCGGCGACACGGGCCTAGCCGACCCGGGAGTCGACTGAGCCCCCCTCTTCACAGCCTTCAGGGGGCCAGCGCCACCGAAGGCGCCTTTTGCTTACGGCTGGGGGAAAAACACTAGGTTAGAAGAAAGAGAAAAACAAAAAATTAGCAGAAGGATCAGAAATCCTATATGTACCTCGCTCGGGGAGCAGACTTCTTATGGGAGCTCGGAGCTCCTTGGGGGTCTCCGGCGGCGCTAGGGGCCGTCGGTCAGACCCCCGCCTCGCCTGCCGACGGCGCAGGGGGCACCATGGTGGTCTCGGCCTACGATGCCCCCACTAGGGCACCGGTACCCGTCCCGGACGATGGGGAGGGCTCGGCCAGACTCTCCGGCACTACCGGATGAGGTGGCTCCTCGGGCTCGGCCCCTGACGCCTTCGCCCCCTCTTGAGGGCCCACGGGGGCTGAATCCTCACGAGGGGCGCTGTCGTCATCCACGATAATGTGGGGGATGGACTGTCCACCCCCCGGCGCCTAGGTCCCCTCGGGGGCCTCCAACCCACCTCGGGCCTTTGACCCCTCAAGGGCCTCGATTCCCCCGGCAGGAGGGACTGCGTCGTCCTCCTCCATCAGCTCATCAAGCCAGTCGACGTCGCCGCCCCCGCCCTCTATCTTTGAGATCGAAGTCTCGGGAGAGGGGGGTGGGGCGACCCCCGCCTTCTTGGCTTCACGATGATTCTTGCAGAGATCTCCCGCCGCTGCGCTTTCCGCGCTGCTTTGGCCTTCTTGTCCTCCTTGGCCTTCTTTTGCTCCTCGTTCTGGGCCCGATTCTTGGCCCGGATCTCCTTGTCCTCCGGAACAGGGGGCGGGGAATCCTTGACGACCCCCATCCTCTGCAAATAGTCAGGGGTCAAGAAAAAGGCAAAAAGGAAAGGAGAAGAAGGCGCAAAAAAAATCCACACTTACCAGAGAAATATAACCCTTTTCAGGGCGCATCGGAACCACCCGGGAATTCTTCATGTCCGAGTGTGTTGTCCTCTCCACCCGGGCGATAATGTCCGATGCCGATATCGGCTCGGCCAGCATCCTCGTCCCGGCCCAGGGGACGTCCTAGGTCATCTCGAACATGGGCACCCGGCGCTGCGCCAGCGGAAGCAGGCTCCTCTTACGAAACGCTATTGCCACCGTGGCCGCGGTGACTTCGGCATCTCGTAACTTCTGAAGCCCCGCGAGAAGCGGGGCGAGCCTCTTCTGCTCCTCGGCCGGAGCACCCCACGCCCACTTCATGGGAACCTCCGTCACCATCTTCCCGGTATACTTCGGCAGCAAACCACCGTCATTCCAGAGATAGAACCATGCGCTCTGCCACCCCCGGTTTGACGAAGGCATCGAGCTCCAGATATACAACCCTGCCCGTTGCTGACGAAGCTGCAGCGTGCAGCCGCCGGCTCGCAGGGGGAACTTCTCCTTCCCCACGTAGCGGGCCGACATCTCTGCCTTGAAGAGGTGAAGCCAGAGATTCCAATTGACTGGAACCCCTAGGAATCCCTCACAAACCGTGGCGAAGACGGCGGCCTGCATCACTGAGTTGGGATTCAGGTTGTGTAGCTCCACCTCATAGTAATGGAGGATCGCCCTGATCAAGCGACCGGCCGGAGTCCCGAACCCTCGGTCTAGGAACGACAGGAAGCAAACCACATAGCCCGGTGGTGGGTTTGGCTCCCTGTCGTTCGCCGAGGGAACGATCCACTCCGAGAACTCAACATCCTTGAGAGGACGGAGAATCCCGGCCCTCACGCGCGCCACCATCGCGGACTTGGTCACGTTGCAGGGCGGCCATGCCTCAACGCCGGCCATGGCTTTAGGAGGAAGAAGAGTGTCTGCGCGGCGGAAGTGGGAGAGATGGCGGCAGAAGAAAGGACAGGAGGCAAGGGCTTTGTGGCGCAGGAGCGAGGGGAAAGAAACCAAGCCCCCAGCGGCGGCTTTTATAATGGGCGAGCCACGACCACGCCCCTGCGAGGAAGGCCGAGCGGGGGAGAGAGCAACCGTCGCCCACTCCCCACCAGGTGAAAAATTCGAAGCGCCAACTCCCTCCGATTCCCGCGCCCGCCGCACGCGCGCATTAATTTCGCAGGCGAAATGTCCCATCCAGCCGGGGCGAGACGGCACGGCCTATCGGTGTTTTTCCCCCAGGGGGTCACACCAACGAGTAAATTTGTATGCGTGCTCCCTTTCCCGGATGGTGATGCAAGAAGGCACAGAGATTTATCCTGGTTCGGGCAAGAGAAGGCCCTACGTCCAGCGGGGGGAGAGAGTTTGTATTATCTTGCACCTAGGTGCTTGTACAGGGGTGAATACAAGCATGGTATGAAGTGTGGAGCTCTACTATGTGTGAGCGTGGTATCTCCTGCCGTTCTATTCCTGAGTCCCTCCTTTTATAGTCCCAAGGAGAGACCCAGGGTACATGTATAGGCGTCAGAATAGGAGTCGATAGCAGTATGGAGCGCTGACCTACACGAGGCTTCCGTACCGGCATGGCCTCGAGTCGTCCCGTCCTAATAGCCTGGTGATGATTACGCGTGCCCTTGCATTCCATTCTGCACGCCGTCCTGGATTGGTTTGCCTGATGTACGCTCGTACGACCCGACGGCAAATTCGGCGGAGCAGTTGGGATGTGGTCAGTCGACGCCTGACTTGTCTCCTGGATGGGTCTCTATCTGGTCGAGGGTCGGACGCCGTACGACGTCCTGATGTTGAAGCGCTGACTTTGGCCATCTCGAGGGGGTCTTGATTAGACACTCCATCTCTGTTTCCCACTTCCTGACACGCCTTGGGCCGTTTGGGGGGGAAGGCTGCAAAAAGATCGATGGGACAGGTGCCTGTTCCCTATCACGCCCCCCGTGACCCATGTGTTAGGTGGGGAGGCACCAGGCACATTTAATGCCCCGGCCCGCGTGCGTGCGTTAGGCGGCGGCGGCGTCCTTGCGCTCGACGCCTCCCGATTCGCGGGAGCCTGTTCCGTATTCGACGTTGACCAGAGCTCGACGCCTGATTGATTCGCTCGACGCTATTTCCGTCTTCGAGGTTACGGACGTCGATGGTCGTGCGTACGTGCGGACGGAGCGTCGAATCGAGGCGCTAGTTTTATGTACGGATGGTTTCGTTATACGCGTTGGTGAGGGTACCCCTTGTTGATACCCTCGACAGTAGCCCCCGAGTCTCCATTCGAGCGCTGGCGCTCGAGTGGAGACTTTTGTCTTTTCGGTCGAGGTTCCGTGGGGGCGCGCGAGCGACCCCGCGGGGGTAGCCCCCGAGCCCTCGAGGGAGTATTTAACTCCTTCGAGGGTTGTTTTGCCTAATTTGCAAAGACACTGTCGACACCAGTGGTGGAAGGTTCTGATCGGCTTTGCCTTGCGTGGAGGTTTCGACGTACTCTCGATAGAGCGAGCGTCTTCCACTCCAGATCGAGTTCCTAGTGGGTAGTCCAAGTGAGAACCTGTGCCCCTTTCGAGGGGGTCAGCTGTAGCCCGGAGGCGTTCTCATAAAGCTGGGTCGACGTGGTCGGGGATACCGGTCTCATTCGATAGAGTCCAGCGGCTCGATGCCTCCCGTCGGGGGGATTCCTCTCGACTGTCTCGACCCTGCCTTGGACATCGCCAGCGAGTTTTCGAGGCAGGCCTCGATTTTCGACCACTCGCTGGGGACCCCTGACTCTTGGTGCTCGAGATCGGCTGTCGAACCCTTTCGACGGGCCAGCCATCGACCTCTCGAGACTATTGTGGGTACGCTCCTTGGCTTACAAGGGAAGGAAGTGGTCGTGACGGTTCGCCTTTCTGCCCGTTGGGCGCGTCTTTTTAGGCGGGTGACGTTACGGCGTGGAATTCGGAACGCCCGGCCTGTGAAAGGGGAAAGACTGTTAGGTGGCGTATTAAATGGGGGGACGTTACCTCATTTCTCGGATCTGTCCATTGGCGATTTTTGGCTTATAAATACTCCGTGGCACCGCCGTCGTTCTCTCTTCCGCCTCCCATCTTTGCTCTTGCTCTAGCCTCCTTGCCGTCCTAGCTCTCTCACCGTTTTTCGCGCACAGGCCTCCTCGTGCAGTAGCGGATTCGCCGCCTTCCGTCCGAGATGCCTGTAAGACTCATTGCCGCCGACGACTGGCGCCCGTCGTCGATGACGGAGCGCCGGCTGCTAGATCTTGAGAAAGAGGGATTGCTGCGCCGCCGCACCTCACTATCGTCGCCGGAGTGGATCGCGCCGCCGGCGAGTCACAGGGAGCCCCAGCCGCCTGCGGGTTACGTGGTGTCGTTTGCCAAGTTCCACCGCCACGGCCTGGGTGCTCCCCCGAGTCGCTTCATGCGGGCCCTCTGCTTCCACTACGGGGTGGAGCTCCAGCACTTCTCCCCGAACGCCTTCACCGTCGCGGCGGTCTTTGCCGCCGTGTGTGAGGGCTACTTGGGGATGATGCCGCACTGGGAGCTGTGGCTCCATCTCTACAGGGGCGAGCTCTTCAACGCCCCCACTGGGACCACCGGCGTGAGGAAACCGGTGCGGGCGAGTTGCCTCAATCTCGTGCTGAAGACTGGGAAGTCGGAGAGGCCGCGCGAGTACATCCCGGTGGGACTGTCGACCAACCACGCCGGTTGGGACTCCCAATGGTTCTACCTGAGGAACGAGGACGACCTGCTGCCCGCCTATACCGGGCGCTTGATCACGGAGCGACCGGAGAATTGGATGTACGGCGTCGTCCAAGTTCACCAATCTCGACTCGACCCCCTCCACGACGTCATGAAGAAGCTGCGTTCGGAGGGCTTGACCGCCGCCCTCGTTCTCTCGGCCATTCATCATCGGAGAGTTCTCCCTTTGATGTCTCGGCCGTTGAGGATGGACGAGATGGGCCCCGGTGTTTCATCTCGGGACCTCGAGGGGTGCCGAATGTCAAACGAAGCTCCGGCGGATGACGAAGTCGCGACCCGAGTCAGGGCTGCAATTGCCGGCGATTTTCAGCCGGAGCATGTTAACGGCTTCCCCATGAGGCCAGACGCCGGCTCGATAGATCTGGTATGTTTTCTTCTTGCGTGCAACCTCGATTCCGGGTTCCTTTTCTTCCCCTCTCCCTTTCTTTTCTAAGTCTGCCTTTATTTTGACAGGGACGGATCGACGTCCGGTCCTCGAGGCCTCCGGTAAAGGAGGACGAGGCCGACCGTGATAAACGGCGCCAATCTGCCGAAAAGCTAAAGTCCGCCAAGGACTCTGCCAAGAAGGGGGAGAAGAAGAGGAACCTCGACCGTCAAGCGTTAGAGGCGCGTCGGGCCAAATCCAGGCAGAGGGGGGAGCCTGAGGAAGAATCCCCCAATCATGATGATGACGACGACGACGACAGTGATGATTCCGAGTGGATGGCGTCATGTCTCGACCAGATCCTCGAGGGCCCGTCTCGAGGCGACGTCGACGCCCCCCGGACGGAGACGTCGAGGCAGGGTCCGAGCGGATCTCATCGCCCTCGGGCCGACACACCTCCTGCACCCAAGACGGGCCAAGACGCACCGCGCCCTCCCCCAGCGCCCAGAGAGAGCGGTCAGGCTAGGCCCCAGGCGAAGGGGCCACTGACTTGTGGTCGCGCTGCGGCCGCCGAGAAAGGAGGGGCCGGCCGCAGGAGCGCTAGTCCCGGTGCCCGTCAGGCGGGAACCGACGCGCCTGGGGCGGCGCCTGCCCTCGAGGGACCTGGAGCCCTGACGCGGGGTGGCTCGAGGCCCGCTAGTCGGGGCGGCGGGAGGCGAGCTGTTCTCCCTGTGGGGTAAGCCCTTTCGATGTTGTGGCTTCTGTCTTACTGTTCCTCTGCCGATCTTTTCTCATATAGCGATCTTTTCTCAGGCTGAAGCGGACCCTCGAGCAGGCCCAGCCATCTATGGCAAAGAGGCTCAAAACGGGAGCCGCCTCCAAGGAAACAGGTCCGTAATTTACTTCTGGGTCTTGTGAGGCCGTCGTGTTGGTTACTGTATCGTCTGGCCCTTACCTTTCGCTTTGTAGGCTCCTCCGACTCTCAACCTCCAGCCGGCGTCGAGAGGGCCCCGGCTCGTCCTGTGCCTAACCCGTCGCCGTCGACTGGTGGTGAGGCGCCCCAGACGCAAACGTCAGAGGGAGCCCCCGAGCCCCCTTTATTGGGGGTCGAGGGGGAACCCATCACCATCAGCGACACGTCTGATGGTGACAGAGCGTCTGGGGGTGCCCGCCCCATGGAGGAGGAAACGTCGACCCCTCATGTCGCGGGACCAACTCCCTAGCCCGCCGGCCTCCGCACCCTCGAGGAGCAGAAAAAGAAGAGGGAGGAGGATGAACAGCGGGAGCGCGAGGCGGCGCGGCAGCCACAGGAGCACGAGGCACAGCAACAGCAGCAGCAACAACAGCAGCAGCAGCAACAGCAACAACAGCAGCAGCAACAGCAACCACCGCAGCAGCAGCAACAGCAACAACCGCAGCAGCAACCGCAGCAGCAGCAGCAGCAACAACCGCAGCAGCAACAGCAGCAGCAACAGGGGGGCCAAGAGGAGGGACTGTTCGAGCCTCCGCCCCAAGGTTCGGCCTAGCCAGTGCCACCGGAACCGCAAGAGCTCGGCGAGCAGGAGGAGGATCTGCCGGTGTACGGCCCCCCAACCCCGGCGTGGCTCCTCCCGGGGGCACCTGCCGCGATCCGGGCAGAGCCGGGACGAGCGGATGGAGTGGTGGCGCTCGCCTGCCTGAAGCGCACCCCCCCCGACCCCGAGTCCGAGATCAAGAGGACAATCTACGGCATGGATGGGATCGCACCAGGGTTCCTCCGGGAGCGTCGGGCGTGGGAGGACCGCTTTCCTTCCGAGGAGGATGAAATTGGGACGTCGGGGACCAAGGACGGAACCTGGAAGACGGTGGACGACGACGGACGGTTCCCATGCCTCGTCGACCTGTTCCTGCACCATGGGGTTTCTCTCGAGACCGTTGAGGGCGTTATCCGCGGCGTTAAGGCGCGGGCTGACCGGGAGATGGAGCACTGGTGCCCCGATCGCATCCGTATCCGGGCCTCCCACGACCCGTCTGAGCCCGACATCTTCCTCGACGATCGGAAGGAGGCGGACAAGTGGGAACACGTCGAGGAGCTCCGCCTTTGGATGAAGCATGTGGTGGGGCTCCTCTCGGACGTTATCAACAATGGGCTCGGCCCGGCTTATTTCGTAAGTGTTTCTCGAACTTCAATCTTCATGGTGCTTTCTGGTTTTTGTATTCTAATCCACCCGACCCTTGATTCGCAGGATATGAAAGAGACTTCCCGCATCAAGTCCAGTTTCATACACGCCACGAGGGGCGGTTGGGAGCAGCTCCCCCTCCTCAAAGACCAGCTCCTCGAGTCGCAGGAAAAGCTCCTGAAAGCTTATAAAGAACTCATAGCGCTCGAGGAGGAGAAAAAGGTGAGGGAGGCTGCTCTGGCCGAGGCTCGAGAGGCCTCGAAGAAGGCAGAGGAGGAGACAATGCTGTTGCGGGAGCGCGCCCTTACGGTCGAGGAGGTCGCATCTAAGGCCAGGGAGGAGGCCCTGTCCTTTAAGAACGTTATCACGGATTTGGATAAGGAGAAGGGCCTCCTTAAATCCGACCTGGACTCTCTCCGAGAGTCTTTCTGAAAGATGAAGGTGGCGTATGTGGACAGTGAGGTCGCCAAGGGCGCCGCCGAGGACGTAAAGAAGAAGGCCCTCGAAGACCTCGAGGTGGAGCGGGCTCGATCCCGCAGTCTCTACGACGACGTCGAGCGTCTGAAGGGGGAATTGCTGGAGAAGAGTGGTGCCATTGCTCAGGCCGGCAAGGTGATCAAAGATCTCCGCGTTGCCAATACTGAGCTGGCGCGCTCCAACAGGGAGATCGAGCGTGCCAACACAAGACTGGTCGGCGAGAACACGGCCCTGGAGGAGAGCGTTTGTGGTATGTTCCCGTCGCTAGATTTCTTCTTCAAGGCGTGTTTGGTTTTTGCTAAAGTGCCTTGTATTGCCCTTTACAGGGCTCAAGGACGAACTCCTGGCCGCCCAAGCCGAGGCTCGCAACGCCAAGGCTCAGCTCGAAGCGGAGGTTGCTTTGAACCGTCGAGTGCGGACGGCGATAAGTGATCTCTCGACCTCTTGGGAGGTCGAGCCTATGGATGAGTCGAGGGACGGTGCTCGAGGCGACGCCCTGGTCGACCAGTTGTGCTACATAGGCGCGACGCTGCGAGATCAAATGCGGGACGCCCTCCACATCGGGGTGAAGCGGGCGATGGCGGTTGTCTGCTCGGGCTTCTCCTACGATATGGAGGTGGTGTCCCATGGCTTCGTCACCGACATCTCCAAGACCGACGCGGAGAACGAGGAGAAGCTCCATGCCTTGATCGACGACGCGGAGGCTCCTGGGGAAAGGTTGGCTAAGCTTTTCGAGCCTGAGGTGCTCCCTCCTCAGGCTAGCTCGGGCGGAGGCGAGGGCGGTGAGGATCGTGCCGCGGACTGAGGCCTGCGAGCCTGCTCAGGGCTCCTGAGGCCCCTTGTATGATACTTTGTTAATTCTGTGGGTAACTGATGTTGTATCACTTTCGTAATTGTTAAATGCTTATTTTGTCTTTCCGCTTGATGCTTTCGTTTCTCTTTGCGCCTACGTTTGTATCCCTTGCTCGATTTTTCGTAAAAGACCACCTCGATCACTTCAATGGTGGGGAAGTGAGTAGAGTTTCTGTAGCCCGGGGGCGTAGGAGTTCTCCAGCTCATTGTCCCTCGGCCTTTGAGGGGCTCGAGGCGCCTTAGCTACTTGAACCGTGCAAGGTTTACTACGTAAGAAAAGAAAACTTGGTTTTTTCGATACTCGGGGGGGGGGGGGGGTCGTCCCCCTGGTAGCCCCCGAGGGGGTGCTGACTATGATGGGTCATAGTCGGCGCCCCCTTTTAACGTCGAGATCGTGACTTATGAGTCTTCTCGGCACAAAAAAGAATTGCTTCGAGGGAAGGACTTTATTTATTCATTCGTTTACAAAGTCTTGGTATAAAACGTAAGCAGGAACATAAGTCTAGAGCTTCTAGGGGTAGAATCGACGTAGCTGTTCGATGTTCCATGCGTTGGTGAAGATTGCCCCCTTTTCGTCCGCCAACTTGTACGTTCCCGATTTCAGGACCTCGGCCACCACGTACGGGCCTTCCCAAGGCGGAGTCAGCTTGTGGCGTCCTTGATTGCTTTGCCGGCGTTGTAGGACTAGGTCGCCCACGTTGAGGTCCCTCTTGCGCACATGCTTGTCGTGGTAGCGTTGAAGCTTTTGCTGATATCTGGCAGAGTTGAGGAGGGCCATGTCTCGAGCCTCCTCAAGTTGGTCGACCGCGTTTTCTTGAGTCTCTTTGTTCGATTGCTCGTTGTAGGCCTTGAGTCGAGGTGACCCATACTCGAGGTCTGTGGGGAGGATAGCCTCAGAGCCGTAGACCATGAAGAACGGGGTGTATTTTGTGGCCCTGCTCGGTGTTGTCCTAAGGCTCCATAGGACTGAGGAAAGCTCCTCGACCCATTTCTTGCCGAATTTCTTCAATCGATTGTAGATCCTTGGCTTGAGTCCTTGCAAAATCATGCCGTTGGCACGCTCGACCTGGCCGTTAGTTTGAGGGTGGGCTACTGCAGACCAGTTCACACGGATGTGATGCTGATCGCAGAAGTCCAAGAACTTTTTGCCGGTGAACTGGGTGCCGTTGTCGGTGATGATGACATTGGGGATCCCAAACCGATGGATGATGTCGGTGAAGAAGAGGACGGCCTGCTCAGAGCGGATGTTGGTGATGGGTCGAGCCTCGATCCATTTGGAGAACTTGTCAATGGCCACCAGCAAATGGGTGTATCCTCCTTTCGCCTTTTGTAGAGGTCCTACTAAATCGAGCCCCCACACCGCAAATGGCCAGGTGATGGGTATCATCTGAAGAGCGTGGGCGGGTAGATGCGTCTGCTTGGCGTAGAACTGGCACCCATGACACGAGCGTACGAGCTCGATGGCGTCCGCCACGGCCGTTGGCCATTAGAAGCCTTGTCGAAAAGCATTCCCTACAAGGGTCCGTGGAGCGGCGTGGTGACCGCAAGCCCCCGAGTGCAGGTCATCGAGGAGTTTTCGGCCTTCTTCCACGGTGATGCAACATTGTAAGACCCCCGTCGGGCTCCGTCGATATAGCTCATTGTCTTCGCCGTAGATCACATATGATTTGGCCCGTCGAGCGATACGACGAGCTTCTGACCGATCTTCTGGTAACTCGCCGCGGATGAGGCAATCGAGGAACGGCGTGCGCCAATCGAACGGTCGACCTGGTCGTCGTTCTATCTCCATCACCTCTTCCACCACCAAGAGCGTATCGACAGCGTCGGTAGGTTGGGCAGTGGTGGCGTCGATGCTAGCCCCCGTGCCTAGGTCGACGGATGGCTCGTGAAGATCTTTTGAGAATGCATTAGGCGGCACCGTGCCTCTGGTCGATGCGATCTTGGCGAGTTCGTCGGCTGCCTCGTTGTAGCGTCGAGCGATATGGACAAGCTCGAGACCGTGGAATCTGTCCTCGAGTCGACGGACTTCTTTGCAGTACGCTTCCATTTTTGGGTCGTGGCAGCTCGAGGTTTTCATTACTTGGTCGATGACGAGTTGGGAGTCACCTCGGACGTCGAGGCGTCGAACTCCTAACTCGATAGCGATCTTGAGACCGTTGACGAGGGCCTCATATTCTGCGACATTGTTAGATGCGGCAAAATGAATCCTGATTACGTACCTCATGTGGACGCCCAAGGGTGAGATGAACAGCATGCCGGCTCCGGCTACAGTTTTCATGAGTGACCCATCGAAATACATCGTCCATAGTTCCGCCTGGACCTGGGTCGGGGGGAGCTGGGTGTCCGTCCATTCTGCGATGAAGTCTACCAGGGCCTGCGATTTGATGGCCTTGCGAGGCGCATAAGTGAGAGTCTCACTCATGAGCTCGACCGACCATTTTGCTATTCTTCCCGTGGCTTCTTTGCTCTGGATTATTTCGCCTAAAGGAAAAGACGAGACCACCGTGATGGGGTGGCCAAGGAAGTAATGCTGCAGCTTGCGACGGGCAAGGATTACGGCATAAATCAGCTTCTGGATTTGGGGATAACGTGCTTTGGTCTCCGAAAGCACCTCGCTGACGAAATATACTGGCCTCTGAACTGGTAGCGCATGTCCCTCCTCCTGCCTCTCGACCACCACCGCCGCGCTGACGACCTGGGTCGTCGACGCGACGTAGAGGAGCAGCGGCTCTGCAGGTTGAGGTGGAACCAGGACTGGTGCCGAGGTCAGCGTCTTCTTCAGCCTTTCGAGTGCTTCCTCGGCCTCGGGGGTCCAAGAAAAGCGCTCGACCTTCTTTAGGAGTCGATATAATGGTAATGCCTTTTCTCCTAGTCTCGAGATGAAACGGCTCAGAGCCGCCAGGCACCCCGTGACTCTCTGTACACCCTTGATGTCTCGGATCGGCCCCATTCTCGTGATAGCCGAGACTTTCTCGGGGTTGGCCTCGATGCCGCGCTGCGAAACGATGTATCCTAGGAGCATGCCTCGAGGCACACCGAAAACGCACTTCTCGGGATTGAGCTTGATCCGGTTGGTGCGTAGACAGCTAAAGGCAATCTCGAGGTCCTGGATCAGGTCTCCTCGTCGCTTTGACTTGACGACAATGTCGTCGACGTAGGCCTCGACCGTTGACCCTATATGTTCGCCAAATACGTGGAGCATGCAACGTTGGTACGTGGCTCCCGCGTTTCGAAGCCAAAATGGCATGGTCACGTAGCAATACATCCCAAAAGGTGTGATGAAAGAGGTCGCGAGCTGGTCGGACTCCTTCATTTTTATTTGGTGGTAACCAGAATATGCATCGAGGAAAGAAAGGGTTTCACATCCCGCGGTAGAATCGACAATCTGATCAATGCGTGGCAATGGAAAAGGAACTTTTGGACATGCTTTATTCAGACTAGTATAATCGACACACATCCTCATTTTCCCATTCTTTTTCTTAACTAATACAGGGTTTGCTAACCAGTCGGGATGATGAACCTCCTTGATGAATCCGGCCGTCAAAAGCTTGTGGACTTCCTCGCTAATGATCTTGCGCTTCTCCTCATCGAACCGGCGCAACCGCTGCTTCCCTGGCTTGGAACCGGCTCGAATCTCCAAGGAGTGCTCGGCGACTTCCCTCGGTATGCCTGGCATGTCAGAGGGACTCCATGCAAACATATCAGCATTTGCACGGAGAAAGTCGATGAGCACGGCTTCCTATTTGGGGTCGAGGTCGGTGCTGATCGTCAGCACTTTGCCGTCGGAGTTGTTGGGGTCGAGCGGGATCTTCTTGGTTCCTTCCGCCGCCTCGAAGCTGCCCGCATGACGCTTAGGCTCTGGAGCCTCAGCGGCCAGGGCCTCGAGCTTCGCAACGAGCTCGGTGGAGCTCTCGACCGCCTCCCCGTACTCGACGCACTCGACGTCACACTCGTACGCGTGCTCGAAGGAGGAACTGACAGTGATGATGCCTTTGGGACCGGGCATCTTCAGCTTCAAGTAGGTGTAGTTGGGTATAGCCATGAACTTGGCGTAGCCCGGGCGCCCGATGATGGCGTGGTACGTGCCTCGGAACCCAACCACTTCAAAGGTGAGGGTCTCCTTCCTGAAGTTGGCCGCTGTGCCGAAGCAGACCGGTAGGTCAATTCGACCTACTGGCAGTGCCTTTTTCCCTGGCACGACGCCATGGAAACCGCCGGCGCTTGGCTGGAGGCGTCCTCTATCGATGCCGAGGAGGTCGAGGGTCTCGAGGTAGATGATGTTGAGGCTGCTGCCACCATCCATCAGCACTTTTGAGAGTCGGGTGTTGACGATGATGGGGTCGACGATGAGCGGGTGTTCGCCTGGGGCGACTACCTTGTCGGGGTGGTCCTCTCGGTCGAAAGTGATAGGAGTGCTTGACCAGCTAAGGTACTGGGGCACCGCCATTCTTGCCGCAAAGACTTCGCGACACTCCCTTTTGCGCTGCCTCGTGGTCAATTGAGTCGAGGGCCCGCCATAGATCATGTAGCAGTCGTGGACGGCGGGGAAGCCGTCGTCATCTTTGTTGTCCTCCTTGCTGCCACCCTTCTCTTTCTTGGAGTCATCACGCGTATCTTTTTTGAACCCCAAACCGTCGAAATGCTTTCTCAGCATACGACAGTCCTTGAGCTTGTGGTTGGCGCCTCCCTTATGGTAAGGGCACGGCTCTTCCAACATCTTGTCAAAGATGCCTCCATCCGGAGGGCCTCGAGGCTTCTTTCGATCCATGGCGGCGACAAGGTTGTCATCGGAATCTTCCCGGTGGAACTGCTGCACTTTCTGCTTCTTTTTATTTTTCTTGAGGCCTCAACTGGGGGTCCCATCTTCGTTGACGGGCTGCTTGCCTTTTCTTCCTTCTGAGCTGAAGAAGGCGCCGACTGCCTCCTCCCCTGCCGCGTAGTTGGCTACTACGTTCATCAGCTCGTCGACGGTCTGAGGTCGATTGCGACCTAATTCCCGCACCAAGTCTCGACTGGTGGTGCCCGAGACAAACGCCAAGATGACGTCGTGGTCAGGGATGTGCGGCAGCTCAGTGCGCTGCTTCGAGAAGCGTCGAGCATACTCCCGAAGAGTTTCTCCTGACTTCTGCTTGCACTTGCTGAGGTCCCACGAGTTCCCTGGCCGTATGTAGGTCCCTTTGAAGTTACCCTCGAAGACTCTGGCCAGATCAACCCAGTTGTGGATCTGATTGGCAGGGAGTTCCTCGAGCCATCGACGGGCTGTGTCGGAGAGGAAAAGGGGTAGCTATCTGATGATGGCTCGATCGTCACCTCGAGCGCCACCTAGCTGACAGGCCAGCCTGAAGTCGGCCAGCCACAACTCTGGTTTGGTCTCTCCATTGTACTTCGCGATGCTGGTCGGGGGTCAAAACGGATTGGGCAGGGGCGTGCTGCGGATCGCCCTGCTGAACACCCGTGGGCCTGGTGGCTCGGGGGCCACCCGGTCCTCGTCGCTGTCGTATCTCCCACCGCGATGCGCGCTGTAACCGCGCTCTTCCGCGTCTCCATGCCGGCGGCGTCGATTTTCTTCGATGTCGTGCCGTGCGTCGTGTCGACGCTGATTGTCGACGGGGAGGATGAGAGCGGTCTTTCTGCCTCGAGGGGGAGGTTGTTGATGGACTGACACCTCCTTTTCGTTTAGAGGCTGTTCGTCGCGCTTCTCTGTGGCAGCTCCTCGTCGTCGAGATGCCGAACTTTCGGCTTGTTGAACCGCCGCCACCTGGAGCAATGTCTGTACCTCATCTCGAATGCGTCGGGCCTGGGAATTCGATGGCTCTGGCATGTTACGTAGCAGCATCGTCGCTGCCACTACATTCTGGCCTGCTCGAGGGAAACGACTGACAGGTTGCTCTGGCTCTGCGTCGCCGACGATCTGTCGATGTACCTCTCGAGCGCGTCTGCGGACACTTCCGCCCGGCGGGTAGGGCAGGTCTTGCTCGAGGATATGCTCGAGCAGGACGAGGCGCTCGCGGTCTTCGTCGAGCTTCATCTTGAGCTCCCGCAGCTGCGCGAGCTGCGCGGTTCTGTCTTCCTGTGGAGGGGGGTCGACCTGTCCGTCATTCCCAGGCGTCCTGGGGTCTTCTCGCGCCGCGGGGGCTTGACCACCCGCAGCAGCATCCCGTGTCTCGTCGGTAGTTTCTACCGCCCCGTCGATGTGATAGCATTCCCTCGTAGGGTCATAGCTATCTGTCTCAGAGTCGGAGTCCGGTTTGGCGGCGTAGAAACACCCACGTCCTTCCTCCAGCAATCGCTGCCTAAGGGAGGTGATCGAGTATCGTCCGGGGCCTAGACGACGGAGGCCTCGTACTCGGGAAAGGTCCGGCAGCTCGGACGCCGGCTGCCGCGCTTCAGAGCTACGTGGGAGGACCATTGGTCTTTCTACGTACGTCTGGGCATTTGGGCATATCGCCCTGGCGAGCGATGCCGCGGCGTTGTCCAATCCGAACGGCAGTGCCGCTCTTGGAGTGAACAACCCGTGTGGAAGTAGCCTAGCAGCGGTGGGGGAGAGCGCGCGAGACGCGTCCCCTCCCGTCGTCGCGCGGTGCTGAGTCGTCGCGCTTGTTGCTCCGTCACACGGTGCTGCCGACTTGTGGCCTACGTCCTGCCTCGCACGAGTTGTTGGTCGTGCTGAAGCAGAGGGGCCGCGGTGGTGCTGTCCGCGCCTCTTCTTAGGCGGGGAGGCGTGGTGGTGAGGGCGTCTCGGGGCCTTCAACCGTGCTGGCGTAACGCGGGCTCCTCCTGGACCTTTGACTGAGAGCAAGATCATGTCGTAGCCGGAGCCCGTAGACATGAACTCGAGACTCCCAAACCAAATCATCGTGGAGTGCGGAAACGGCGAGGCAAGAGTAGCCATCCGGAAAGGAGTGGGAAATCGATGAAAAACACGCAGGACCCCTACCTGGCGCGCCAACTGTCGGTGTTTTTCCCCCGGGGGGTCACACCAACGAGTAAATTTGTATGCGTGCTCCCTTTCCCGGATGGTGATGCAAGAAGGCACAGAGATTTATCCTGGTTCGGGCAAGAGAAGGCCCTACGTCCAGCGGGAGGGAGAGAGTTTGTATTATCTTGCACCTAGGTGCTTGTACAGGGGTGAATACAAGCGTGGTATGAAGTGTGGAGCTCTACTATGTGTGAGCGTGGTATCTCGTGCCGTTCTATTCCTGAGTCCCTCCTTTTATAGTCCCAAGGAGAGACCCAGGGTACATGTATAGGCGTCAGAATAGGAGTCGATAGCAGTATGGAGCGCTGACCTACTCGAGGCTTCCGTACCGGCATGGCCTCGAGTCGTCCCGTCCTAATAGCCTGGTGATGATTACGCGTGCCCTTGCATTCCATTCTGCACGTCGTCCTGGATCGGTTTGCCTGATGTACGCTCGTACGACCCGACGGCAAATCCGGCGGAGCAGTTGGGATGTGGTCAGTCGACGCCCGACTTGTCTCCTGGATGGGTCTCTATCTGGTCGAGGGTCGGACGCCGTACGACGTCCTGATGTTGAAGCGCTGACTTTGGCCATCTCGAGGGGGTCTTGATTAGACACTCCATCTCTGTTTCCCACTTCCTGACACGCCTTGGGCCGTTTGGTGGGGAAGGCTGCAAAAAGATCGATGGGATAGGTGCCTGTTCCCTATCACGCCCCCCGTGACCCATGTGTTAGGTGGGGAGGCACCAGGCGCATTTAATGCCCCGGCCCGCGTGCGCGTGTTAGGCGGCGGCGGCGTCCTTGCGCTCGACGCCTCCCGATTCGCGGGAGCCTGTTCCGTATTCGACGTTGACCAGAGCTCGACGCCTGATTGATTCGCTCGACGCTATTTGCGTCTTCGAGGTTACGGACGTCGATGGTCGTGCGTACGTGTGGACGGAGCGTCGAATCAAGGCGCTAGTTTTATGTACGGATGGTTTCGTTATACGCGTTGGTGAGGGTACCCCTTGTTGATACCCTCGACACGGCCGTTTCGAGTCCCCACGCGCCGCGTCTCAAAAGAAGCGCCCTGAAAAGTTATGTCAAGACGGTTCCTTCCAGGGGACGCGGCGCCCGACCCCCCGCTGACCAAGCGTCGCAGGAAGGTCTCCGTCGGGCGCAAGATTCCGTCTCGCCCGACCTCATCAAGACCCCGAGCTAAAGTTGCAAGATGGTTTCCCGTCGGGCGCAGATTCCGTCTCACCCGACCCCGACACTACAGAACGAGTCTGAAGAAAGCCTTTCGAGGCCCAAAATCCCTAGGCCATGGCCACCTACGTTCCAGAGGTTGCGAGACTGACCTGCGACACAGGTTCGAACAGTCGCCTCAGGATGACTGAGCGAGGGATGACTGAAGATGAGCACAATAGAAGCCAAGGTCCGAGCCCAACAGGGTGTCGGCGCATCTTTACAAGTCATATCCGAGACCCATGCGGGTGTCACGTGAGTGGGATCCCATCGATGGAGGCATCAAGCCCTCGGAACCTAACGAACGGTTCCGACATCCACCGTGACTGCCCTCGGGTACTTTTTGAGATGTGCCTATAAGGCCACTAGCCGACCCCTATCGAATGGGACTCGGACATCCACTTGGATCTACCCGCCTGCAGCTCCCGGGAAGCGTCGTCAGTCGCCCATCGAGGGTAGTATGGCACGACCCACCCCTCCTCCGAGCGAAAGGAAGAATGAGGGACGTAATTACAAGACGAGAAAGAACCTGATCGACCCTTGCGGGGAAATGGCTCGGGGGCTTCCTCGCACAATGGGAACAGGCACTACGTGTAAAGAACACGTAACCTATCCCTTAAAACACTCTAGACTATAGCTGTCAAGGGGTAAAAGCCTTTGAAGGAATAACACCATTCCTCCAAAAGGCTCGGGGGCTACACCCGGCGGGTGCGCTCGCGCGCACCCTCTGGAGAATAGTAAAAACCTCCCAATTAACAAAGCAGTCCCCGGGGAAAGAACCTCTGAAGAGGTGACCCCACCCCTCTAGAGGCTCGGGGCTACTGTTGGGTACCATATAAAGGGATACCCAAATCAGAGCAATTAAAAAATGCAAAAAACATACTAACCACAATCACCGGGGTACGGGTCCCAGCCCCTTCAACTCGCCTCAGGGCCTCGGACGCAAGTTCCGACTCGCCCGACCCCTCAGGGCCTCGGACGCAAGTTCCGACTCGCCCGACCCCTCAGGGCCAAGTTCCGACTTGCCCGACCCCTCAGGGCCTCGGACGCAAGTTCCGACTCGCCCGACCCCTCAGGGCCTCGGACGCAAGTTCCGACTCGCCCGACCCCTCAGGGCCTCGGACGCAAGCCCCGTCTCGCCCGACCCCATCCAGGCTCGGGCGCCGGACCCCACTCCACCTGGGCAGCAAGACTTCCACCGCACGGCACCCGTACTCACGACATGACGGACTCGATGACTCCCATACCGCGGCAGGGCAAGGCGACGACTGTTCCAACCACCCTAAGCACTGCAGGCTCACCTCTTTCACTGTGGCGTACCACCTCACAGTAGAAAGGGAATGGGGGAGGTTAATCAGCACCACTATTTGACGTCTCTTCCCACTATTGACACGATATGCAGCAGCACCGGCGACCCGACCCCCATGACTCCTACAGGGCTCGGTAAACCTCCACAGTAGTGACCATCCCTCAAGGACAAGACGAACAGGCTTCAACAGGGTCGGGGCTGTAACTCTTCCACTGAGGGAAATCTACTCATGTAAAATCCCCATCTCCCCTTGAGGCTGTAAAAGGGGAGCCAGGGATCACAACTAGGATTAGGTTCACCCACACGCACACAACACTCTTTCACAGAGCAGCGACCCGCACTTTGTCCGCCACCAAGTCGAGACTTGGGACATAGCCCTCTCTCGCAACCTGCTTGTACCCCCTACTACAAACACCTTTGGGTGCAAGGTTATACAGAATCCCCAAACAAACTGGACGTAGGGCATTCTTGGCCCGAACCAGTATAAATCCTCTGTGTCTCACTTGCATCACCATCCAAATTTGGGAAATCACACAGACTTATACTTGTTAGTGTCTAGGCCACGAGTCTAGGCGCCGACAGTTGGCGCGCATTAATTTCATAGGCGAAACGTCATATCCAGCTGGGGCGAGACGGCACGGCCGTTTTGAGTCCCCACGCACCGCGCCTCAAAAGAAGCGCCCTGAAAAGTTATGTCAGGACGGTTCCTTCCAGGGGACGTGGCGCCCGACCCCCCGCTGACCAAGAGTCGCAGGAAGGTCTCCGTCGGGCGCAAGATTCCGTCTCGCCCGACCTCATCAAGACCCCGAGCTAAAGTTGCAAGATGGTTTCCCGTCAGGCGCAGATTCCGTCTCACCCGACCCCGACACTACAGAACGAGTCTGAAGAAAGCCTTTCGAGGCCCAAAATCCCCAGGCCATGGCCACCTACGTTCCAGAGGTTGCGAGACTGACCTGCGACAAAGGTTCGAACAGTCGCCTCAGGATGACTGAGCGAGGGATGACTGAAGATGAGCACAATATAGGCCAAGGTCCAAGCCCAACAGGGAGTCGGCGCATCTTTATAAGTCATATCCGAGACCCATGCGGGTGTCACGTGAGTGGGATCCCATCGTGGGAGGCATCGAGCCCTCGGAACCTAACGAACGGTTCCGACATCCACCGTGACTGCCCTCGGGTACTTTTTGAGATGTGCCCATAAGGCCACTAGCCGACCCCTATCGAATGGGACTCGGACATCCACTTGGATCTACCCACCTGTAGCTCCCGGGAAGCGTCGTCACTCGCCCATCGAGGGTAGTACGGCACGACCCACCCCTCCTCCGAGCGAAAGGAAGAATGAGGGACGTAATTACAAGACGAGAAAGAACCTGATCGACCCTTGCGGGGAAAGGGCTCGGGGGCTTCCTCGCACCATGGGAACTGGCACTACGTGTAAAGAACACGTAACCTATCCCTTAAAACACTCTAGACTATAGCTGTCAAGGGGTAAAAGCCTTTGAAGGAATAACACCATTCCTCCAAAAGGCCCGGGGGCTACACCCGGCAGGTGCGCTCGCGCGCACCCTCCGGAGAAGAGTAAAAAGCTCCCAATTAACAAAGCAGTCCTCGGGGAAAGAACCTCTGAAGAGGTGGCCCCACGCCTCCAGAGGCTCGGGGGCTACTGTTGGGTACCATATAAAGGGATACCCAAATCAGAGCAATTAAAAAACGCAAAAAACATACTAACCACAATCACCGGGGTACGGGTCCCAGCCCCTTCAACTTGCCTCAGGGCCTCGGACGCAAGTTCCGACTCGCCCGACCCCTCACGGCCTCGGACGCAAGTTCCAACTCGCCCAACCCCTCAGGGCCTCGAACGCAAGTTCCGACTCGCCCGACCCCTCAGGGCCTCGGACGCAAGTTCTGACTCGCCCGACCCCTCAGGGCCTCGGACGCAAGCCCCGTCTCGCCCGACCCCGTCCAGGCTCGGGTGCCACACCCCACTCCACCTGGGCAGCAAGACTTCCACCGCACGGCGCCCGTACCCACGACATGACGGACGCGATGACTCCCATACCGCGGCAGGGCAAGGCGACGACTGTTCCAACCACCCTGAGCACTGCAGCCTCACCTCTTTCACTGTGGCGTACCACCTCACAGTAGAAAGGGAATGGGGGAGGTTAATCAACACCAATATTTGACGTCTCTTCCCACTATTGACACGATATGCAGCAGCACCGGCGACCCGACCCCCATGACTCCTACACGGCTCGGTAAACCTCCACAGTAGTGACCATCCCTCAAGGACAAGACGGACAGGCTTCAATAGGGTCGGGGCTGTAACTCTTCCACTGAGGGAAATCTACTCATGTAAAATCCCCGTCTCCCCTTGAGGCTATAAAAGGGGAGCCAGGGCTCACAACTAGGATTAGGTTCACCCACACGCACACAACACTCTTTCATAGAGCAGCGACCCGCACTCTGTCCGCCACCAAGTCGAGATTTGGGACTTAGCCCTCTCTCGCAACCTGCTTGTACCCCCTACTACAAGCACCATTGGGTGCAAGGTTATACAGAATCCCCAAACACACTGGACGTAGGGCATTCTTGGCCCGAACCAGTATAAATCCTCTATGTCTCACTTGCATCACCATCCAAATTTGGAAAATCACGCAGACTTATACTTGTTAGTGTCTAGGCCAGGAGTCTAGGCGCCGACAACTCCTAATCCGGGAGAGAATAGCCAAAAACATTATCCTATCCCTGTTATTCCCTGTGGAATAAATGCTCGAGTTATCTTGGTTACTACCACTTGCTATATTATTTCAGGAGATGAGTGCTCTAAAAAAAGATGAAAAAATACGAGGAAATAAAAAGGGGCAAGTGCCCGGAACCTCGAAAGAAAAGAAAAAGTGAGACGAGAGGTAAAAATGGACAAGTGTCCGACAGTAGAATTAGGGGTACAAGATACCCACCTGAGAGAGAAAGAAAAAGAAAATATAGAGCACCTCATTCCCCTCAAAAAGATTCAAAGTGCAAGAAAGGTATGTATCCCCTCAAAAGAGCAAACGTAGAATTAACTATCACCATTGCTTTCACCATTATCACCATCATCACCATACACCATTCATTCGCCACACATGCACATGTTGATTTGACTTATTGACTTGTTCTTCTAGATCCATGGTTTGACTATACAATAAATGTCATGTAAGTATGTATTATCTATCTCCCACCTATGAGCTCCACATATCAAAACCTTATTAGAGTAGGGTGAGCGAGAAGGCAATATCACTATGCCTCATACCAAAAATACCACATACTTTGAGAGAAGGCATATATCATCACTGCCTTGGTGAGGATCCAGAAATACCACAAAAGAGAGAATTGAGAGTCATACAAGGAATCTCTGAGTTTTATTTGAAAATCTGCAAAAACTCCAGAGCTATAGCTGATCAAGAATAAGAGACATGGCACTTGACTAGACCGTTCTATCTTTTAACTGCTCAAGACACAAGTGACTATTACAAGCCCCATGGTGAAAGGTAAAATAAGTAAGTTTTATGTCTAAACAGTTTACTCTAACTCAGAGATGAGATCTTACTTTTAAGGCATGAAACCACTGTAGAAACTCTTGAGTTCATCCTTGCTCAGGGACGAGCAAGAGGTAAGCTTGGGGGAGTTGTTGACGGTCCTTAAGTACCAAATATAATCATCAAATAAATAAAGAAAAGGATCCAAATGCAACCAACACCCAGACTTAGGGTTTTATCTGACTGAATTCCACGAGTTTTGGTGTTTCTCTATTTCTGTAGGGGGTTATCAGGAAATACGGAAGAAAGGCCCACACGTCGGGATTACATAGAGATATTAACGTGCCGCGCAATTATCTTACATCTAGAAGACTCGTGAAGCCACAGGAAGGAAGCGGAGGCCAAACGGGGCCAGGCACTGGGCGCCCGCCCAGTTGACCTGGGCGCCCGCCCTCTGTTGGATTCGATTCAGAACTCTCTTCGCAGACTAAGCTCCACCGACCTAAAGGATCAAGGATAACCGTCCAATCAATGTCGGTTTGATCCAATGGCTCACGTTCACTTGAGGGGACTATAAAACCAGAACCCCTGGCCCTTGGAGGAGACAAGTTCATCATAGAGTTGAGAGGTGCCCTCGAGGGAATACCTCTCCTCTAAATAAAATTTCTTTTAGGCTTAGCAACCAATGTGAGTAGAATTAGATCTTCTAGTTTCTACTACATTGAGAGATATAGAGTGGAGGTGTAGATCGGAGGAAGCCCGGCCTGTTGGTGTCTACTCCGAGTTGTACCTGCAGGATCAAGACTCCTAACCCGAGGCTTGCTTCTAGGATTCTTCAGTAATTAGACTTCTAATTCTAGTAAGTTCTTGTTTTATTGTTCTTTGGTTTAGGAGATTACTTTAATCTCTTCCGGTTGAGTATTAGAGTAATCATTGCTAGCGTAAACTTGGTGTTTAGGCTAGGGTACTCATAGATATCCCCTGACTAGCTGGACCGTGGTAGTAGCGAGGAACGTGACATTTCCGAGTTACCTTTGTATCCCATATCTCGTTAGCAGGACGGGTAGGTTTATAGGTGCTGGTCGAACATCCTTTGTGGTGTCTAGATTCCGTAAGCTTCCCCAATAGAACAGTAGATCATCCTTACCAAGGTTAGAACGAGACTACGGTTGCAGTCTTCTCTATACATCGCTCACATCGAGAAACATTCTTTGTAGCCTAAAGGGGTAGTAGCAATAGATTTGGTTAGTCAGATGCACCCTTTCTCCTAGTGGTAAAAATTTAAATACGATACTCTGGATAACCTCCCGGGTGAAATGCTCACCGATATCCGTGCGCTTGCGGATCATTTTCCTTATTGCGTTACCAAATATCAACATTGATCAGCGAGAGGGCGTAGCTAGCCATGATTAGCATTTGGGAATTGGAGAGCTTAGCAAACTTTTGCACAAGGGAGAAGAGAGAGTCCTGGTGTGAAGAAAAGAGAGAGCCATGGGCTGTTTAAATAGGTTCTACCGAGGTCATAAAAATAGAAACAAACTTGATCGTAGGCGGGGAATTGATATTTGAACAAAAAGGAAATTTTCAAAAAAAGATTGGGCCTAATTGGTCGGGCCAGGGTTGCGCCCGCACCCTGGGTCCCACCAGTCAGCCCCTGTCTTTTTGGCAAGTTCTTTCTGGACAGAGTGGATTTCAATCCCACTTACGACCAATTTTGATTCGCAGCGCATCAGAGTGATAGTGTGTGTGAAAAGAGGAAAGAATTCAAAATTCACACTATCTTGCATTTATGATAAAATATTTTCCGCGATCATGAAGGATTTTGAATTCAAACAGCATGAAACATGGGGGCACTATGGTCATATCATAAATGCAGCAAGGCATTTTATTTTATTTATTCAAAAGAAAGCAAAGATAAACTTTTACCTTTTATTTACCTTACTTCCATCAGCGTGCCTCCATCTTTATTATTATTAAGTATATATATAAATATATATATATATATTTGAGAGACATGTGATGGATAAGATTTATTAAAAACATTTATTAGAAAACAAAAGGGATAAATACCGATTAGCCTTCGGCAAGGGCTCATCTTTATAGTCCGTGGAGCCGGACTTTTCTCCCATCACTGTTTGCTTGATGATGGCTCATCCGTCTTGGGAGGAGGAGATGGTTGGACCTTCTTGTGCTTCCATTCTAGGTGGATCACCTTGGGCAGTGTGGCGGTTTGTTCAACTTTTTCTTTTACCTTCCACACTGTCTTCTTTTGTGAGGGTTTGGGGACTTCATCCCTCTTTTCTTGGATTTTCTTTTCGGGAGATTCTTTCTTTTTTTGCTCCTTTTTATTCTTTTTAGGAGCCACCTTTTGCTTTGGCTCCGGCATTTGTTTTGATATTTTTGATAAGTTTTTCAGAAGTTGGGGCTGGATCTCAACTTCCCTGATGCCTTGGGGATTTGGCCCATAGCGGATGCGTATCATGTTGGAGGATTCTTGACAGCGTGGCCAGAATTCGAACTTCTCTTCTTGGCCATTAATGTTGAAGCGGATTTCTCCGGCTCCCACATCAATTTGTGCTTTTGTCGTGCTCAAGAATGGCCTTCCCAGGATTAGTGGTGTCTCCTTGGTGAGTTCCATATTTAACACCACTAAATCCACGGGGACGTAATATCCTCTGATCTTGACAAGAATGTCTTAGGCAATCCCTGCTGGGTACCGAACTGACAAGTCCGCTAACTAGAGTGTCATGTTGGTTGGTTCCAAGTTGGTGAAGTTTGGCCTATCAAAGACCGATTTCGGCATGACGCTCACACTCGCCCTAAGATCACATAAGGCATGATCAAAATATTGGGTGCCTATTGAGCATGTAATTGTGGGGCACCCAAGATCTTGCTTCTCCACAGGTAGATGGTTGAGTATAGCTGTGCTACACTCTTCTGTCAGCTTGACAACTTCTACGGAGGGTAATGGTCGCTTGTTGTTGATGATATCCTTGATAAACTTAGCATAGGATGGTATGTGCAAGACATCCATCAGCGGGACGCTGACGTTTGTTTTCTCGACCATTTCCACAAAGCGGAGAAATTGCTCTTCTCCGTCCTTCCTCTTCTTCCTCCACCTGGTGGGGAAAGGAAGCATCATGGTGTCCCCATAAACTTCTGGAGTCGGTTCCTCATCTGATGATTCATCTTGAGGATCAACTGGCTCAGCAGTGGTGTCCCCATAAACTTCTGGAGTCGGTTCCTCATCTGATGATTCGTCTTGAGGATCAACCGGCTCAGCAGATGTTTGTTCTTGTTGACGCGGAGTCTTAGCTGTACCATGGTTAGGGTTGGGTGGATCACGAGTGGTCTTACCCCCTCTCGTGGTCACCGAACTAACATTTTCAACACCAGCAGCAGACTTAGCAGCAGAAGCAAGCTGATCTATCTGAGACATTACTCTTTTATTGAAAGATGCTTGTTCTTTAAACGATGTGGTCAGGCCATCAAGCTTGATTTTTATGTTTTCAAACATTTTATCATTAAAGGAAAGCTTTTAACAAGGTTTTCATTTATCTTGGCCTGACCAAGAACAAGATCTTTAAGCGAAGGCTGGGAAGAACTAAAGCCTGAGTTAAACGAGAAATTACCTTGGGGGCGATTTTGGTTGTTCCACCCATTACCTTGCTATTGTTGTTGGCGAAACCCGTTGTTGATGAATGAAGCATCTTCCTGGGTTTCAGGACAATTGTTCCCCATGTGGCCAACATTTCCACAGTCCTCACACGTCATGTGTGAGTCTATGGCCTGGACAGTGCTGGTAGCTGGATCGGTGGCACGTCCTTCCAACCTCTTCATGAGTATGTCTATTTTTGCGGCAAGCAAATCCGTCTCCTTAACGGTATGCATGCCCTTTTGTGTCTTGCGTCCCTCTCCCCAACTCTGGTTTGCCACCATCTTCTCGATGAGGGCTGTGGCCTCAGTGATGGTAAGGGAGAGGAATGCACCTCCAGCTGCAGCATCGACGTGCCCCTTGCACATGGTCGTGAGGCCTTCATAGAAGTTTTGTAGCACGAGCCATCCTTCCATTCCGTGGTGAGGGCAAGCCCGGATATATTCCTGGAGCCTTTCCCAAGCCTCAAGAATGGACTCGAGTGAAGATTGCTGGAAGTTTGATATCTTTCCCCTAAGAGCATTTGTTTTGCTCATGGGGAAGAACTTGGCGAGGAACGCTGCGGCGCATTTGTTCCATGCGTCGACTGCTTCCTTACTTGGATAGAACCATTGCTTTGCTTTCCTCGAGGGGGAGAAAGGAAACAAACGGAGCTTGACGCTGTCAGGTGCGACATCCTTAATGATGACGGTTTCACACAGCTCAAGGAAGTTTTGCAGGTGTGCGTTTGCGTCCTCACTTGGCGAGCCGCAGAATTGGTTCGCCTGCACCATTGTCAGCAGGCCAATGCGGAGTTCAAAGTTTCTAGTCCCGATATTGACAGCGGGCCCAACGGGCACGTTGGCAACAGTGGGGGTCGAGTACTCGCGGAGTGACTTGGCCATGACGATTGAAGTGGATGGTGCGGAAGTGACCGGTTCTTCTGTTGGAGAAGTAGCAGAGGAAGAAACAAATTTCTTCTTGTTCTTCTTCCTTAGGCGTCCTTCTGGATAATATCCGGTAGGTTGAAACCACTCATACACTATCCTGTTTTCGTTCAATATAAAAAAGAGGAAGAAAACAGCAAAATGACCCTGTTTAAACTATGGCAACCAATGCTTATTATGTAATCAATGTTTATGCCAATGCTAGATGCTTTTGCATTTTCAATTGCCTTCTCTGGCAACAGCGCCATAAATGCTTGTTGACGTTTCTTAGCGAAACTATTAAAGATAGAGTTTTCGTCCATCCTTAATAATAACACTAGAAACGTTTTTGGCATATCCTAACCACCATCACTTTAGAATGATAACCCAAGGCTCTTTACGGCACGGGCCTATGCAGTGCAGTCTGGTACTAATGATTAGAATTGCTAGATTGGCCTTCCTAACCATCCCTACTTACGATGTGCAAAGTTGTGGCCCTACGCCGTGTGGGTGCACAAGGATTATAATCTTAAGTAAAGGTACTTAGGTACGCCAATCGATCGATAGCTCAGTTATAGGAATAAAATACTTTGCAAACGCACAGAACTATCATTGTAGCATTTCAACCTGTGAGTATTCAGGGGTGTCGTATTTATAATTTCCCGTAGGAAGGCATTGTGAACGCATCTAGCTTTGGTTATAAACATGATTACTTATTGAAATGCGTGGTAGACATAGTATAAACAGGGGTAAGTATGTAGTTGATTTCATAGCGGACACACATCGGAGCAACCTCAAGGAATAAAGGGAAAACAAAGAATAAAAGAACAACTATGCGGGCAGGCATGGTCGTATACAAGTTATACAACAGATCTGTTAGCAGGTCATCTAGCTAATAAGAACAAGTTAGAGCTAAGTCTGAGATACTGGGGAGATCTCCATAGCTGGTCTGCCAGCAAATAGAGACTTTACATGACTCCTACCGAATATCCGAACGTGGGGGAATATAAAGGATGACAGGGCTGTCACCACCCTGCCACCTACCCCTCTGCTCGTGGGATACCCGCATATCCTCGGGTCTCCGCATACCCGAGCACCATGCCCGTGTACTTGGAAACACCCCCTAGCCTCCCGGGACCCCAACCCTTCGGATTGACAGGCTCGGCTAAGGGTGACCATTACAGCCCAGAGAACCATTATCTCATCCCTAGTTCTTCCTCTCTTCATATTAACTTGATGAACGATGAAGAACTATGATGAACATATCAAGAACATAGAGCTAGAACTATGAACTAGCTCATAAACTATGATCATGATATGAACAAGACTATACTCTAGATCAAAAGCATAACTGTATAAAGAATATAAGAACTTGGTCATGGAGGAAGGCATAATTGTATTCACACCAAGACACTCTTGATCCTCCAAGGAGACAAGCTCTCCTTGCTAGCTTTGCCTTGCTCTACTACTAGTACTAAACTAAAGAGAACAAGTGTAGAATGTGAGGTGTGTTGCCCCAAATGATGGTGTGTGTTGACGGTCCTTAAGTATCAAATTTAATTATCAAATAAATAAAGAAAAGGATCCAAATGAAATCAACATCTAGACTTAGGGTTTTATCTGACAGAATTCCATGAATTTTGGTGTTTGTCTATTTCTGCAGGGGGGTTATCAGGAAATACGGAAGAAAGGCCCACACGTCGGGATTACATAGAGATATTAACGTGCAGCGCAATTATCTTACATCTAGAAGACTCCAGAAGCCACGAGACCGAAGTGGAGGCGAAACGGGGCCAGAGGCAGGGCGCCCGCCCTCCTGCCCTGGGCGCTGTTGGGTATTCTTAACATCATTACCAAAAGTAGACTAAGTTCTAAATCTAGCAACGGTGCCAAAAATGCCAAACCTATCCCTCACACCACTTAAGCCAAGTTGTCATCCCCAGCATGACATGAGAGACGCGGTATTGAAATATGCAATTGCTCTTCTAAATAAATAATGAATGGGATCTACAAGCGCACAGATTAATACCGATGTAGCATTTTAACCGGGAAGTATTCCAGGTATCGTTATTTATATTTTTACCACTGGGAAGGGATTAATCAATCATCACTATTGATTACAGAATAGAATATGAGATTGAGCATCTATCATTGCATGTATAATTGAGAATATTATATCTAACTCTTCATACAGGGATAAGTGTCACATAATAGATATATGAAATGATAATAGTGACAAGGATAACTAATCTGATCTAGTCACATAATAAATATGATAAGCACCTCAATTAGATACTCTAGAAAGTCATTAGCATGGTATTAGAACGAACTACAAGAATATTCCCTAAGTTATTCTTAACTATATAGTCTAGCATATCATAGTTAGTGCAAGCATACTTAGCAATCATTGCGAGACAAGACTACGCCCATGCATAGTGATATTAGCAAGGAATATGAGAAACATAGCAATCACTCCCCTGTAATAATGTTGCTCTGCCAGCCCAATACACGAGAGGGGGACTATATAAGAATCAATGAAGCTGTCACTATCACGAACTACCCCACGATCTGGCATATTGGGTACAATCACAGATAAATACGGTATAAGCACCACGCCTACACAATATCTATCATTTACCCATGGATCCGATGGATAAACGCTATACGATCCTAAGCATGTATATAGATCGTATCTAACTAAGCCAAGTACATAACTATGATAAACTAAGAACAATATAATCTTGAATATAAGCAAATAGAGCAAAGTCATAAGCAATATATTGAAGTAGAACAAAGTCATATTCATAATATTGAAGAACAAAGATAATTAGAAAGCAATTAGAAGCACAATTAGAGAATTACCAAGAATCCTCCTGACAGATCCGGAAACCAATCGAAGATTGACTCCTTCTAGTTCTAATCCTATGTAGCTATGCTAATCTAGATATCTAATTGATGTGGTGGCCCTAATCTTGATCAGAGGCTTCTTCTCCCTTGATGGAACAATGAATTAGGGTTGAGAGGCTCTCTCCTCCAGGGGCCAGGGGGTTTGGTTTTATAGTCCCTTCAAGTGAATATGGGCCCTTGGATCAAACCGACATAGATTGTATGGTTTAGATTCATCCTTTAGGTCGGTGGAGACTTCCCGCAAAGCAGAGTCCTCATTGGACTTAGGGGCAGGGCGGGCGCCCAGTTGGACAGGGCGGGCGCCCTGTCTCTGGCCCCGATTCGCCTCCGCTGCGGTCTCGTGGCTTCTGGAGTCTTCTAGATGTAAGATAATTGCGCAGCACGTTAATATCTTTACGTAATCCTGACATGTGGGCCTTTCTTCCATATTTCCTGATAACCCCCTACAGAAATATACAAACACCAAAACTCGTGGAATTCTGTCAGATAAAACCCTAAGTCTAGATCTTTATTTCATTTGGATCATTTTCTTTATTTATTTGATAATTAAATTTGATACTTAAGGACCGTCAACAAACTCCCCCAAGCTTACCTCTTGCTCGTCCCTGAGCAAGGATAGACTCAGCTATGGATCAGAAGTTGCTGCAATATCTTTAAAAATTTGACGGTACACATGCTCTTAAATAAGATCTCATCTCTGAGTTAGAGTAAACTGTCAAGACTTAAAACTTACTTACTTTACCTTCACTATGGGACTTGTAACTGTCACTTCTGTCTTGAGTGGTTAAAAGATAGAACAGTCTAGCCAAGTGCCATGTCTCTTATTCTTGATCAGCTATAGCTCTGGGGTTTTTGCAGATTTTCAAATAAAACTCAGAATTCCTTGTATGATTCTCTCAGGTCTCTCTTTTGTGGTATTTTTGGATCCTTACCAAGGCATTGATGGTATATGCCTTCTCTCAAGATATGTGGTATTTGTGGTATGAGGCATAGTAACATTGCCTTCTCTCTCATCCTACTCTAATAAGGCTTTAATATCTGGAGCTCATAGGTGGGAGATAAAATATACATACTTACAAGACATGTATTGCATAGTCAAACCATGGATCCAAAGTAACAAGTCAATAAGTTTAATCATGATGTGCATGTGTGGCGAATGAATGGTATATGGTGATGATGGTGATAACAATGGTGAAAACAATGGTGAAAACAATGGTGGTGAAAGTCTAATTCTACTTTGCTCTTCTGACGGGATACATACCTTCCTTGCTTTTGAAACTTTATGAGGAGAATGAGATGCTCTTCTTTTTCTTTTCTTTCAGGTGGGTATCTTGCACCCCTAATTCTACTGTCGGACACTTGTCCATTTTTACCTCTCGTCTCACTTTTTCTTTTCTTTCGAGGTTCCGAGCACTTGCACCTTTTTATTTCCTCGTATTATTCTTCTCTCTCTCTTTTTTTAGAGCATTCATCTCTTGAGATAATATAGCAAGTGGTAGTAACAAGATAACTTGAGCATTTATTTCACAAGGGGAAAACAGAAATATTTTTGGTTATTCTCTCCCGGATTAGGAGTAGAATATTTTTAGGTGGTTCTGGAGATGGAAATGAGTGGATGTATGTGGATGGTACTTCCGGAGTAGAAGTAGCATATATGAGTGAACGTGCAAGTGAAATCTTGATTTAACCACATGACAAGCTCCTAAGGGTCTACACAGCTTGACCATACTCAATGCTCATAAGCAGTAAATAGTAAATGTGTGGCTCAAAGTCTAGCAAGCATGTATATATGGCTGTGGTAGGAATTTAAGCTCTCATCATACAGGAACTCATCATGCAACATTTTAAAGATTTTCAAAGATAAATTCTCCAGAATTCTAGCATCTCTAGGAAGAGATAAACAGCAGCTCAACCTTCCTATATCGTATCCGTTAACAACTTAGACTTCAGATCAAGTTTTCATCCCACAAGTTTAGGTCTAGGGCAAGCTTTAAATTATAACAGTTATGTCTAAACTTGAGAGAGAACTTAAAATGTGCAAATTAGGCAGAGCAACTATTCATCATATCCATGCTTAAGTTTTATTAGATACAGATTAGCATAGCCACTTTATTTATTAATTAAACACACTAAGTAATATATATATAAACATAAAATCTTTATTTGGTTTTCCCATAGTTTATGTGTATTAATATTCTAAAATAATATAAATATAAAGATAGATAGATAGAAATACTTATCGAGATAAATGGGGGTGCTCTCCCCCAAGCTGAATTTTGACGTAATTTCTCTTGATGTAGCTAGGAGGTGGCAGAGGTGCATTTGAAAGCAGCATTCTGACAGCGATTAGAATGTCCTCCGTCTGCTAGTCTTCTTGATTCTTAAATTCTGTGGAGCTCAAATAGACAACAAAGCTTGTGGAACTGATTAAGTGTTAGCATAAATATCTAGCCTTTATCATCTTGAGACTCCTTAATAATTATTACTTCCTGTTTTTATATTTTTATTTTATAAAGCAGAAAAAATATTTATTTTATTTTTATGCCACCACAGTGAATGTACGTATGGGTTTTATGCCACTCGTCTATTCACATGGGGCTTACTATTTTTCACATTTTTATTTTCTTTTTAAGACAGTATGAGCATGTTTAACTAAGTAAACTATTTAAAATAACTGAAAGGGAAAGGGTAACTACCAAGTTTACCTCTTGGCAAGGCGTTCGGTGTTTTTAAGTCCTCCGAACGGGACTCTCCAATTTCTTAATCGTCCTGAGGTTCGTTGGGTGGCGTAGTCGGTACTTCCGGCAGCGCCTCCTCTTCTTGTATAGTTATCTTCATTTTCCACACCTGACTCGGTGCTTCAATCTCCTCTGGATAATTCTGTTTAAACTCTACGTCTTCTGACCTTACAACTTCTCCTTCATAGTCTGCCCATCCGTCCTTAATGATCTGCCTCCTCTGGTTGCGGTTGCATCGTTTTCTTACCTGCTTAGATTCTTCAATGGTATAGTTAGGGTCAGTAAAATAACAGCGTACCTTCTCTGAGGGGAAGTGCATATGGACTTCTCCGGTTCCAATGTAGATAATGGCTTTAACGGTGCTGAGGAACGGTCTTCCAAGGATGATGGGTGGATCATACTCGTCTTCTCCCATGTCAACAACTTGAAAGTCTGTGTAGACAAAATGATCGTCTATTTTGACTGGGACATCAGATACTATTCCTTGAACTTCTCGAAATGTCTGATCTGCCATCTGGAGCTGAATGTATGTTGGTCTTAGTGGCATGGTCCCGAACAAAAGCCGATAGGTGACTGCGGCCATTATATTGACGCCCGATCCGGTGTCACAAATTGTCTTGTAGAAGTTGTATCCATTTATGGAGCAGTAAATGCTTGGCATTCCTGGGTCGTCCTTCTTGGTCAAGCACGGTGACTTAAGTTGGTGATCTTGGCCTCCATGGACTACAGTGACCATCTGAGCTGACTCGGTCCACACTTGCTTGTTCCTGTTCCTCCTGTTGGTCCTCTTCCTTGATTGACGTCTGGATTGATTTGGAATTTGTGTAGTCTTGTTTTTGAAGAAAAATGTTTCCTTCTTCCCTTTGACGTAGAAACTGATCTTAGCAGCACTGGCGTAGATGATAGCTCCCGTGGTGTTCAAAAATGGCCTCCCTAGGATGATAGGTGCTCTCTCATCATTTCCGGTCTCTACCACTACGAAGTGTGCTGGTGCATACAAGGTACCAACTCGGACACAAAGGTTCCTCACTATTCCTTTTGGAAAAGTTATCGTCTGATCTGCAAACTGCAAACACATGGTTGTCTCTAATAAAGGATATGTAAAGAATTTCTCATAGAGTACCCTGGGTATAATGTTGACACTGGAGCCAAAGTCGCAGAGTGCTTCTGGGAAGTCCACCATGCCGATGGAGATCGGGATGACGGGGCGTCCTGGATCGCCTCTCTTGACCGGCAGACGGTCAGTAGAAAATTCATTGACGGGGTTACTCCAATTACCTGCATCAAACACGTCTACAAGATTTGCAGATTCTAATCCTTCCGGTGGTGATGGTATACCGGGGTTAGTAGTAGGAACAGCAGCAGCTATCTGATTTAACTGAGATTCAATCATTTTATTAAAGCTAATTTGATTCTTGATGGCAGTAGAAAAATTATCCATTCTATTATTTATATTTTCTAGCATTTTATCATTAGATGCCAATTTCTTAGATAGGTTATCCATTAGCTTTCCTTGATTAGACACTAACTCTCTCAAAGGTGAAAAATTATTATTATTGTTGTAAGAATTGTTACCTTGATAATTACCTGAGTAGTTAGGCCTCTGTTGATTCCAACCTTGATTTTGTTGAGGACGGTTGTAGTAGTTGTTATTGTTGATGTAGTTCACATCCTCAAGTATCTCAGGGCAGTGGTTGCCTGAGTGTCCAGTGTCTCCACACTCCTCACAAGTCATGTGAGAGTCGTAGATGTGCATAACTTCTTTCTTGTCTCCAGCTTTATCATCGAGCTTCTTCATGAGCAGGTCTAGCTTTGCAGACAGCATGTCTACCTCCTTCAGCTGATGCATACCTCCACCTCTCTTGCGTGTCTGGGTCCTCTCTTCATTCCAGCTTTGATTGGACGCCATCTTCTCCACAAGAGCTGTGGCTTGTGGTATAGTAAGTGATAAGAATGCTCCTCCAGCTGCAGCATCCATGGTCTCTCGGGCACTGTTGCTGAGCCCATGATAGAATGTCTGCATCAATAGCCAACTCTCCATTCCATGATGGGGACATTCTAGGATGTAGTCTTGAAAGCGCTCCCATGCTTCTGGAACAGATTCATCATTTTGTTGCTGAAAACTTGTAATCTTCCCACGGAGAGCATTGGTCTTGCCCATGGGAAAGAACTTTGCCAGGAAGTTTGTTGAGCAGAGTGCCCACGTAGTATTCTTCTCCTTTGTAGCGTAGAACCACTGCTTCGCTCTTCCTAACAGTGAGAATGGGAAGAGGCGAAGTAGTATAGCGTGTTTGGAAACTCCTGCTATGGTGAATGTGTTGCAAATCTCCAGGAAGTGTTGTAAATGAGCACTAGCATCTTCGTGTGCCTTCCCACAGAACTGGTTGGATTGCACCATGTTGATAAGTCCAGGCTTAAGCTCAAAGTTGCCATCGATCTCTGCAGCAGGTCCAGTGCGGATGTTGTCCGTAGTGGGAGCTGAGAACTCGCGGATTGATTTGTTCGCCATGGCTTCGAACTCTGAAGACAAGTTTCGGTGATCTTCTTGATTGGATGAAGCTTCTTCGTGAAGTGTTGATGATGTAACAATTCTTACAACAATAATAATAATTTTGCACCTTTGAGAGAGTTAGTGTCTAATCAAGGAAAGCTAATGGATAACCTATCTAAGAAATTGGCATCTAATGATAAAATGCTAGAAAATATAAATAATAGAATGGATAATTTCTCTACTGCCATCAAGAATCAAATTAGCTTTAATAAAATGATTGAATCTCAGTTAAATCAAATAGCTGCTGCTGTTCCTGCTACTAACCCTGGTATACCATCACAACTGGAAGGATTAGAATCTGCAAATCTTGTAGACATGTTTGATGCAGGTAATAATTGGAGTAACCCCGTCACTGAATTCTCTACTGACCTTCTGCCGGTCAAGAGAGGCGATCCAGGACGCCCCGTCATCCCGATCTCCATCGGCATGGTGGACGTTCCAGAAGCACTCTGTGACTTTGGCTCCAGCGTCAACATTATACCCAAGGTACTCTATGAAAAATTCTTTACATATCCTTTATTAGAGACAACCATGTGTTTGCAGTTTGCAGATCAGACGATAACTTTTCCAAAAGGAATATTGAAGAACCTTTGTGTCCGAGTTGGTTCCTTATATGCTCTAGCAGACTTCGTAGTGGTAGAGACCGGAAATGATGAGAGGGCACCCATCATCTTAGGGAGGCCATTCTTAAACACCACGGGAGCTATCATCTACACAAGTGCTGCCAAGATCAGTTTCTACGTCAAAGGGAGGAAGGAGACATTTTTCTTCAAGAACAAGACTACACAAATTCCAGATCAATCCAGACGTGAATCAAGGAAGAGGACCAACAGGAGGAACAGGAACAAGCAAGTGTGGACCGAGTCAGCTAAGATGGTCACTGCAGTTCATGGAGGCCAAGATCGCCAACTTAAATCACCGCTTTTGACCAAGAAGGACGACCTAGGAATGCCAAGCATCTACTGCTCCATAAATGGATACAACTTCTACAAGGCAACTTGTGACACCGGATCGGGCGTCAACATAATGGCCGCAGTCACCTGTTGGCTCTTGTTCGGAACCATGCCACTAAGACCAACATACATTCAGCTCCAGATGGCAGATCAGACGTTTCGAGAAGTTAAAGGAATAGTAACTTATGTCCCAGTCAAAATAGACAATCACTTTGTCTACACAGACTTTCAAGTTATTGACATGGGAGAAGACGAGTATGATCCACCCATCGTCCTTGGAAGACCATTCCTCAGCACCGTTAAAGCAATTATCTACATTGGAACTGGAGAAGTCCATATGCACTTCCCCTCAGAGAAGGTACGCTGTTATTTTACTGACCCTAACTATATCATTGAAGAATCTAAGCAGGTAAGAAAGCGACGCAACCGCAACCAAAGGAGGCAAATCATCAAGGATGGATGGGCAGACTATGAAGGAAAAGTTGTAAGGTCAGAAGACATAGAGTTTCAACAGAATTATCCAGAGGAGACGGAAGCACCAAGTCAGGTGTGGAAAATGAAGATAACTATACATGAAGAGAAGGCGCTGCCGGAAGTACCGACTACGCCACCCAACGAACCTCAGGACAATTGAGAAAATGGAGAGTCCCGTTCGGAGGACTTAAAAACACCGAACGCCTTGCCAAGAGGTAAACTTGGTAGTTATCCTTTCCCTTTCAATTATTTCAAATAGTTTATTTAGTTAATCATGTTCATGCTATCCTAAAAAGAAAATAAAAATGTGAAAAAACAGTAAGCCCCATGTGAGTATACGAGTGGCATAAAACCCATAAGTACATTCACTGTGGTGGCATAAAAATAAAATAAATATTTTTCTGCTTTATAAAATGAAAATATAAAAACAGGGAGTAATAATTATTAAGGAGTCTCAACATGATCAAGGCTAGATATTTATGCTAACACTTAACCAGTTCCACAAGCTTTGTTGTCTATTTGAACTCCACAGAATTTAAGAATCAAGAAGACTGGCAGACGGAGGACATTCTAATCGCTGTCAGAATGCTGCTGACTTTCAAATACACCTCTGCCACCTGCTAGCTACATCAAGAGAAATTACGTCAAAATTCAGCTTGGGGGAGAGCACCCCCATTTATCTCGATAAGTATTTCTATCTATCTATCTTTATACTTATATTATTTTAGAATATAAATATACATAACTATGAAAAACCAAATAAAGAGTTTGTGCTTATATATATATCTTTTGCTTAGTGTGTTTAATAAATAAATAAAGTGGCTATGCTAATCTGTATCTTAACAATAAAACTCTAGCATGGATATGATGAATAGTTGCTCTGCCTAATTTGCACATTTTAAGTTCTCTCTCAAGTTTAGATATAACTGTTATAATTTAAAGCTTGCTCTAGACCTAAACTTGTGGGATGAAAACTTGATCTGAAGTCTAAGTTGTTAACGGATATGATATGGGAAGGTTGAGCTGTGTTGACACTTGCTAACACCACTTGAATACTAGGTTGTCATCCCCAGCATGGCACTAGAGTGTACTATAGTATTTATACGCACACAGATAATCCGCAAGCGCACGGATACCGTTGAAGCTTTTACCCGGTTAAAGGTTTTATCGTATCCACAGGGAAACGAGAGAACCAACTACGCTCTAACTTAACCAAGATAGATAGATAGGTGTAAATAGGAAAGATGATAGAATCGAATAAGAACAATATTAAAGGTAAGATAACAGTGAGTGATAATATGGGAATAGAGAATAGAGCAATTCTAGTATATGGGCGATGGTAGCAGAATAGAGAGGATAACTATGGTTTCTCTACTTCAAAGAGGTATGTCTATGTCTGGGACGAACCACGTGACAAGAGTACACCACAAAGGATGCTTATCCATAGGCCGATAAACCCTACCCGTCCTGCTAACGAGAGGTGGACTACAGGGGACCAACGTAACTGTCACCTACGCGGCCTACCACACGATCTAGCTAGTCAGGGGATATCCACAAGTAATCTAGGTGTAAGCACCACGCTTACACCTATACTACAACTCTAACCTATAGGGTCCTATAGATTAGAAGTACTCAAAAGAGTTGTGAACCAGAACATACATGATTAGTAATTGCATAATGAATTAGAAGTAGATTACCAGAGTCATCCCATGAGCAAGCTTGATTAGAGCTTGATCATGGCGAAGTACAACCGGAGGAAGAACCGACAGGCCGGCCTCTCCTCTAATCCTCCTTCGCTCTCCATCTCGCTACTATCTAGATCTACTCTAGTTTAGAGAAGAGAGGAGAGCTCTCATCTCTAAACCCTAGCTTTTCCTATGTCTATGAATAATGAATAATGATCAAGGGGTTGCCTCCTCTAGGGGCCAGGGGGTCTGGTTTTATAGTCCCCTCAAGTGAACGTGGGCCGTCGGATCAAACCGACATTGATTGAACGGTTATTCTTGATCCTTTAGGTCGGTGGAGCATAATCCGCGAGATTGAGCGTGATTGGCCGAAAAAGGTGGGCGGGCGCCCTAAGGACTTGGGCGGGCGCCCTGTCCCTGACTCCGTTCGGTCTCCGCTTCCTTCCCGTGGCTTCTGGAGTCTTCTAGATGTAAGATAATTGCGGCACGTTGATATCTCTATGTAATCCCGACGTGTGGGCCTTTCTTCCTTATTTCCTGATAACCCCCTGCAGAAATAGACAAACACCAAAACTCGTGGAATTCTGTCAGATAAAACCCTTAGTCTTGATGTTGATTTCATTTGGATCCTTTTCTTTGTTTATTTGGTAATTAAATTTGATACTTAAGGACCGTCAACAAACTCCCCCAAGCTTACCTCTTGCTCGTCCCTGAGCAAGGATAGACTCAGCAATGGATCAGAAGTTGTTGCAATATCTTAAAAATTTGATGGTACACATGCTTTTTAAATAAGTTCTCATCTCTGAGTTAGAGTAAACTGTCAAGAACTAAAACTTACTTACTTTACCTTTCACCATGGGACTTGTAACCGTCACTTCTGGCTTGAGTAGTTAAAAGATAGAACAGTCTAGCCAAGTGCCATGTCTCTTATTCTTGATCAGCTATAGCTCTGGAGTTTTTGCAGATTTTCAAATAAAACTCAGAGATTCCTTGTATGACTCTCTAAATCTCTCTTTTGTGGTATTTCTGGATCCTTACCAAGGTAGTGATGGTATATGCCTTCTCTCAAGATATGTGGTATTTGTGGTATAAGGCATAGTGACATTGCCTTCTCTCTCACCCTACTCTAATAAGGCTTTAATATCTGGAGCTTATAGGTGGGAGATAAAGTATACATACTCACAAGACATTTATTGTGTAGTCAAACCATGGATCCAGAGAAACAAATCAATAAGCCAAATCAAGATGTGCATGTGTGGCGAATGAATGGTGTATGGTGATGATGGTGATAACAATGGTGAAAGTCTAATTCTACCTTTGCTCTTTTGAGGCGATACATACCTTCCTTGCTTTTTGAAACTTTATGAGGAGAATGAGATGCTCTTCTTTTTCTTTCCTCTCAGGTGGGTATCTTGTACCCCTAATTCTACTGTCGGACACTTGTCCATTTTTACCTCTCGTCTCACTTTTTCTTTCTTTCGAGGTTCCGGGCACTTGCCCCTTTTTATTTCCTCGTTTATTTTTTTTTCTTCTCTCTCTTTTTTTTCAGAGCACTCATCTCTTGAGATAATATAGCAAGTGGTAGTAGCAAGATAACTTGAGCATTTATTTCACAAGGCAAAATAGAAATATTTTTGGCTATTCTCTCCCGGATTAGGAGTAGAATATTTTTGGGTGGTTCTGGAGATGGACATGGATGGATATATGTGGATGGTACTTCCAGAGTAGAAGTAGCATATATGAGTGAATGTGCAAGTGAATCTTGATTTAACCACATGACAAGCTCCTAAGGGTCTACACAGCTTGACCTCACTCAATGCTCATAAGCAGTAAATAATAAATGTGTTGCTCAAAGTCTAGCAAGCATGTATATATGGCTGTGGTAGGAATTTAAACTCTCATCATACAGGAACTCATCATGCAACATTTTAAAGATTTTCAAAGATAAAATTCTCCAGAATTCTAGCATCTCTAGGAACAGATAAACAGCAGCTCAACCTTCCCATATCTTATCCGTTAACAACTTAGATTTCAGATCAAGTTTTCATCCCACAAGTTTAGATCTAGAGCAAGCTTTATATTATAACAGTTATGTCTAAACTTGAGAGAGAACTTTAAATTTGCAAATTAGGCAGAGCAACTATTCATCATATCCATGCGAGAGTTTTATTATTAAGATTTATAGCAAACTTTATTTATTTATTTATTTATTTATTTATTTATTTAGCAAACTAAGAAAAGATATATATATATATATAAGCATAAAATCTTTATTTGGTTTTTCATAGTTTATGTATTTTATTATTCTAATATAATATAAGTATAAAGATAGGTAGAAATACTTAGCGAGATAAATAGGGGTGCTCTCCTACAAGCTGAATTTTGACATAATTTCTCTTGATGTAGCTAGCAGGTGGCAGAGGTGTATTTGAAAGTCAGCAGCATTCTGACAGCAATTAGAATGTCCTCCGTCTGCTAGTCTTCTTGATTCTTAAATTCTGTGGAGCTCAAATAGACAACAAAGCTTGTGGAACTAATTAAGTGTTAGCATAAATATCTAGCCTTCATCACGTTGAGCTTCCTCAATAAATATTACTCCCTGTTTTTATATTTTTATTTTATAAAGTAGAAAAGAAATATTTATTTTATTTTTATGCCACCACAGTGAAGGTACTTATGGGTTTTATGCCACTCGTATACTCACATGGGGCTTAGTATTTTTTAACATTTTTATTTTCTTTTCAAGATAGCATGATTAACTAAAAATCTATTTAAGGAAAGTAAATAATTAAAGGGAAAAGGGAATGCAGAAAGAATAAATATGGATAACTACCAATCTTACCTTTCGGCGAGGGTTCAATGTTTTAAGTCTTCTTGACAAGACTTCTCACCGTGTTCATTCTTCAGGTGCGTCATTTGATTTAGGTGCAAACCTTGACGTCTGCACCTTTTAATACTGTGTCACCCATGTTCTTCGTTTGCCCAGCAGTTCGAAGTGCGGTGTTAGCAGTATCTTGCTCAGTGTGTTTGTGCTCGTAGTGTACCTGCTCATAGAGACAAGGCAGAGATCAAGTGCATGGGCCCTGTTGGTGGAAAACACCAACAGAACCAAAAGTGTATTTGTTCTTCTCTAACCTTAAGTATAGTGAGCAAGACAAAGTTGATGGATGATAAGTTCATGAGTGTAGCACTTATAACATTTGTCAGATCAGATCGCTCAACCTTATGGAAAGATAATCTATTTAAGTATATGTCTTTTTATTTATATCTCTCAATGATTGAATGTGTAACATTTTAGCTCATATGATTAGGAGTGTGGGATCATGGAGATAGTACTAAGAACAAGGATTAAAGGACTAAACATGTTGAATCAGTTGGGTTGGTTAATCTAGAGTTGTAAATCATACATGTTTGTCTCTTTTATTTATATGAACGCCAGAACCAAAGAGAAGCTTATAAAAGTGATAGTCAAGTACCTTAAGATGTTACCTTGCTTGAAGAGTGATGGTACAGTATCATCTTGTGGAAGCTTTCCTTTCTTAGCGGTTGTGCATCGTGTTTGTGGCACCCTCCATGGATTATCTCTCTATGATGAATGAGCTATGTCCTTCTTGTGCTAATTGTTAAACTTCATGCGTCACTTTCTTCGTCTCTGATGTGAGTTTATCTCAAGACTTCCCAAATCGATATCGAAAGTTTTTCTGCAGGGGTTAGTCCGACAAAATATACCAATATCTACTCAAGCAGTTTTTTTAGTTCAATAACCAAACTAGACTCCATGTCTAATCAGATTAAGGAAGGCTATTTAACCTAAGCACCATGCTTAATTTAAATGCCAATGGAAGTATGGCGAGTACTTCCAAACCAACACTTGCTAGTAAATAGACAAAGGTAGCATGACAGCATTTATAGAGATCTACTCAAGTGGAGATGAAGTAGTGTGATTAGTATTTAACAAATTGAGCATGTCTCAAAGGTAGGGACAACCAGCATAGCAACATGGCAAAGGATGTTTTTATGTAAAGTACTCCCCCAAGCTTGAATTTTGCAAAATTCAAGTTTGGATGAATTTAATTCAATGTTGTATGATGATTGGTTGGACATACCTTGTGCTTGTCATTCATCCGATCTTCTTGCTCCAATCCTAGAAAGGTTAGTGACAAGAATACCCGAAGGAATATTTTTTACAATTATCCTTATATGCTCAATACACAAGGTAATGTTGCAAATAATTAAAAGCTCATGTTACGATCTGATCAATGCTTATTTTAGGACACTAAGCTTGTCCTTGGGAAACCATCAGTTTATGTTGGCGAAGTGGTTTCCCCTCCGATGCCAACCTATATCTAGATCAACTCAACGAGATCCGCAATATTTATTATAGACATATGCATCGACAACCGCCCTTTTAAAGTTTTTATAAATAGAAAGGAGGAGTTGGAGATCTCAAGTGTGGTGATGTCGGAGAGACCAATAGATTGGGAAGATGTTGCATATGAGCATGGAGTAAACAAAGTGGCTATGAAATAAATTCCATGCTCATTAATGTTATCTTCGTCTCCAATCTGAATGTTCAGAGTTTCTCTTGGATTGGTCTCACTTATGTCCTCTTCTATAGTTGGATGAATCTCATCTTCAAAGGGAATCAAGAACTCAACATTTGAAATTGAGCCAAAGTCAGAATCCATTAAGGCTTCTTCCTTATCCATCCATTCTACACATTCTAGCCATTTAGAACTTGTGATCAGGAAAGGGGAGGTGTTAGAATTTTCAATATGGCTTAGCTCTCCTTCACTTGATATGTCATCCTCGACTTCTTCATAACAGGAATGAGGACATTCTCTAAGAGAAACATTATTGCAATGATTTGAATTATCCCTACTTGAAGGTCTCTTATAGAACCAGAAGTCTAAACCATCAGCATCTAAAAGATTTAAGGTCGGAATTCCTTCCTCCCTTGGAGAATTTTGGGGTATTGATGGTTTAGGATCGATAGCTAAAGTTTGGGATTGAAGTGGTTGTAATCTGGCTATCGAAACTTCTTCTTCTTGTCTAGGAACTGGTTCTTTCTCTTTCTCAGGGATATAAAAGCTAGGAGACTTTCCGCTCATTAAATCAATCAAATTCCAAGCTTCACTAGCGGATAGGTGGTGGAAAGATCCTCCAGAGGCCGCATGAAGGGTTTGCTTATCTTCCTTACTAAGGCCCTCAAAAAAGTGAATTAGAAGAACTTCTTCTGGAATAGAAAGTTTTGGGCCAGTGAGAGTAAGGTTAATAAAGCGGTCCCATGATTTGCCAAGAGATTCTTCTTCCAGTTGTCTAAAAGAAAGAATCTCATGCCGACGTTCCACCACTTTGGAGATTGGAAAATATTTAGAAAGAAAACTACTATATAACTCCTTCCAATCTCCATGAACACTCCCTACTTTGAGTTTATACCAATGTCTAGCTTTTCCCGTTAAAGAGAACGGAAAGAGCTTCCATTTAAGGGTCTCATCGGACATGCCTTCTATGCGAAGGAGGTCACAGACTCGATAAAACTCTCTTAGGTGTGTGTATGGGTTTTCCTCACCTTCACCTGAGAAAGGTTGTTTTTGAATAAATTCTATGTATTCGGGGTCTATCTCAAAACTAGATGCTATGATAGGCTTTGAACATTTTGGTGGTTCGAGATGTGTACCCATAGGTCTATGAAATTCATAGATAGACATGTTTGAATTCATAATAGACCAGAGATCAAGGATTAGATAAGAAGAAAGAATAGCAGAGATGAGGCAAAGGATAAAAGGAAAATATTTTTTTGTTATATATATATATATTTTATAAAATGATTAAACTAGTTCGTAGTCAACTCAGCAACCGTTTCCCCGGCAACGGCGCCAAAAATGCTTGTTGACACTTGCTAACACCACTTGAATACTAGGTTGTCATCCTCAGCATGGCACTAGAGTGTACTATGGTATTTATACGCACACAGATAATCCGCAAGCGCACGGATACCGTTGAAGCTTTTACCCGGTTAAAGGTTTTATCGTATCCACAGGGAAACGGGAGAACCAACTACGCTCTAACTTAACCAAGATAGATAGATAGGTGTAAATAGGAAAGTTGATAGAATCGAATAAGAACAATATTAAAGGTAAGATAACAGTGAGTGATAATATGGGAATAGAGAATAGAGCAATTCTAGTATATGGGCGATGGTAGCAGAATAGAGAGGATAACTATGGTTTCTCTACTTCAAAGGGGTATGTCTATGTCTGGGACGAACCACGTGATAAGAGTACACCACAAAGGATGCTTATCCATAGGCCGATAAACCCTACCCGTCCTGTTAACGAGAGGTGGACTACAGGGGACCAACGTAACTGTCACCTACGCGGCCTACCACACGATCCAGCTAGTCAGGGGATATCCACAAGTAATCTAGGTCTAAGCACCACGCTTACACCTATACTACAACTCTAACCTATATGGTCCTATAGATTAGAAGTACTCAAAAGAGTTGTGAACCAGAACATACATGATTAGTAATTGCATAATGAATTAGAAGTAGATTACCAGAGTCATCCCATGAGCAAGCTTGATTAGAGCTTGATCATGGCGAAGTACAACCGGAGGAAGAACCGAGAGGTCGGCCTCTCCTCTAATCCTCCTTCGCTCTCCATCTCGCTACTATCTAGATCTACTCTAGTTTAGAGAAGAGAGGAGAGCTCTCATCTCTAAACCCTAGCTTTTGCTCTGTCTATGAATAATGAATAATGATCAAGGGGTTGCCTCCTCCAGGGGCCACGGGGTCTGGTTTTATAGTCCCCTCAAGTGAACCTGGGCCGTCGAATCAAACCGACATTGATTGAACGACTATTCTTGATCCTTTAGGTCGGTGGAGCATAATCCGCGAGATTGAGCGTGATTGGCCGAAAAAGGTGGGCGGGCGCCCTGTCCCTGACTCCGTTCGGTCTCCGCTTCCTTCCCGTGGCTTCTGGAGTCTTCTAGATGTAAGATAATTGTGCGGCACGTTGATATCTCTATGTAATCCCGACGTGTGGGCCTATCTTCCTTATTTCCTGATAACCCCTGCAGAAATAGACAAACACCAAAACTCGTGGAATTCTGTCAGATAAAACCCTAAGTCTTGATGTTGATTTCATTTGGATCCTTTTCTTTGTTTATTTAATAATTAAATTTGATACTTAAGGACCGTCAACAAGCTGCTGTTTATCTATTTCTAGAGATGCTAGAATTCTAAAGAATTTTATCTTTGAAAATCTTTAAAATATTGCATGATGAGTTCCTGTATGATGAGAGTTTAAATTCCTACCACAGCCATATATACATGCTTGCTAGACTTTGAGCCACACATTTACTATTTACTGCTTATGAGCATTGAGTGTGGTCAAGCTGTGTAGACCGTTAGGAGCTTGTCATGTGGTTAAATCAAGATTTCACTTGCACGTTCACTCATATATGCTACTTCTATTCCGGAAGTACCATCCACATATATCCACCCATTTCCATCTCCAGAATCACCCTAAAAATATTGTACTTCTAATCCGGGAGAGAATAGCCAAAAATATCTCTGTTTTTCCCTTGTGAAATAAATGCTCAAGTTATTTTGTTACTACCACTTGCTATATTATCTCAAGAGATGAGTGCTTATAAAAAAAGAGAAAAAAAATAAATACGAGGAAATAAAAAGGAGCAAGTGCTCGGAACCTCGAAAGAAAAAGAAAAAGTGAGACGAGAGGTAAAAATGGACAAGTGTCCGACAGTAGAATTAGGGGTACAAGATACCCACCTGAGAGGAAAGAAAAAGAAGAGCATCTCATTCTCCTCACAAAGTTTCAAAAAGCAAGGAAGGTATGTATCCCCTCAAAGAGCAAAGTAGAATTAGACTTCCACCACCATTGTTTCCACCATTGTTATCACCATTATCACCATACACCATTCATTCGCCACACATGCACATCTTGATTAAACTTATTGATTTGTTTCTTTGGATCCATGGTTTGACTATGCAATAAATGTCTTGTAAGTATGTATACTTTATCTCCCACCTATGAGCTCCAGATATTAAAGCCTTATTAGAGTAGGGTGAGAGAGAAGGCAATGTCACTATGCTTTATACCACAAATACTACATATCTTGAGAGAAGGCATATACCATCACTGCCTTGGTAAGGATCCAGAAATACCACAAAAGAGAGATCTGACAGAATCATACAAGGAATCTCTGAGTTTTATTTGAAAATCTGAAAAAACCCCAGAGCTATAGCTGATCAAGAATAAAAGACATGGCACTTGGCTAGACTGTTCTATCTTTTAACCACTCAAGACAGAAGTGACAGTTACAAGTCCCATGGTGAAGGTAAAGTAAGTAAGTTTTAAGTCTTGACAGTTTACTCTAACTCAGAGATAAGATCTTATTTAAAAAGCATGTGTACCATCAATTTTTAAAATATTGCAACAACTTATGATCCATAGCTGAGTCTATCCTTGCTCAGGGACGAGCAAGAGGTAAGCTTGGGGGAGTTTGTTGACGGTCCTTAAGTATCAAATTTAATTATCAAATAAATAAAGAAAAGGATCCAAATGAAATCAACATCTAGACTTAGGGTTTTATCTGACAGAATTCCACGAATTTTGGTGTTTGTCTATTTCTGCAGGGGGGTTATCAGGAGATACGGAAGAAAGGCCCACACGTCGGGATTACATAGAGATATTAACGTGCAGCGCAATTATCTTACATCTAGAAGACTCCAGAAGCCACGAGACCGAAGCGGAGGCGAAACGGGGCCAGAGGCAGGGCGCCCGCCCCCTCTGGGAGTCCAATCAGGACTCTGCTTCGTGGGAGATCTCCACCGACCTAAAGGATGAATCTAAACCATACAATCTATGTCGGTTTGATCCAACGGCCCATATTCACTTGAAGGGACTATAAAACCAGACCCCCTGGCCCCTGGAGGAGAGAGCCTCTCAACCCTAATTCATTGTTCTTCAAGGGAGAAGAAGCCTCTGATCAAGATTAGAGCCACCACATCAATTAGATATCTAGATTAGCATAGCTACATAGGATTAGAACTAGAAGGAGTCAATCTTTGATTGGTTTCCGGATCTGTCAGGAGGATTCTTGGTAATTCTCTAATTGCTTATATTCAAGATTATATTGTTCTTGGTTTATCATAGTTATGTACTTGGCTTAGTTAGATTGGATCTATATACATGCTTAGGATCGTATAGCGTTGTCGAGGGTATCAACAAGGGGTACCCTCACCAACACGAATAACGAAACCATCCGTACGTAAAACTAGCGCCTCGATTCGACGCTCCTTCCGCACACACGCACGACCATCGATGGTCGCAACCTCGAAGACGGAAATAGCGTCGAGCGAATCGATCAGGCCTCGAGCGACAACTGTCGTCGAATACGGAAGCGGGGTCGAGCGAACCGAGAGGCGTCGAGCGCAAGGACACTGTCCGCCGCCTGACGCGCGCACGAGAGCCAGGGCATTTAATGCACCTGACGCTTCCCCACCTAACACACGGGTCACGGGAGACGTGATAGGGAACAAGCTTCTGTCCCATCGTTCTTTTTGCAGCCTTCCCACCGAACGACCCAGGGCGTGTCAGGACGCGGGAAACAAGGATGGAACGTCTAATCGGGACCCCCTCGAGACACCCAAGGTCAGCGCTCCAGATATCGACACCTCATACGGCGTCCGACCCTCGACTTCACCAGGCTCCTTCCTGGAGACGAGTCGGGCGTCGACTGACCACGCCGTAACTGCTCCGCCGGATTTGCCGCCGAGCCATATAAGCGTGCATCCGCCGAACCAATCCAAGACGGCGCGCAGAGCAGAATGCAAGGGCACGCGTGATCATCACCAGGCTATTAAGACGGGACGGCTCGAGGTCATGCCGGTACGGAAACCTCGAGTAGGTCAGCGCCCCATGCTGCTATCGACTCCAATTCCTACACCTATACATGTACCCTAGGTCCTTCCTTGGAACTATAAAAGGAGGGACTCAGGAACAGAACAGCAGATCAGGACACAAGACCACGCTCATACGTAGTAGAGCTCCACACTTCATACCACGCTTGTATTCGCCCCTGTACAAGCACTTAGGTGCAAGATTATACAAACTCTCTCCCCCCGCTGGACGTAGGGCCTTCTCTTGCCCGAACCAGGATAAATCTCTGTGTCTTCTTGCATCACCATCCGGGAAAGGGAGCACGCATACAAATTTACTCGTTGGTGTGACCCCCCGGGGGAAAACACCGACAGTTGGCGCGCCAGGTAGGGGTCCTGCGTGTTTTTCATCGATTTCCCACTCCTTTCCGGATGGCTACTCTTGCCTCGCCATTTCCGCACTCCACTGTGATTTGGTTTGGGAGTCTCGAGTTCATGTCTACGGGCTCCAGCTACGACATGATCTTGCTCTCAGTCAAAGGACCAGGAGGAGCCCGCGTTACGCCAGCACGGTTGAAGGCCCCGAGACACCCTCACCACCACGCCTCCCCGCCTAAGAAGAGGCGCGGACAGCACCACCGCGGCCCCTCTGCTTCAGCACGACCAACAACTCGTGCGAGGCAGGACGTAGGCCACAAGTCGGCAGCACCGTGTGACGGAGCAACAAGCGCAACGACTCAGCACCGCGCGACGACGGGAGGGGACGCGTCTCGCGCGATCTCCCCCACCGCAGCTAGGCTACTTCCACACGGGTTGTTCTCTCCAAGAGCGGCACTGCCGTTCGGATTGGACAACGCCGCGGCGTCGCTCGCCAGGGCGATATGCCCAAACGCCCAGACGTACGTAGAAAGACCAATGGTCCTCCCACGTAGCTCTGAAGCGCGGCGGCCGGCGTCCGAGCTGCCGGACCTTTCCCGAGTACAAGGCCTCCGTCGTCTAGGCCCCGGACGATACTCGATCACCTCCCTCAGGCAACGATTGCTGGAGGAAGGACATGGGTGTTTCTACGCCGCCGAACCGGACTCGGACAAGAGACAGATAGCTATGACCCTACGAGGGAATGCTATCACATCGACGGGGCAGTAGAAACTACTGACGAGACACGGGATGCTGCTGCGGGTGGTCGAGCCCCCGCGGCGCGAGAAGACCCCAGGACGCCTGGGAACGACGGACAGGTCGACCCCCCTCCTCAGGAAGACAGAACCGTGCAGCTCGCGCAGCTGCGGGAGCTCAAGATGAAGCTCGACGAAGACCGCGAGCGCCTCGTCCTGCTCGAGCAAATCCTCGAGCAAGACCTGCCCTACCCGCCGGGCGGAAGTGTCCGCAGACGCGCTCGAGAGGTACATCGACAGATCGTCGGCGACGCAGAGCCAGAGCAACCTGTCAGCCGTTTCCCTTGAGCAGGCCAGAATGTAGTGGCAGCGACGATGCTGCTACGTAACATGCCAGAGCCGTCGAATTCCCAGGCCCGACGCATTCGAGATGAGGTACAGACATTGCTCCAGGTGGCGGCGGTTCAACAAGCCGAAAGTTCGGCGTCTCGACGACGAGGAGCTGCCACAGAGAAGCGCGACGAACAGCCTCAAAACGAAGAGGAGGTGTCAGTCCATCAACAACCTCCCCCTCGAGGTAGAAAGACCGCTCTCATCCTCCCCGTCGACAATCAACGTCGACACGACGCGTGGCACGACATCAAAGAAAATCGACGCCGCTGGCACGGAGACGCGGAAGAGCGCGGTTATAGCGCGCATCGCGGTGGGAGATACGACAGCGACGAGGACCGGGTGGCCCCCGAGCCACTAGGCCCACGGGTGTTCAGCAGGGCGATCCGCAGCACGCCCCTGCCCAATCCATTTCGACCCCCAACCAGCATCGCGAAGTACAATGGAGAAACCAAACCAGAGTTGTGGCTGGCCGACTTCAAGCTGGCCTGTCAGCTAGGTGGCGCTCGAGGTGATGATCGAGCCATCATCAGACAGCTACCCCTTTTCCTCTCCGACACCGCCCGTCGATGGCTCGAGGAACTCCCTGCCAATCAGATCCACAACTGGGTTGATCTGGTCAGAGTCTTCGAGGGTAACTTCAAAGGGACCTACATACGGCCAGGGAACTCGTGGGACCTCAGCAAGTGCAAGCAGAAGTCAGGAGAAACTCTTCGGGAGTACGCTCGACGCTTCTCGAAGCAGCGCACTGAGCTGCCGCACATCCCTGACCACGACGTCATCTTGGCGTTTGTCTCGGGCACCACCAGTCGAGACTTGGTGTGGGAATTAGGTCGCAATCGACCTCAGACCGTCGACGAGCTGATGGACGTAGTAGCAAACTACGCGGCAGGGGAGGAGGCAGTCGCCGCCTTCTTCAGCTCAGAAGGAAGAAAAGGCAAGCAGCCCGTCGACGAAGATGGGACCCCCAGTCGAGGCCTCAAGAAAAATAAAAAGAAGCAGAAAGTGCGGCAGTTCCACCGGGAAGATTTCGATGACAACCTTGTCGCCGCCATGGATCGAAAGAAGCCTCGAGGCCCTCCGGATGGAGGCATCTTTGACAAGATGTTGGAGGAGCCGTGCCCTTACCATAAGGGAGGCGCCAACCACAAGCTCAAGGACTGTCGTATGCTGAGAAAGCATTTCGACGGTCCGGGGTTCAAAAAAGATACGCGTGATGACTCCAAGAAAGAGAAGGCTGGCAGCAAGGAGGACAACAAAGATGACGACGGCTTCCCCGCCGTCCACGACTGCTACATGATCTATGGCGGGCCCTCGACTCAATTAACCATGAGGCAGCGCAAAAGGGAGCGTCGCGAAGTCTTTGCGGCAAGAATGGCGGTGCCCCAATACCTTAGCTGGTCAAGCACTCCTATCACTTTCGACCGAGAGGACCACCCCGACAAGGTAGTCGCCCCAGGCGTCTACCCGCTCGTCGTCGACCCCATCATCGTCAACACCCGACTCTCGAAAGTGCTGATGGATGGTGGCAGCAGCCTCAACATCATCTACCTCGAGACCCTCGACCTCCTCGGCATCGATAGAGGACGCCTCCAGCCAAGCGCCGGCGGTTTCCATGGCGTCGTGCCAGGGAAAAAGGCACTGCCAGTAGGTCGAATTGACCTACCGGTCTGCTTCGGCACAGCGGCCAACTTCAGGAAGGAGACCCTCACCTTTGAGGTGGTTGGGTTCCGAGGCACGTACCATGCCATCATCGGGCGCCCGGGCTACGCCAAGTTCATGGATATACCCAACTACACCTACTTGAAGCTGAAGATGCCTGGTCCCAAAGGCGTCATCACTGTCAGTTCCTCCTTCGAGCACGCGTACGAGTGCGATGTCGAGTGCGTCGAGTACGGGGAGGCGGTCGAGAGCTCCACCGAGCTCGTTGCAAAGCTCGAGGCCATGGCCGCTGAGGCTCCAGAGCCTAAGCGTCATGCGGGCAGCTTCGAGGCGGCGGAAGGAACCAAGAAGATCCCGCTCGACCCCAACAACTCCGACGGCAAAGTGCTGACGATCAGCGCCGACCTCGACCCCAAATAGGAAGCCGTGCTCGTCGACTTTCTCCGTGCAAATGCTGATATGTTTGCATGGAGTCCCTCGGACATGCCAGGCATACCGAGGGAAGTCGCCGAGCACTCCTTGGAGATTCGAGCCGGTTCCAAGCCAGTGAAGCAGCGGTTGCGCCGATTCGATGAGGAGAAGCGCAAGATCATTGGCGAGGAAGTCCACAAGCTTTTGACGGCCGGATTCATCAAGGAGGTTCATCATCCTGACTGGTTAGCAAACCCTGTATTAGTTAAGAAAAAGAATGGGAAAATGAGGATGTGTGTCGATTATACTAGTCTGAATAAAGCATGTCCAAAAGTTCCCTTTCCATTGCCACACATTGATCAGATTGTCGATTCTACCGCGGGATGTGAAACCCTTTCTTTCCTTGATGCATATTCTGGTTACCACCAAATAAAAATGAAGGAGTCCGACCAGCTCGCGACCTCTTTCATCACGCCTTTTGGGATGTATTGCTACGTGACCATGCCGTTTGGGCTTCGAAACGCGGGAGCCACGTATCAACGTTGCATGCTCCATGTATTTGGCGAACATATAGGGTCAACGGTCGAGGCCTACGTCGACGACATTGTCGTCAAGTCAAAGCGACGAGGAGACCTGATCCAGGACCTCGAGATTGCCTTCAGCTGCCTACGCACCAGCCGGATCAACCTCAATCCGGAGAAGTGCATTTTCGGCGTGCCTCGAGGCATGCTCCTAGGATACATCGTTTCGCAGCGCGGCATCGAGGCCAACCCCGAGAAAGTCTCGGCCATCACGAAAATGGGGCCGATCCGAGACATCAAGGGTGTACAGAGAGTCACGGGGTGCCTGGCGGCTCTGAGCCGTTTCATCTCGAGACTAGGAGAAAAGGCATTACCATTATATCGACTCCTAAAGAAGGTCGAGCGCTTTTCTTGGACCCCCGAGGCCGAGGAAGCACTCGAAAGGCTGAAGAAGACGCTGACCTCGGCACCAGTCCTGGTTCCACCTCAACCTGCAGAGCCGCTGCTCCTCTACGTCGCGTCGACGACCCAGGTCGTCAGCGCGGCGGTGGTGGTCGAGAGGCAGGAGGAGGGACATGCGTTACCGGTTCAGAGGCCAGTATATTTCGTCAGCGAGGTGCTTTCGGAGACCAAAGCACGTTATCCCCAAATCTAGAAGCTGATTTATGCCGTAATCCTTGCCCGTCGCAGGCTGCAGCATTACTTCCTTGGCCACCCCATCACGGTGGTCTCGTCTTTTCCTTTAGGCGAAATAATCCAGAGCAAAGAAGCCACGGGAAGAATAGCAAAATGGTCGGTCGAGCTCATGAGTGAGACTCTCACTTATGCGCCTCGCAAGGCCATCAAATCGCAGGCCCTGGTAGACTTCATCGCAGAATGGACGGACACCCAGCTCCCCCCGACCCAGGTCCAGGCGGAACTATGGACGATGTATTTCGATGGGTCACTCATGAAAACTGGAGCCGGAGTCGGCCTGCTGTTCATCTCACCCTTGGGCGTCCACATGAGGTACGTAATCAGGATTCATTTTGCCGCATCTAACAATGTCGCAGAATATGAGGCCCTCGTCAACGGTCTCAAGATCGCTATCGAGTTAGGAGTCCGACGCCTCGACGTCCGAGGTGACTCCCAACTCGTCATCGACCAAGTAATGAAAACCTCGAGCTGCCACGACCCAAAAATGGAAGCGTACTGCAAGGAGGTCCGTCGACTCGAGGACAGGTTCCACGGTCTCGAGCTTGTCCATATCGCTCGACGCTACAACGAGGCAGCCGACGAACTCGCCAAGATCGCATCGACCAGAGGCACGGTGCCGCCTGATGCATTCTCAAAAGATCTTCACGAGCCATCCGTCGACCTAGGCACGGGGGCTGGCGTCGACGCCACCACCGCCCAACCAACCAATGCTGTCGATACGCTCTTGATGGTGGAAGAGATGATGGAGATAGAACGACGACCAGGTCGACCATTCGATTGGCGCACACCATTCCTCGACTGCCTTATCCGCGGCGAGCTGCCAGAAGACAGGTCAGAAGCTCGTCGTATCGCTCGACGGGCCAAATCATATGTGATCTATGGCGAAGACAACGAGCTATATCGACGGAGCCCGACGGGGGTCTTACAATGTTGCATCACCGTGGAAGAAGGCCGAAAACTCCTCGATGACCTGCACTCGGGGGCTTGCGGTCACCACGCCGCTCCACGGACCCTTGTAGGGAACGCTTTCCGACAAGGCTTCTACTGGCCAACGGCCGTGGCGGACGCCATCGAGCTCGTACGATCATGTCACGGATGTCAGTTCTACGCCAAGCAGACGCATCTGCCTGCCCATGCTCTTCAGATGATCCCCATTACCTGGCCGTTTGCGGTGTGGGGGCTCGATTTAGTAGGACCTCTACAAAAGGCGAAAGGAGGATTCACCCATTTGCTGGTGGCCATTGACAAGTTCTCCAAATGGATCGAGGCTCGACCCATCACCAACATCCGCTCCGAGCAGGCCGTCCTTTTCTTCACCGACATCATCCATCGGTTTGGGATCCCCAATGTCATCATCACCGACAACGGCACCCAGTTCACCGGCAAAAAGTTCTTGGACTTCTGCGATCGGCATCACATCCGTGTGAACTGGTCTGCAGTAGCCCATCCTCGAACTAACGGCCAAGTCGAGCGTGCCAACGGCATGATTTGGCAAGGACTCAAGCCAAGGATCTACAATCGATTGAAGAAATTCGGCAAAAAATGGGTCGAGGAGCTTTCCTCAGTCCTATGGAGCCTTAGGACAACACCAAGCAGGGCCACAAAATACACCCCGTTCTTCATGATCTACGGCTCTGAGGCTATCCTCCCCACAGACCTCGAGTATGGGTCACCTCGACTCAAGGCCTACAACGAGCAATCGAACAAAGAGACTCAAGAAAACGCGGTCGACCAACTTGAGGAGGCTAGAGACATGGCCCTCCTCAACTCTGCCAGATATCAGCAAAGGCTTCGACGCTACCACGACAAGCATGTGCGCAAGAGGGACCTCAACGTGGGCGACCTAGTACTACGACGCCGGCAAAGCAATCAGGGACGCCACAAGCTGACTCCGCCTTGGGAAGGTCCGTACGTGGTGGCCGAGGTCCTGAAGCCGGGAACGTACAAGCTGGCGGACGAAAAGGGGGCAATTCTCACCAACGCATGGAACATCGAACAGCTACGTCGATTCTACCCCTAGAAGTTCTAAACTTATGTTCCTGCTTACGTTTCGTACCAAGACTTTGTAAACGAATGAATGAATAAATAAAGTCCTTCCCTCGAAACAATTCTTCTTTCTTTGTGCCGAGAAGATTAATAAGTCACGATCTCGACGTTAAAAGTGGGCGCCGACTATGACCCATCATAGTCAGCACCCCCTCGGGGGCTACCAGGGGGACGACCCCCCCCCCCGAGTATCGAAAAAACCAAGAAGTTTTCTTCTCTTACGTAGTAAACCTTGCACGGTTCAAGTAGCTAAGGCGCCTCGAGCCCCTCAAAGGCCGAGGGACAACGAGCTGGAGAACTCCTACGCCCCCGGGCTACGGAAACTCTACTCACTTCCCCACCATTGAAGTGATCGAGGTGGTCTTTTACGAAAAATCGAGCAAGGGATACAAACGTAGGCGCAAAGAGAAACGAAAGCATCAAGCGGAAAGACAAAATAAGCATTTAACAATTACGAAAGTGATACAGCATCAGTTACCCACAGAATTAACAAAGTATCGTACAAGGGGCCTCAGGCGCCCTGAGCAGGCTCGCAGGCCTCAGTCCGCGGCACGATCCTCACCGCCTTCGCCTCCGCCCGAGCTAGCCTCAGGAGGGAGCACCTCAGGCTCGAAAAGCTTGGCCAACCTTTCCCTAGGAGCCTCCGCGTCGTCGATCAAGGCATGGAGCCTCTCCTCGTTCTCCGCGTCGGTCTTGGAGATGTCGGTGACGAAGCCATGGGACACCACCTCCATGTCGTAGGAGAAGCCCGAGCAGACAACCGCCATCTCCCGCTTCACCCCGATGTGGAGGGCGTCCCGCACCCGATCTCGCAGCGTCGCGCCTATGTAGCACAACTGGTCGACCAGGGCGTCGCCTCGAGCGTCCTCCCTCGACTCATCCATAGGCTCGACCTCCCAAGAGGTCGAGAGATCACTTATCGCCGTCCGCACTCGACGGTTCAAAGCAACCTCCGCCTCGAGCTGAGCCTTGGCGTTGCGAGCCTCGGCTTGGGCAGCCAGGAGTTCGTCCTTGAGCCCTGTAAAAGCCAATACAAAGAGACCTTAGGAAAAACTAAGCACACCTCGGAAAAAGAAATCTGATAGAGGAAACATACCGCGTACGGTCTCCTCGAGGGCCGTGTTCCCGCTGACCAGCCTGGTGTTAGCCCCCTCGATCTCTTTGTTGGAGCGTGCCAGCTCGGTGTTGGCAACGCGGAGATCCTCGATCGCCTTGCCAGCCTGAGCAATGGCCCCACTCTTCTCCAGCAATTCTCCCTTCAGACGCTCGACGTCGTTAGAGAGACTGCGGGATCGAGCCCGCTCCGCCTCGAGATCTTCGAGGGCCTTCTTCTTGGCTTCCTCCGCGGCGCCCCTGGCGACCTCGCCGTTCACATGCTCCACCTTCATCTTTCAGAAGGACTCTCGGAGAGAGTCCAGGTCGGATTTAAGGAGGCCCTTCTCCTTGTCCAGATCCGCGATAACGCTCTTGTAGGATAGGGCCTCCTCCCGGGCTCTGGACGCGGCCTCCTCGACCGTAAGAGCCCGCTCCCGTAGCTGCATCGTCTCCTCCTCCGCCTTCTTCGAGGCCTCTCGGGCCTCAGCCAAGGCAGCCTCCCTCGCCTTCTTCTCCTCCTCGAGTGCTATGAGATCTTTGTAAGCTTTAAGGAGCTTTTCCTGCGACTCGAGGAGTTGATCCTTGAGGAGGGGGAGCTGCTCCCAACCGCCCCTCGTGGCGTGTATGAAGCTGGACTTGATGCGGGAGGTCTCTTTCATATCCTGCGAATCAAGGGTCGGATGGATTAGAATACAGAAACCAGAAAGCACCATGAGGATTGGAGTTCGAGAAACACTTACGAAATAAGCCGGGCCGAGCCCGTTGTTGATAACATCCGAGAGGAGCCCCACCACATGCTTCATCCAAAGGCGGAGCTCCTCGACGTGTTCCCACTTCTCCGCCTCCTTCCGATCGTCGAGGAAGATGTTGGGCTCAGACGGGTCGTGGGAGGCCCGGATACGGATGCGGTCGGGGCACCAGTGCTCCATCTCCCGGTCAGCCCGCGCCTTAACGCCGCGGATGAGGCCCTCGACGGTCTCGAGGGAGCCCCCATGGCGCAGAACAGGTCGACGAGGCATGGGAACCGTCCGTCGTCGTCCACCGTCTTCCAGGTTCCATCCTTGGTCCCCGATGCCCCAATTTCATCCTCCTCGGAAGGAAAGCGGTCCTCCCACGCCCGACGTTCCCGGAGGAACCCTGGGGCGATCCCGTCCATGCCGTAAATTGTCCTCTTGATGTCGGACTCGGGGTCGGGGGCGTGCGCTTCAGGCAGGCGAGCGCCACCACTCCATCCGCTCGCCCCGGCTCTACCCGGATCGCGGCAGGTGCCCCCGGGAGGAGCCACGCCGGGGTTGGGGGGCCGTACACCAGCAGGTCCTCCTCCTCGCCGAGGTCTTGCGGCTCCGGTGGTACTGGCTGGGCCGGACCTTGGGGCGGAGGCTCGAGCGGTCCCTCCTCTTGGCCCGCCTGCTGCTGCTGCAGTTGCTGCTGCGGTGGTTGCTGCTGCTGCTGCTGCGGTTGCTCCTGCGGTTGTTGCTGTTGCTGCTGCTGCTGTTGTTGTTGCTGCTGTTGCTGTGCCTCATACTCCTGTGGCTGCCGCGCCGCCTCGCGCTCCCGCTGTTCATCCCCCTCCCTCTTATTTTTCTGCTCCTCGAGGGTGCGGAGGCCGGCGGGCCAGGGAGTTGATCCCTCGACATGAGGGGTCGACGTTTCCTCCTCCATGGGGCGGCCACCCCCAGACGCTCTGTCACCATCAGACGTGTCGCTGATGGTGATGGGTTCCCCCTCGACCCCCAATCTAGGGGGATCGGAGGCTCCCTCTGACGCTTGCGTCTGGGGCGCCTCATCACAAGTCGGCAGCGACGGAGTAGGCGCGGGACGAGACGGAGCCCTCTCGACGCCGGCTGGAGGTTGGGAACTGGAGGAGCCTACAAAACAAAGGGTAAAAAGGTCAGACGTTATAATAACCGACACAAGAACATCGCAAGGCCCAGAAATAAACTACGAACCTGGTTCCTTGGAGGCGGTGCCCGTTCTGAGCCTCTTTGCCATGGATGGCTGGGCCTGCTCGAGGGTCCGCTTTAGCCTGAGAAAAGATTGGTATATGAGCAAACGCAGAGGAACAGGAAGACAAAAGCCATAGCATCGAGAAGGCTTACCCCACAGGGAGAACAGCTCGCCTCCCTCCACCCCGACCGGTGGGCCTCGAGCCACTCCGCGTCAGGGCACCAGGCCCCTCGAGGCCACTCCGCGTCAGGGCACCAGGCCGACCTCTCCATTCTCGGAGGCTGCTGCGCGACCGCGGGTCAGTGGCCCCGTCGCTTGGGGCCTGGCATGACCGCTCTCCCTGAGCGCCGGGGGAGGGCGCGGCACGACTTGACTGACCCTGGGCGCGGGAGGGGTATCGGCGCGAGGACGGTAGGATCCGCCTGGGCCCCCCGTCGGAGCTTCCGCCCGAGGAGCGTCGACGTCGCCTTGAGATGGACCCCCGAGGATCCGGTCAAGACGAGACGCCATCCCCTCGGAGTCCTCACTGTCCTCGTCATCGTCGTCATCTTTCTCGCTGGGGGAGTCTTCCTCAGGCTCTCCCCTCTGCCTAGACTTGGACCGGCACGCCTCTAAGGCTTGCCGGTCGAGGTTTTTCTTCTTCTCCCCCTTCTTCTTAGAGTCCTTGACGGACTTCGACTTCTCGGCGGACCGGCGCCGCGCGTCGCGGTCGACTTCGTCCTCCCTCACCGGGGGCCTCGAGGATCGAACGTCGATCCGCCCCTGCCACCGTAAAAAGTAGACTTAGAAAAAGGGGGTGGAAAAGGAACCCAGTGTCAAGGCTACCCACGAGGAAGAAAACATACCAGATCGACCGAGCCTTCATCAGGCCTCATGGGGAAGCCGTTGACGTGCTGCGACTTGAAGTCGCCGGCGATGGCCGCCCTGACCCGGGCGGCGACTTCATCATCCGCCAGAGCCACGTTGGACATCCAGCAAGCTTCGAGATCCCGGGACGAGACGCCCGGCCCGATTTCGTCCATCCTCAACGGCCGAGACATCAGGGGAAGGACCCTCCGACGATGGACGGCCGAAAGGACGAGAGCGGCGGACAGGCCCTCCAGGCGCAGCTTCTTCATGGCGTCGAGGAGGGGGTCGAGCCGCGACTGGTGCTCTTGGACGATGCCATAAGTCCAGTTGTCTGGGCGCTCCGAGATCAGACGGCCCGTGTAGGCGGGGAAGAGACCGTCATCGTTTCTCAGATAGAACCACTGGGAGTCCCACCCAGCATGGTTCGACGACAGCCCCACCGGGATGTACTCGCGCGGCCTTTCCGTCTTCTTCGTCTTCAACACCAGGTTGAGGCATCCGGCCCGCACGGGTTTCCTCACGCCGGTGGTTCCGGTGGGGGCGTTGAAAAGTTCGCCCCTGTAGAGGTGGAGCCATAGATCCCAATGGGGCATCATCCCCAGATAGCCCTCACACACCGCGACGAAGACCGCCGCGACGGTGATGGCGTTCGGGGAAAAATGCTGGAGCTCCACTCCATAGTGGAAGCAGAGGGCCCGCATAAAGCGACTCGGGGGAGCACCCAAGCCATGGCGGTGGAACTTGGCGAATGACACCACGTAGCCCTCGGGTGGCTGGGGCTCCCTGTGACTCGCCGGCGGCGCGATCCACTCCGGCGAAGACTGCGAAGTGCGGCGGCGCAAGAGCCCTTCGTTCTCGAGCTCTAGCAGACGGCGGTCCGTCATCAACGACGGACGCCAGTCGTCGGCGGCAACAAGCCTCATAGGCATCTTGGTTGGAAGGATGGTGGATTCACTACCGCTCGAGGGGTGCACGCGTGCGTGGAGGAAGCAAGAGAGCAAAGGCAGCGAGAAGACGAAGGCGAGAGGACGGAAGGGGAAAGAAAGAATGGAGCAACGCCACGGCGTATTTATAGATAGCGGCCAACCGACGGATAGATCCGATAAATGAGGTAACTCCCCCCATAAATGCGCCGTCTAACGGTCCTTTCTCTCCTCACAGGCCGGACGCTCCGAATTCCCCGCCGATACAATGTCGCAACGTCACTTACCTCAAAAGGTGCGCCCAACGGGCAGAAAGACGAACCGGCACGACAGCTTCCTTACTTCGTAAGCCAAGGTATGCGCCCACGATAGTCTCGAGAGGTCGATGGCTGGCCCGTCGAAAGGGTTCGACAGCCGATCTCGAGCACCAAGAGTCAGGGATCCCCAGCGAGTGGTCGAAAATCGAGGCCCGCCTCGAGGACTCGCTGGCGATGTCCAAGGTAGGATCGAGACAGTCGAGAGGAATCCCCCCGAAGGGAGGCATCGAGCCGCTGGACTCTATCGAATGAGACCGGTATCCCCGACCACGTCGACCCTGCTTTATGAGGACGCCTCCGGGCTACAGCTGACCCCCTCGAAAGGGGCACAGGTTCTCACTTGGACTACCCGCTAGGAACTCAATCTGGGGTAGAAGACGCTCGCTCTATCGAGAGTACGTCGAAACCTCCACGCAAGGCAAAGCCGAACAGAACCTTCCACCACGGGTGTTGAGGTTCGATTGGTTTCCGGATCTGTCAGGAGGATTCTTGGTAATTCTCTAATTGTGCTTCTAATTACTTTCTAATTATCTTTGTTCTTCAATATTATGAATATGACTTTGTTCTACTTCAATGTATTGCTTATGACTTTGCTCTACTTGCTTATATTCAAGATTATATTGTTCTTGGTTTATCATAGTTATGTACTTGGCTTAGTTAGATTGGATCTATATACATGCTTAGGATCGTATAGCGTTTATCCATCGGATCCATGGGTAAATGATAGATATTGTGTAGGCGTGGTGCTTATACCGTATTTATCTGCGATTGTACCCAATATGCCAGATCGTGGGGTGGTTCGTGATAGTGACAGCTTCATTGATTCTTATATAGTCCCCCTCTCGTGTATTGGGCTGGCAGAGCAACATTATTACAGGGGAGTGATTGCTATGTTTCTCATATTCCTTGCTAATATAACTATGCATGGGCGTAGTTTTGTCTCACAATGATTGCTAAGTATGCTTGCACTAACTATGATATGCTAGACTATATAGTTGAGAATAACTTAGGGAATATTCTTGTAGTTCGTTCTAATACCATGCTAATGACTTTCTAGAGTATCTAATTGAGGTGCTTATCATATTTATTATGTGGCTAGATCAGATTAGTTATCCTTGTCACTATTATTATTTCATATATCTTTTATGTGACACTTATCCCTGTATGAAGAGTTAGATAAATGTTCTCAATTATACATGCAATGATATTTGTTCAATCTCATATTCTATTCTGTAATCAATAGTGATGATTGTTGATCCCTTCCCAGTGGTAAAAATATAAATAACGATACCCGGAATACTTCCCGGTTAAAATGCTATATCGGTATTAATCTGTGCGCTTGCAGATCCCATTCATTATTTATTTAGAAGAGCAATTGCATATTTCAATACCGCGTCTCTTATATCATGCTGGGGATGACAACTTGGCTTAAGTGGTGTGAGGGATAGGTTTGGCATTTTTGGCACCGTTACTAGATTTAGAGAACTTAGTCTACTTTTGGTAATGATGTTAAGAATACCCAACAGTGTGTGTTACAAATGAGAGGGGAGCCACTATTTATAGCTCAACTAGGACGGTTTGCGGGTTCTAAATATAGTAGTAGGTGAAACCGTCCTATGCATGCCGCCATGCAACCGCCAGAAGAAGGTGGGGCCGGGGAACCGCCACCAGGTTTGCGCCCGCACCAGGTTGCACCCGCAACCTGGGTGGGCCCCCCTGAAAGCCCTAGTTTGGTTTTGGATAATTGATGAAACCCTAAAACTAACCTCTATACTAAGTGTGCGTAGACTTAACGAGGTTGGTATATGCCAAGTGATGTAGCAAGTAATGATCATGGTGATGATGGTGATGACCACAAGATGATCAAGTGCTCAACTTGGAAAAGAAGAAAGAGAAAAACAAAACCCTATGGAGATCAAGGCAAAGGTATTGCTTAGGGTTTTGGTTTTGGTGATCAAGACACCATAGAGGGTGTGATCACATTTAGGATAGATAGCCGTACTATAAAGAGGGGAATTCTTTGGCTAAGCGGTTATCAAGTGCCACTAGGTGTCATTGTTCATGTGCATGCATTTAGAACCTAGTGAGCTAACTTAACTCCTTCGAAGAAAATTGTTTGTGAAAATGCTAACACACGTGCACATGTTGGTTTACACTTTGTGGTGTTGGCACACTTTGAGAAGGAGGTGGAGTTTGAAGGGTAGAGAGAGGATGGGTTCCTCTCACCCTCCCGCCGAGCTTGCGAGACGGGATTCGGCGCTTTTTGAGAAAATGAAGTGTATATTCTCTATTGCGCCGATGGGAAAATTTGGAGAAGTCGCGGGAGTGTTCCTCGCAGAGAAACACTCACCGGACGCTGGCCTTTGAGGCACCAGACGCTGTGGCTGAGCGTCCGGTGTGCTGTGGTGCTAGGGTTAAGCACCGGACGGTGAACACCGGACGCTAGGGAGCTCCTGTTCACGCGTCCGGTGCTATCTGACTTCGGTCGGAGTGTTTGACTGAAAGCACCGGACGCTCAGGGAGCGTCCGGTGGTTAGTGTCCGGTGTGCGGGCGTTTTGCGACCCTCTCTGCGCATGGGTCCGGTGAGCACCGGACGCTACCGGTGCTTAGCGTCCGGTGACCCTGCAGGTTTGCGGAACTCTCTGCGCATGAGTCCGGTGTGCACCGGACGCGTCCGGTGCTAACTTGCTCAGCGTCCGGTGCACTGCAGGTGACCGTTAGACTCTGACATGCGGCTGACGTTGGAGCACCGGACGTAGGAGTTGAGCGTCCGGTGCCCCTTTAAGAGCGTCCGGTGACCACGTGTCATTGAGCTACATTAGTGGATTGCTCGTATCATTGAGCTACCTTACTTGTGGGTAGGTTCTTGTGGTGTCCTAGTGAGGACGAGGTTCGTGCTACACCTCTTAGCCACCGAACCACCAAGTGTTGGTCGACACAACGGAGACGTAGCGTGCCGGCAAGCACGTGAACCTCGGGAGAAAATCGTGTGTCTCCATTGTGATTGTACTTTGGATTTCTCCCGGTGATTGGACTTCATATTATTGATTGGTTCATCCCTTCTACGCGGTGGTATAAAGATCAAACCTTCTCTCTTACTTTCTTGCAAACTAGAGTAGCTTACTTACTTGTATAGAAACTTTAGGTAGCTCTCTAGTGTAAGTAGAGACATAGCTCTTGTGTGCCTAGTGATAATATCAACTAGAATTGTTGGATAGGTGGCTTGCAAACACCCATTAGAGCTAGAGCAAAAAGCTTCGCTTTGTTATTTACTAACCTCTTGCTCTAAGTGTTTTTGTAGAAATTTTAAATAGGCTATTCACCCCCCTCTAGCCATATTAGGACCTTTCACCCCCTGGCCACCACCTTCGCGTGGTCGGTTGTGCTCTGGGCCCTGATCCTCCTCGTGGTTACGGATGGGTCCAGTTCATCTTTTGTCGGCTTTTCTCTATTGGGGTTGGTTTGCGTCTTTTCTAAATACGAATTCTTGCATTGTGCATTTCTTGTATCTTTTGCACTTTTCCACGTGTCATACCTAAAAATAGCATATATACCAAAACTCGTGGAAAGATTAGATCAAAGCCCTATTTTCTATTTATTTTTTTGTAAAAAGATATTTATTTTTATATAATAAGCGTCGCCAACAAACATGCAAGCAAACATGATTAAATCAATCAAAAGCTTACATCCGCCGCACGACACTTGCTTTATCTAAATTTAAACATATTCAGTATACATGAACTCGCAACATGTGACAACCTAGATTCATATTATTCGGCTATTGTGAGTGCATAACCTATTCATAAAGATTGCATGAAAGTGAGAAAACGTTAGAGCATGGATAGGTATATGAAAGTATGGAGCCAAACCTTACCAATCTAGATTGGGCAAAAGAGTGTTACAAATATATAAAGTATTTAAAACATGCAACACATGATAATTTAATGAATCTATTAGACCTTGTCGAATCTAATAGAGCTGATAACTATCTTGCTTTGGTAAGCATGTCAAGGAAACACCTGCCGCACGGTATCTACTTGCAATAAACAAAGCATAAGCAAAGGTCTCTTGATTGTTAAGCAAACACCTACCACACGGCCATTCAGTCGAGACAAACAAGACTACTTGCATCAACGTCTAAATCCACCGCATGATACTAGACATGACGACAATGTTGTCGGAACTTACAGAGGTCGACAGATCGATAACCCCTCACGAAGACCTTGACAACACGACAAAGACTCTAATTTGGCACGGGGCCAGTTGAATTGATTTTGTTGTCAACAAACTTTACAATAACTAGAGGCTCATATTTATACCCTTGTTGTAACATGAATCCTACAAGACTACGACTAAACAATAAAGGAAACTTAAAAACGTGATTACTCTAGCTTCAATCCTCCTCAGAGTCTCCGGCCTAAATTATCATGATCTCCCCTTGTCGGATTGGTCTTTGCTCACCTCTTCTATTATCTTTAGACAATATTGCCTTTTCTAAGACAACTGATCACACAAATGCTTGCCGAATCCTCAGGAATTAGCTGACCGCATGGACATTTGCCGAAATATTCAAAAAATATCGGCCGCTCCACAGAATCACCGTGTGCTGGCCCACCAATCATCTTCTTAAACATGCCAAAATCCAGTGTTAACAGCAGTAAATGTATTTGGATCAAGTGTTGCTATAATATTTTTATTCTTTCCAAGTACACATGCTCCCAAACAAAGATTCTCCTCCGGATTAGTCAATACTTGCTCTAATCTTCAAACTTACACATTTACCTTTAACCATGGGGCTTTACAGATTTTGAATGAGTCTTGAGCAATTAGAAGACAGAACAATCAGGTCAAGCCATATGTCTCAAATTCTTTGCAAAACCATTATTATGGAGTTTTAATAAGTTTTTAGAATAAATCTCAGAGCTTAATTGTATGACACCCTCAAGTCTCTCAGTGTATGTGGTATTTATGGTTCTCTCTTGAGGCATTTACACCTCCTATAGCTAAAGATATATGTAGCACTCCTAGTGTTAGCTTGCATGTTAACTATGAGCATTGCATCCACATGAGCATCTTCATACTCACTCATAAGCATCATAACATGATCACATGTCACTTTGTGTATACCCCATGTGAATTGATTGCTTATTTTACTTGTTATGTGAGTAAGTAGTGTAGGACCAATGTATGCAAGTACACATTGTTCTCCAAAATACTTTATTCAAGTTTAGAATATAATTTGGAATAAAGTTTATTTTGGTGGTGTCCTCCAAAAATGCCCCTAAGTCATGGTTAACCCTAGGTTGACCTAGTTGACGCCCAAAACCTCTTTTCAAAGATCTTTTATGAGACCAGTGTTAGAGACCTTGCATGTAAATGACCTCTAAAGCAAAGTTGTAGTAAATTTTATAAGCTACAAAAGTTGTTCTGGTACCTTTTTATGAAAATGGTTGGAACATAAACAAAAGTGACCCACAAGACAGAAATCAGTGCTGTTCTCAACACTTAGGCGAATTTGGTTAAGTATGGGTTTTGCAGTTTCAAGGTAGGGTGCTTGAGAGCCTTGTAGTTTGAATTCTAGGCCAAGCCAGACTTTGATCCTTTAAGCAAACTTGAAGCACACGTGTAGCTCTATCCATTGGATCAAACTAAGCCAAAACCACCAAGTGAATCGCGAGTAAAACGTCGACGAAGATCGGGTTTCAGTCACTACAATCACGAGCTTCAGACATCGATTCAGTTGGACGGCACGCCGTCCGCCGCCATGTGTCTGGCCAGGTGGCGACCGTACGCCGTCGACGGTCCCTCCTGTCAGCCTAGACGGCATCCTCAAGTCACCACGAAGCCACCCCGTGCCTTGGACGCGCCATTCACTCCACCAGAGCTGAACTTTTCATCCGCCATCGTCCTCAGCGAGCTCCGCTGTGCTTCGGCGAGCTCTCCCGACCACACCACCGTGTCCCGAGCCGAGCTGCTTCGCCTAGAGCTCCACCGCAATGTCCTCTCCCTCGTCGTCCATCTCTTTTCTCTAGCTGAGCATCGGTGAGGCCACATTGTCAACTCCGTCGCGAGCTCCACCTTGCCGGAGTTCACAGAGATCACCGGCAACGTGGCCAGACCTCTCTGGTTCACCTCCGGCCGTGAGTCTTCTTCCTACAGCTTCTCCTTGCTCCACTCTTGCTCGTCCTCAACCTCTACTGGGTCGCCATGGCCTCAGCTTGCTGGCGTATCGCCGCGTTGCACCGCCGCTCCGCCATTCCCGACGGCGAGCACCTTATAGGCCAGCAGAGCGTGAGCCAAGTAGGTCAATAGGTCCGTCTCGACGTGAGGAACATGTTGGTACCCTCCGTTTCCCCAGAGACCTCACTGTAGTTGAGATCTCCGGCGACCGAGCTCGTCTCTGCCCTGTGTGTCACTGACGAGTGGGACCCTTCTGTCAGCCACTGTCTCTCTCTCCCCCTATTTCTGTTTTTGGCAGGTTTTAATGCTATTTTATAAAAATCATATCTTGAGTTTGGCAATTCCAATTCGAGTGATTCAAATTTTGTCATGTTGCTGAGTAGATCTCGTCTTTAATAAAAATATGAAACATGCCATGTTTTTGCAGAAATAAATAGATATGATTTATCTCTTTTAATCCCTAATAAAAAAGATGGTAATTATATCTTGAGATCTGTAAGTCCTATGACCATGCAAATTTAGGAGGTTGTTACTTATGCTATGTGTATGCTCTGATAAATTTCTCATGATTTCTGGATGCCTGTTGATGAAGTTATAAATATCCCTTAATTAAATAGGAGTTTCTTGTGGTATTTTTAATAAATAAATTATGACTCCTCTTATGATGAAACTTGTTGGGTGATGTAATCATGTGAAGTCAAAGCTAAGAAAAATCTGAAATCTGTTGTTTGACACATTTTGATAAGGTTTCACATTTATGCCTTTAATGCCATTGGTAGCTTGTCATTTTTGTACACCCCAAGCTCATTTTTGTGCAAGGGCCATGAAAATTTTACAGTAACCTTGTCGTAGCCTGAGTAGATTGCTGTAATTTTGTTGGAATTTTTGGAGCACTTGTACCATATGCTCACTAATTCACCTTAATAATCAAATAAATAGAAAAGGCGATAATAAAATTGAGTTTTAACCTTGCCATGATGTTTTATGGTGTTTCTTAGACATGTTCTAGCTACTGCTGTTTTTGGTTTCAATCAATGTTGCTTTCTTAATATGTGCTAAAATATTATTTTGCTATTTATGCCTTGTCTAGAGCATATCCTGTGTAGCTGATAGCAATTTCTTAAGAACTGCTGGAAGATAAAGTTTTCTGGGAAACTTGTCAATAACAAACTTGTAGCTAACTTACTTATCTACCTTGTGTCCAAATTTCATAACATTTGACTGAGTGGTTTAGAAGTTATGGCTGTTGCAAGTAGCTGCTGCGAAGTGCTTGTTCTCTGGATTTTCCAGAGCACACCTGAGAACTTGTCTGTTTTGAACTTGTTTTGTTGGGAGTCTTTCTGTGATGTCTAAACGTGAACTGTAGATAATTTGTTAAGCTTTCCAGAAAGTGCTCACTTGCTTAGTTTGGCCAACTGGTGAGTAAGTTATAGCTGAAACTTGTGACTACCCAGTCTGCCCATCAAACCAGTTGCTGGGTATGAATAGTTAAGGTTGATTAGCTTGTATAGTTAGCCTCTCTACCGGAGAAGAATCATGCACTTACTTGTTAATCTGTTGTTCACTTAATCTTAGAATCTTGTGATCATGTTTGCACCTTGATACATGTTCCTTTGGCTCCTCATCATGACATATTGTATCCTATGTGCATTCCCTATGTTTATCACCTTGTCATGCATACATAGTTGTACCCAAGGGAGTGACGGTTCTGGAGTTCGCACCACCCGAGCCAGAGGAGCAGCAGAGGGAGCCACCTCAAGAAGAAGGAGCTGAGGAGGAGGACCTCCCTGAGTGTCCTGACCACCGTGCTTCTACCTACATCGAAGGCAAGCCCTGGAGCATTATAAGACTCCCACTATTTTTGTTATCATGTACAGCTGTCATTTAACTATGGTTATGTATTGATGCATTAAGTGTTAGGTATTGATATGACAACCATGCTGCATAATGACTACCTTGTCCACCTTATACCTCACCCTGAGTAGGTCCAGGATCGAAGTATTGCTTAGCCAAGCTTAGTTCGGTAGAAGCCGGGTAATTTCCTGTCACCTGCGAGAGATAGGTGGATAATGAATCACGGTTGGCTATATTTGCTATCATGGGATAACCATGTGATAATATTTCCTGTCACTTAATTGTGGGTAGTTGGGCGACCGTGTACACATATTTGATGTATATATGGGCGTACTTCACATGGATAGTGTGCTGCGATATATGTTCGGGGATATATATCGGAGTGCCTTGCTTGGAATTAGAAGATCAGACTTTCATTTCTGCACATATACTCTTGTGGGGTTGGGCTAAAATGAAATTTTCTGTAGGTACATTAACAGTGAAACGTGTAGACCGTGTAGTCACGTATAAAGAGAGCATATATGTATGCCACCGACTATACCGCTAGAATTTTCTTTTCTAGGAGTGGTAAGGACATATGGAATGTGCATGCATCATGAATCATTCATGCATCTCTTTATGCACTACTTAAGTCCTTGTAAATCTGAAACTGGTACCTAATTATCTTCTCTTGTAAGTAAATTTTTTCCCTTACTCAATTGTGGTCTTTCCCTACAGATGGCAGCCCCACATGCAAGCGAGACTTTCCTGGACATATTTGGCACTCCTACTTTGTTGTGGAGAGTGCTGAGCTCAGTAGGATATGAGGAACCACCCCAGTACACTTGGAGGGAGGCCGAGAATGCAGGGTCTTTGCCTTGGGTAGATGTCTAAATTACAATTCCCCCTTGTCCAAACAACCCACAGTGGCTAGGTTGGATAGTGGAGTCCGATGGTCAAACCCCTTGGGAGGGCACCCCAAGTAGCAGCCCTAGAAGTGTTGTTGGAAATATGTCAAGACTTTGGTGATGAACTTGTCAATGGCCCAGCAGGATCCTTTCCTAGAGTGAGTGCAACTGAGCCTTTAGAGATGAGAGAAGCCATGTTGGGGTATAGTTCTAGCCCAGCCATGAGTGCCATGCTAGCGGTACTCAAGCTATACTATGTACGCCAAAACACCTATATAGAAGCTATGCTAGCACTTCAGCAAGCCCAAGCTGGGCAGCGCAAACTGCGCAAGCGTGTGCGTAAGCACCGCAAGGCCTTTAGTGATGCACAAGCTGAAATTCAAAACCACCACACCGCCTTGCAAGCCCGCCGCAACCAAGTTGAAAATGCAGTTAGGGAGCGTAATGAAGCACAAGGACGCATGATGCAAGTGACTAGAGAGCGAGATGATGCTATGCGCTTGGCTGAAAATAGAGAAGCTGCTAGAGTTAGAGCCTTGTTCCAAGTTGAGGTTAGAGAGCAAGAGCTAATCCATAGGATTGCTGAGCTGCAGTTAGATGTCCATCGCCTAAACAATGTCAAATCCTATTCCACAGCCTGTTCCAATTAATCTTGAAGAGGACCCTAGTGAGGAGGATCAGGATGATGGTATGGTTTCTAATGAAGAATCTGAGGAAGATCTGTAGCTTAGCAGTGGTTTCCATGTTTATGTATCAGCTCCTATCTCTATATGTATTGGACATGTAATCTGAATTTTTAGTTGAGACTCTATGTATTTTGGCTGTGATGCCCTCCATGTAAGAATTAAGTTGTGACAGTAGTTTTGTGTAACCCTATGCACTTGTATGTGATGCTCCATATTTATGTCGAGCCTAAATAATTTCCAGTGATGTCTTTAATCCCTGAGAATTTATGGGGTTGTGAATGTTTGCAAGTGTAACCAGTATCGTGGATGATGTTTATTTTTGTAAATAGATTATTGTGCCTTGTATTATATGGATTTATCTCAGTAAATTCCATATGGCATCAATTGAGATTCATGGGCAATTATTCTTGTCATCCTAAATGATCACTTGGTATGCCTTGTGCAGATGGCTCACAATACTAGTTCCGGCCATAATGAGGTGCCGCCACCACCACCTCCTCCCCCGCCTACGCCTGCTGAGCTCCTGGCAACTCTTGTTGAGGGCCAGCGGATGCTCAACGAAGCTATGCAAACAATGGCACAGCAGAACCAGGGTGGTCGCAATGTCCGCCAAGGCGGAGAAGCAAACCAGTACAGCAACTTCGAGGAATTTTAGGACACTAAGCCGCCGGTTTTCAACGAGGCCTCTGAACCTCTGGAAGCCGATGAATGGCTCAACACACTCGAGGAGAAGTTCCGTTTGCTGAGGGTGACTGAAGAGCTGAAGACGGAATATGCAGCACATCAGTTGGAAGGCAAAGAAGGTGTTTGGTGGAGTCTTCACAGGGCCACCTTGCCTGCCAAAGCTGTTGTAACCTGGGATCAGTTCAAAACTGCTTTAAGGGATACTTATATTCCACAGGGCTTAATGACCATTGTTGGCATTTCTTAGCATCACTACTAAAAATAGACCATAGATCCATCCTTAGCAATGGCAACAGAAATGTCGGGTAACTATCGCTATATCAGAGAGATAACCCAAGGCAACTCGAGGGCGCCGGCCTTAGCAGTGCAGTCTAGTAACAATAATTAGGAATGCCGGATTGGCCTTCCTAACCATCCTTACTTGCGATATGCAAAGCTGTGGCACTACGCTTGAAAGTGCACAAGGATTACAATATTAAGTAACGGTACTTAGGTACGCTAATCAATAGTTAATGAATGAAGAAGTAATATAACTGCAAGCAGACAGAACTATCATTGTAGCATTTCAACCCGTGAGTATTCAAGGGTGTCAAATTTATAATTCCCATAGGATCAAACATGGTGTAAACATGATTACTTATTGATCGACTAGGCTTTAGTAGTTTCAATATTATGTATATATATATATATATATATATATATATATGCATGTTGTATGTATATATTAATATATATATATATATATATATTAAAAATAGGGTCCAGTGGGAAAAATTACAAATTGGTGAGAAATTTGAAAATCTTAGCACAGGCGGTTGACAATACAAACCACCTATAAAAATGCATATCTATAGAAATGGATTTCTATAGGCGGTTGACATAACTGAACTATTTACCCGTCTGTGGAAAAAAATTATTTCCACAGGCCACCAGCGTAGACGGTTGCCCAAACCATCTGTAGAAAGGACCTTTGTGTACTAGTGTTTGTTCTTCTACAGGATGATCTTGATCTCATAAAAAGTTTAAATTTTGATGCTTACCAGTTTTCAATCTCACGGTCGGTCCAGGATTCTCTCGGCGACGCCGTCGACGGTGGCGAGTTGCTCGGCGTGCTGGCTGTGCCGAATGCGTCGCTGGGTCGGACCTGCACTAGCCGTGTCATCGAGGCCATTCACGAGTTGTGAACCACCTGTTGCCCTGCCATCGACGAGTACAATGCCTGGGCGGTGAGTTTGCACCACACACGGACTCATGCAAACTTACAGATGCTAATATTATATTTGGAATCTTCAAATCATCTTAAAAATTGCACTGATGAGAATATTAGTTGATAATAGTATTTGGTTGTTGATTACGCTAGCTCCTTATTCTTTTTTTTATCTGTTTTTCTTGGAATGACTATCTCAAAATGTGCTTATCTTGCAACAGATGGTGTTGTCATCGTATAATGATTAACGAGGTTGCCTTTCCTGGGCATTTTAGAACCAGTATATGTTCCTTTCTTTTTTAGATCCGTTCTTAGTTAATTGCGATATTTGCAGTGTTCATGAGTATGCTATTTTCGGAAGCTGCCTCGGTACATTGGTCGGCCGGTTGCCGTGTGTTGGATATTTTAAACGCAAATAGAAAAATCCACAAGCGCACGGATATGGATGTAGCCTTCACCCGGGAATATTCCAGAGTAACGATTTTCCACAGAGAACGTGAGTGTACTAATTAAGATCCAAGATCGCCCAAGGATAACTATATAATTATTTTTGGTGGGAAGAGAGGAAGTTTCCTAAGAGTTCTCTAGTTGATCTAAGAATCAAGGATTACTTCAAGATTATCTATATCGGGACATCAGAGTACTAACCACAGAAAGAGATGAGAAGGGGGCTAGGAAGGTCTGACTACGGTCCTACAAACACCGATCCGAACGAGGTGGAATACATCGACCGTTAGGGCTGTCACTACCCTAAGGCTACCACAACAATCCGCAGGATTGGGTGCAATTCCAGGTAATTGCAAGACTAAACACCACATCTAATCTATTAATTACTACTCTAGCGTTATAAAGACTAGAGCACTTGATGCAAGCGGGAATCCAATAAATAACTTGAATGTAAATAAAAGTAATTAGAGAACTCAGGAATTATGAATTGAAGAACCTGCAGAACGATGAAGAACGAACCAATTGCTGCAAAAGTACAATGTTGAGGAAGATCCGACAGATCCGGCTCCTCCTCCGCTCTCCTCTTCTCTCTCCCTATTTTCTAGATTACAACTAGAACTAACTAGAACTAGAACTAGAGGAACTAGAACTAGATCTAGAAGAACTAGAACTAGAACTAGATGAACTAGAGGTAGAACTAGAAGAACTAGAGGGATCCTCTCTACTTGGATGAAGAATTGAAACCCTAACTTTGATTCTGTAGAAGAGGTATGATCTCTAGGGGCCAGGAGGCCTTGCTTATATAGTCTTTTCAGATGAATCTGGGTCGTCGGATCAAACCGACATTAATCGCACGGTTTTTCTTGGTCCCTTAGGTCGGTGGAGCACGATCCGCAAAGTTGAAGCTAATTGGTTACTGTAGCTGGGCGGGCACCCAATGGGGGAGGGCGTGCGCCCTGCCCCCAGGCCCGATCGGCCTCCCGTTCGTTCCCGTGGCTTCTGGAGTCTTCTAGATGGTAGAAAATTGCGTGGCACGTTAATATCTCTATGTAAACCCGACGTGTGGGCCTTTCTTTCATATTTCCTGATAACCCCCTGCAGAAATAGACAAACACCAAAACTCATGGAATTCTATCAGATAAAAACCTAAGTCTAGGTGTTGGTTGCATTTGGATCCTTTTCCATGATTAGTTGATGGTTAAATGTGAGCATTAAGGACCGTCAACAAGCTCCCCCAAGCTTAACCTTTGCTCGTCCCTGAGCAAAGATGGACTCAAGAGTTTCTGCAGTGCTTTCATGCGTTAAAGATACACATGCATTCAAACAAGATCTCATCTCTGGGTTACGGTAAACTGTTAAGATTTAAACTTACTCATATTACCTTCCACCATGGGGCTTGCAACCGTCACTTGTGTCTTGAGCAATTAAAAGATAGAACGGTCAAGTCAAGCACCATGTCTCTTGTTCTTCGATTAACTATAGCTCTGAAGTTTTTGCAGATTTTCAAATAAAACTCAGAGATTCCTTGTATGACTCTCTCTAGCCTCTCTTCTGTGGTATTTCTGGATCCTTACCAAGGCAGTAATAGTATATGCCTTCTCTCAAGGTATGTAGTATTTTTGGTATGAGGCATAGTGGCATTGCCTTCTCTCTCACCCTACTCTAATAAGGTTTTGATATCTGGAGCTCATAGGTGGGAGACAGCTAATACATACTTACAAGACATTTATTGCATAGTCAAACCATGGATCCAAAGAAACAAGTCAATAAGTCAAATCAAGATGTGCATGTGTGGTGAATGAATGATGCATGGTAATGATGGTGATAACAATGGTGAAAGTCTAATTCTACTTATACTCTTTTGAGGGGATACATACCTTTCTTGCTCTTTTGAAACCTTTTGAGGAGAATGAGATGCTCTATATTTTCTTTTTCTTTTCTCTCAGGTGGGTATCTTGTATCCCTAATTCTACTGTCGGACACTTGTCCATTTTTACCTCTCGTCTCACTTTTTCTTTTCTTTTGAGGTTCCGGGCACTTGCCCCTTTTTATTTCCTCGTATACTTCTTTTTTTTCTTTTTTTCTTTTTTTTTTCTTTTTTTTAGAGCACTCATCTCATGAGATAATATAGCAAGTGGTAGTAACAAGATAACTTGAGCATTTATTTCACAAGGGAAAAACAGGAATAGGAGAATGTTTTTGGCTATTCTCTTCCGGATTAGGAGTAGAATATTTTTGGGTGGTTCTGGAGATGGAAATGAGTGGATATATGTGGATGCGTACTTCTGGAGTAGAAGCAGCATGTGTGAGTGAACGTGCAAGTCAATCTTGATTTAACCACATGACAAGCTCCTAAGGATCTACACAGCTTGACCACACTCAATGCTCATAAGTAGTAGAGTAAATGTGTGGGTCATAGTCTAGCAAGCATGTATATATGGCTGTGGTAGGAATTTAAACTCTCATCATACAGGAACTCATCATGTGATATTTTAAAGATTTTCAAAGATAAAATTCTCCAGAATTCTAGCATCTCTAGGAACAGATAAACAGCAGCTCAACCTTCCCATATCGTATCCGTTAACGACTTAGACTTTAGATCAAGTACTCTCCCCACAAGTTCAGGTTTAGAGCAAATCTTAATTAATAACAGTCATGCCTAAAGTTGAGAGAGATTTCAATTTTTAGAACTAATCATAGCAGAGCAACTATTCATCATTTCCATGTGAGAGCTTATCACGAGTGTTCATAGCAAACTTTATTTATTTATTTATTAAGCAAACTAAGCAAAGATATATATATATATAAGCACAAAATCTTTATTTGGGTTTTTATGATTATGCATCTTTTTATTATTTAAGTAAAATATAAACGTGAGTAGAACACTTAGCTGGATAAATGGGGGTGCTCTCCCTCAAGCTGGATTTTGACGTAATTTCTTTTGATGTAGCTAGCAGGTGATGGAGGTGTATTTGAATGTCGGAATCACTCTGACAGTGATTAGGACGTCCTCCGTCTGCTAGTCTTCTTTGATCCTTGAATTCTGTGGAGCTCAAATAGACAACAAAGCTTTGTGGAACTGGTTAAGTGTTAGCATAAGTATCTAGCCTTTATCATGTTGAGCCTCCTCAATAAATGTTACTCTCTTTAGTAGGATCATAAATTTATTTTTATAATTTTATTTTTATAGGATAGGAATATATTTATTTCATTTTTTTATGCCACCACAGTGAATGTACTTATGGGTTTTATGCCATGAGCATACTCACATGGGGCTTACTATTTCAAACATTTTTATTTTCTTTTCAAGATGATATGAATATGATTAACTAAGCAAACTATTTTAAATAATTGAAAGGAAAAAGATAACTACCAAGTTTACCTCTTGGCAAGGCGTTCGGTGTTTTTAAGTCCTCCGAACGGGACTCTCCGTTTTCTCAGTCATCCTGGGATTCGCTGGATGGCGTAGTCGGTGGTTCCGGCAACGCCTCCTCTTCGTGTATAGTTATCTTCTCTCTCCACACCCGACTTGGTGCTACGGTCTCCTCAGGACAGTTCTGTTCAAGTTGTATGTCTTCAGATCTTACCACTTCTCCTTCGTAGTCTGCTCATCCGTCCTTGATGATTTTCCTCCTCTGGTTGCGGTTGCGTCGTCTTCTTCTCGTCCTGACCTGCTTAGAGTCTTCAATTATATAGTTAGGGTCATTAAAATAGCGGCGTACCTTCTCAGAGGGGAAGTGCATGTGGACTTCTCTGGTTCCAATGTAGATGATTGCTTTAACGGTGTTGAGGAACGGTCTTCCAAGGATGACGGGTGGATCGAATTTGTCTTCTCCCATGTCAATAACCTTAAAATCATCTGGAGCTGAATGTATGTTGGTTGTAGGGGCATGGTTCCATGCAGGAGCTGATAAGTGACTGCGGCCATTATGTTGACATCAGATCCGGTGTCGTAGAGTGTCTTCTGAAAAGTCCACCATGCCGATGGAGATCGAGATGACAGGGCGTCCTGGGTCGCCTCTGAGTAGTTAGGCCTCTGTTGATTCCAACCTTGATTTTGTTGAGGACGGTTGTAGTAGTTGTTGTTATTGATGTAGTTTACGTCCTCAAGCATCTCAAGGCAGTGATTGCCTGAGTGTCCAGTATCTCCAGTGTGTTTGTGCTCGTAGATCCAGGTTCTTCACTTGGTGGAGTCTGGGAGTTGTAAAACTCCTTCATATTTTGCTCAAAGTGTACCTACCCATGGAGACAAGGCAGAGATCAAGTGCATGGGCCCTGTTGGTGGAAAACACCAACAGAACCAAAAGTGTATTTTTTCTTCTCTAACCTTAAGCATAGTGAGCAAGATAAAGTTGATGGATAATAAGATCATGAGTGTAGCATTTAAAACATTTGTTAGATCAGATCGCTCAACCTAATGGAAAGATAATCTATCTATATTTATGTTGTTTTTTATATATCTTATAAAGATTGAGTGTGCAACATTTTAGTTCATATGATTAGGAGTGTGGGATCACAAAGGTGGAAGGACTAAACATATTGAATTGACTGGGTTGGTTAATCTAGAGTTGTAAATCATACATGTTTGTCTCTTTATTCATGTGAACGCTAGAACCAAGGAGAAACTTATAAAAGTGATAGTCAAGTACCTTAAGATGTTACCTTACTTGAAGAGTGATGGTACCGTATCACCTTGTGGAAGCTTTCCTTTCTTAGTGGTTGTGCATCGTGTTTGTAGCACCCTCCATGGATCATCTCTTGTGAGCTATGCCTTCCTTGTGTAAATTGTTAAACTTCGTGTGCCTCTCTCTTTGTCTCCAATGTGAGTTTATCTCAGGACTTCCCATGTCGATATTGAAAGTTTTCCTGGAGGGGTTAGTTCAACAAAATATCTAATATCTACTATAGCATACTATCGGCTCAAAAATCAACCTAGACACCATGTCTAATTTGATTTAGGAGGGCATTTTAACCTAAGCAGCATGCTTAATTTAAACTCCCTTGGAAGTAAGATCAACATTCCTAACTAAGCACCATGATTAACTAAGAGATAAATGAAACTACTCCAAACCTAGACATATACTAAAGCAAATAAAGGTAGCATGAGAGCGTTTATAGAGATCTACTCAAGTGGAGATGAAGTAGTGTGATTAGTATTTAACAAATTGAGCATGTCTCAAAGGTAGGGACAACCAACATAGCAACATGGCAAAGGATGTTTTTATGTAAAGTACTCCCCCAAGCTTGAATTTTGCAAAATTCAAGTTTGGATGAATTTAATTCAATGTTGTATGATGATTGGTTGGACATACCTTGTGCTTGTCATTCATCCGATCTTCTTGCTCCAATCCTAAAAAGGTTAGTGACAAGAATACCCGAAGGAATTTTTTTACAATTATCCTTATATGCTCAACACACAAGGTAATGTTGCAAATAATTAAAAGCTCATGTTACAATTTGATCAGTGCTTGTTTTAGGACACTAAGCTTGTCCTTGGGAAAGCATTAATTTATGTCAGCGAAGTGGTTTCCACTCCAACGCTGGCCTATATCACGATCAACTCAACGAGATCTGCAATATTTATTATAGACATATGCATCGACAACCACCCTTTTAATGTTTTTATAAATAGAAAGGATGAGGGGGTTGGAGATCTCGAATGTGGTGATGTTGGAAAAACCAATGGATTGGGAAGATGTTGCATATGAGCATGGAGTAAATGAAGTGGCTATGAAATAAATTCCATGCTCATTAATGCTTAGAGTGAAATCCATGTGGTATGGTGAAAATGATAAGGTGAGTGTGGTAAAAAAAAGAAAAGAAAAAGGATACACGGACGACTTGGTTCGAAACTAGCACAGCTACCGTTCCCCGACAGCGGCGCCAGAAAGCTTGTTGGGTATTTTAAACGCAAACAGAAAAATCCGCAAGCGCACGGATACCGATGTAGCCTTCACCCGGGAGTATTCTAGAGTATCGATTTTCCACAGAGAACGTGAGTGTACTAATTAAGATCCAAGATCGCCCAAGGATAACTATATAATTATTTTTGGTGGGAAGAGAGGAAGTTTCCTAAGAGTTCTGTAGTTGATCTAAGAATCAAGGATTACTTCAAGATTATCTATATCGGGACATCAGAGCACTAACCACAGAAAGAGATGAGAAGGGGGCTAGGAAGGTCTGACTACGGTCCTACAAACACCGATCCGAACGAGGTGGAATACGTCGACCGTTAGGGCTGTCACTACCCTAAGGCTACCACAACAATCCGCAGGATTGGGTGCAATTCCACGTAATTGCAAGACTAAACACCACGTCTAATCTATTAATTACTACTCTAGCGTTATAAAGACTAGAGCACTTGATGCAAGCGGGAATCCAATAAATAACTTGAATGTAAATAAAAGTAATTAGAGAACTCAGGAATTATAAATTGAAGAACCTGGAGAACGATAAAGAACGAACCAGTTGCTGCAAAAGTACAATGTTGAGGAAGATCCGACAGATCCGGCTCCTCCTCCGCTATCCTCTTCTCTCTCCCTATTTTCTAGATTACAACTAGAACTAACTAGAACTAGAACTAGAGGAACTAGAACTAGATCCAGATGAACTAGAACTAGAACTAGATGAACTAGAGGTAGAACTAGAAGAACTAGAGGGATCCTCTCTACTTGGATGAAGAATTGAAACCCTAACTTTGATTCTGTAGAAGAGGTATGATCTCCAGGGGCCAGGGGGCCTTGCTTATATAGTCTTTTCAGATGAATCTGGGCCGTCGGATCAAACCGACATTAATCGCACGGTTTTCCTTGGTCCCTTAGGTCGGTGGAGCACGATCCGCGAAGTTGAAGCTGATTGGTTACTGTAGCTGGGCGGGCACCCAAGGGGGGAGGGCGGGCGCCCTGCCCCCGGGCCCGATCGGCCTCCCGTTCGTTCCCGTGGCTTCTGGAGTCTTCTAGATGGTAGAAAATTGCGTGGCACGTTAATATCTCTATGTAAACCCGACGTGTGGGCCTTTCTTTCATATTTCCTGATAACCCCCTGCAGAAATAGACAAACACCAAAACTCGTGGAATTCTATCAGATAAAAACCTAAGTCTAGGTGTTGGTTGCATTCGGAACCTTTTCCATGATTAGTTGATGGCCGTCAACACCGTGCTCATGAGTATGCTACTCAATGTCCAGGATGAACAGGCATGCATGCCGCGGTGTCAGAGGAGGAGGACGCTGGAGAGACGGGGAAGCTATGTTTTCGCACAAGAGTGTCTGGACCATCATTTTTCTCCTCGGAACATTGGAAAAGACAACATGCAGCACTTTGCATAGGGCTTTGCTAAGATGATGCTTAAGATTCTGGAACAGGTGGATGGGAGGTGGTGCTGAATTCTTTCCCGGATCCGCACCCACACGGATAAGGTGCGCAGCAACAGGGCAGCTTTCATCGGGCCTGGGACCAGAGTAACGAAATCATCAGTTGCACCATGCCTTGCTACCAGCACTAGCTTGAGACCCACATGTACAGGCAAGTGATTATCATATTTTTTATATTTCATTTTCTCATGCAAATGGCCCTTTTTAATATATTTTTTGTTTTTTATTTTTGAAGCAATGAAGATCTTCTAATCCATGGGCCTAATGCATATAGTTAATGCTTTGTTACTTTGTTTAGTTTATATAAACAACACTGACATGTGATCTTTCTTTTTTTTGAATGAAACAGGAGGGGTTGCCCCCTACTGGAATTTTATTGAAAATTGTAGAACAGAGTTTACAGAGCTCCATAAAGGAGGTTTAAGAAACAAAGAAATTAACAAAGAAAATCAAAAAAAATATACATAGCAGCTGAGCCATTGATTAAACATTGGTTGATATTTTCCTCTAGCTCTAAGCTTAACTAGAGCTTGGATACTTAAGAGTCTGCCATTCCACAAGTCATTCCAGAAAAAACAGGTTGAGCCATCTTGAACCGTAGCTGTTGCCATCCCCTTAAAAGAAGTAAGGGCCTTGATAATGTCCTTCTACCAGAAAGAGCCTCTATTGTTAGAGATGGGCAGACTCCCATTGGGGTAGTGGCAGTTCCAGATTAAATGGACCCAGGGAACATCCAGCTTGTTAAAAAAATTATGTAGATGCTTAAGAAGCAGACTCACATTCTGTATGTAAAGGTTCAAGGCTCCTAAACCACCACAATTCTTGGGAAGAGAGATTAATTTCCAGGCAGCTTTGCAATGTTTTTTGCTATTCAAGTCTGAGCCTCTCCATAAGCAATGCTTCCTAAATTTGTCGATTTGTTGAATGACAGTCTTGGGTAAAAGGAAGGTGCACATTGTGTAGGTTGGCAGAGCAGTGAGTACAGCATTGGTCATTTGAAGTATACCTGCCTCACTTAAAAAAGAAGAAATACTTGAAAGTCGTCTCTCTATCTTGCTGACAAGGGGCCAAAAATCAGCCACAGAGGGTTTAGCTAAGCAAAGGGGAAGGCCCAAATAAGTAAAGGGTAGGGATCCCTTAGAACAACCAATGGTTTGTGCCAAGATATGCAACCTTTCATCAGATATATTTAGAGGTACCATCATTGATTTTTCAAAGTTCACTCTGAGGCCAGTTGACTCAGCAAAAGAGTTTAGGATTGCTTTGAGGAAAAATAACTGTCGAGCATCAGCTTGCATAAAAATGAGTGTGTCATCTGCATATTGTAAGATTGGGAAATCATGATCATGTGAAAGATTAAAGGGTGCCAAAAGGAGGCCTTGCTGTTGGGCTGCATTTAGAATGCTCTGTAAGAAGTCAGCTGCAAGAACAAATAGAAGAGGGGATAAAGGATCTCCCTGCCTCACCCCTCTCTTGCAGTGGAAAGTTTTCCCTGGTACTCCATTCAGAAGGACAGAAGATGTCCCAGAGCTGAAGATCATCTTCATCCACTTAATCCATTCATCAGGAAGACCCTTATGACGCATGATTTGAATCATTAACTCATGCTCCACCGTATCAAAGGCCTTTTCAAAATCAAGCTTCAGAATTATTATTTCTCTTTTAGATTGATGGCAAAGATGCAAAAATTCCAGTGACCAAGCCAGTTAGTCCTGAATTGCTCTGGCCTTTATAAATCCATATTGATTCTTGTGGATGAGCTTTGGTAAAACCAGTTGCAGTCGGTTGGCCAATAATTTAGTGATGATTTTGATAGAAGTATTGAGCAGTGAAATAGGCCTGTAATCTGACACCTTTAAAGGATGGTCATGTTTAGGCACCAGAACTATATGAGAACCATTGAGACTTCGTAAGCAAACATCTCCATGGTAAAAGGCATTGCAAAGGTTATAAAAGTCATCACATATAATAGACTAACATTTCTTGAAGAAGTCGGTATTAAAACCATCAGGGCCAGGTGCTTTGTCTGAAGGGAGATTCCTAATCACATTGTCAATCTCTTCCTTTGCAAAAGGTGAAACCAAAGAGGAGAGGTCATCGACACCTTCCAAGAGAACAGGCAGATCGAAATTGATCCCGGTAAAGTTAGATATTCCCAATCTTTCCTTAAAGGAAGTCCAAATGTGTTGTGCCTTTTCCTCATGTGTAGAGACATAATGGTCAGGAGAAACCTGCAGACTTGTAATAAGATTTCTCCTGTACTTGACGGTAGCATGAGCATCAAAGAACTTTGTACTTGCATCACCTAGGGTAACCCACTTTATGGGCCCTCGTTGCTTCCAATACACATGTTGTTGATGTAGGAGGGAGATAAGTTTTTGTTCAAGGAGCACTTTGAAATTCCATTCAGGTAAACATAAATCTCTAAATTCCTCAATGAACAGAAGAAAATATAGAATAAGTTTTACATTGCCAATCAAAATTTTCAGGTTGGATAAACCTATGTGCCATTCTTTAAGAGCTCTTCTCATGTTTTTGAACTTGGCAGTGAGTATCTTGGCAGGGTCAGAAATATGTTGGGGTGCGACCCAGTTCTGTTGAACAATGTTCATAAAATCTTGATGTTCTAGCCAGAAATTTTCAAACCTGAAGATCTTACTTGAAGGGATGGATGTTGAAATAGTCACAACACAGGGAGCATGATCTGAAGTTTCATTAACTAGAGAGTGGGCAAAAGTGTTAGGATAGCTGATAGTCCAATTGGTGGAAGTAAAAAACCAATCCAAACGTTCTAGCAGGGGTTGAAACTGCTTATTCGTCCATGTAAATCTCCTGCCTTTTAAAGGTAATTCTACCAGACCTAAGGCACTGATGGCTTCATTAAAGAGATACATCTCAACATGATCCGCTCCCGGCCTGTTTCTGTCATTTGGGCTCCTGTAAAGATTAAAATCTCCTACCAACAACCAATTTATGGAGGTAGGCATCTGAACATTTTTAAACCAAGTCAAGAATTCTCGTTTACCAGCATAAGTACAGGGAGCATAGATATTTGAGAGGATCCAGGAATCATTATTATAATTGGAGCAAAACTGAATAGAAAGGCAATAGTCATTTTGAAAAAACTTTGGTGCCAGAAAAGATGTTAGATTTCCAAATCACAATAGAACCACCAGAGGCACCTAAAGAGGGGATATAATCAAAAGCATCAAAATCAATAGGACAAAGATTCCTGATAAACTGATGATCAAAGGATTGTTTCTTAGTTTCCTGGAGACAAACAATGTCATAGGAGCTGCTTATTATTTTATCCCTAATAGCCTCCGATTTCTTTTCTGAGTTGAGGCCCCTTACATTCCAACTTAGTACCTTCCAATTTCTTAAAGCCATAAAAACAAAGATAAAGCAGATCCTAGACTACTGAGGACCTGAGCTAGCCTCCTCTTCTTCAGAGGCTAAAGAAGAACTCTAAGCATCAGAGCTTCTTTGCTTCTTAGTTGTCTTTTTAGCAACAGGAGCCTTCTTCTTGGGAATTGCATTCAATTTGGTTGGGGAGAGATCATTAGGATTGAGTCCGCAGAAAGAAGATCCTAAATTCCTGATCACTTTTGTGGAAATGGTTGGAGGGTTGGTGGAGCATCCTAAGCAATTTCTATCCTTGCAAGAGGAGGATTTGAAACCATTGTTTAGCTTCTTCAATCTTGTAATCCTCCTAACCTCATCTTCACAAATGGGCGCTTTTCCTTTTGCTCGACCCTTTCTTTTCTTTGGTGTTGAAATTTCTTCAAGAGTGCGTATAGAAGAGTCCTGATCCTCCTCAAGCAGCTCTAGGACAAAAGAAGAAGTGTGCTCAAAAGTGGAGCAAGTAGTAAAAGATAATGTAGGACATTCAGTTGGCAAAGAGAAGAGGGAACCATTACCATTTTCTGGTGTTCCAAAATACTTCCAAGCACTAGATTGAAGGAAATCTTTGGCCCAACCAAAAGTTGGGGACTGCAAAAGAAGAAAAGAGAAGAAATTCATCCAGCAATCCGGGATAAGACAGAAGGGTTATTAGGAGATTGTTGGGAAAAGAATTTTACCCAAAGTCTGAAAGCTTCTGGTGAAGGTCCAAGGGCTGGTGGGTTCCCAAAGATTGGATCCACTTCTGGTTGTACAATCTGCACCATACCAATCTGAACGTTTTGGTTCAAAACTGCAGCATCTGGGTCGTTGTTATCAATAAAACCTTCTGGATTCCCATCAAAGCCCACGAGGTCTTCCAACTAAATCTCATGTGGTACTAAAGGTTGTAGGTTGCTGAAGTCAGGGAAAGGGACAATCTCAACAGGTGGGACAGGTAACTGCACTGGTAAAGGTTCCCCGCCAGAGTCAGTGTCTGTTAAGTTGTCCATGGCCAGAACATGCTCTAGTTGAATGTCCTCGACATCTTGGATGTGATCTACGCCAGGTGGATTAATTATTTCTTTGACCACAGGTTCAGGTTGTAGATGAATGAGGGCTGGAGCTTCCTCTTGGGCTTCGACCAAGACATTGCTGTCAACCTGGGCTCCAGGAAGAGGCTGCTGAAAATGATTCTGAACCTGAGCAGCTATGTTAAGATCATTGTTATTAGCTAGCCATGGGGCCCAAGCAACATCTGGCCCATTTGCAGGGTTAGCCTCAAAAGGATTATGAGGCGGTCCAAAGCCATGAAAATCAAAGAGGTTGGGATCAACATCATCAGGGTCCTCAGGAGGGAAGTCCTCATCCTGGGATTGAGCTCCCAGCAATCTTGTCATCAAAATCTCACACTGAGTAGTCCAACAACACTACAAGGTTTTTACCCTAATCCAACCACTTGTATTCGCAATGCCAGAAATTTAGTCGCAATAGGATGCTCTATTGCAACATGAACTATAACTGGTTGCCATTGATGACACTTCTTGCATCAAAAAAATTGGGTTGTGTTAATCCTAACCTTCATCGCGATAGGTAGGTATTGTGGCCACCATTAAACTATGGTTGCATGTATGTCTAAATATTGCAACAAATTAAGCTACGTTGTGTTAATAATATATCTCCATTGCAATAACATGTCATTGTTGCCATTGTTCAAATAGGGTTGCTAGTAATTTTAAATATCACTACAAAATAATTGTGTTGCCTTATTATTGGCCTGTGTTGCAAAAAGTCATGCTATATTGCATCAAAAAAATGGTTCGTTGCATGGCATAATGTTCTATTCCTAAGAATAACATATTTTGCATTAGTGTAGTACATTGGTTGCAAATTATTAGTCATACTGCCACACAAATTTGTTGGTTGCCCAAACTACTCCGACACATGGCCAAAGGCTTTGAACACATGGGCCAAAGTCAAAGGTTTCCTACACCGAACGACCCAAAAAACTAGGCACATTGCTGGCATTGCAAAAAAAAATACATCACCGTAAATCCCCACCACCTAATAAACCCTACAGCAGCAAGAGCCACCACCATCACCGTCCTTCACGTCCTTTGCTGCCAAGCTAGTGTTGGAAGATCATGTTCAGGTCCCCCCCACCCCGCTGCATGTTCTCGTGGCCCTCCATGCCCTTTGTCAGTGGCGCCACAGGGCCACAGATTTCTTCTCCACATCCAATAAGTTTGTTTTGAATCACTCGGTAATCAGGCAAAGCTACGACTGACAAAGTGGGTATGGCCTCTCCTTTCATGTGTTTCCCCTCGCCACACTCATGACTTTTGCTCAAAAAAACACACTCGTGACTCTCTAGACTCCTCAAAGGCCATGGCGACGGTGTCGAGACCCATCAAATTTCATATGTCTATAATTTGATTTGAGTTAATTTTCCTCATGTAAATCATCCTAGAGACTCATGATGCTGCCCAGAACAAACAAAGTGCAAAAATATACACAACTATTTGTATACCATAAATATCTTATTTCATTTGAGAACAAGCAGCAACCATAGTGTTACTAGTACTGTCGAGGGTATCAATAAGGGATACCCTCACCGATGCACATAACGAGATTATCCGTACGCAGGTCGAGGCCCTCAACTCGACGCTCTGGTCACACATATGCGCAGCCATCGACGACCGCAGCCTTGAAGACGGAAATGGCGTCGAGCGAATCGATCAGGAGTCGAGCGCCATCTACCGTCGAATACGGAAACAGGCTCGTGCAAACCAGCAAGCGTCGAGCGCAAGGACGCCGCCCGCCGCCTGACGCGCGCACGCGAGCCGGGGCATTAAATACGCCTGCCGCTTTCCCACCTAACGCGCTGGTCACGGGAAGCGTGATAGGAACAGGCACCCGTCCCGTCGTTCTTTCTGCAGCATTCCCCGCCAAACGATCTAGGGCGTGTCAGGACGAAGGAAACGGGGATGGAACGTCTAATCAGTACCCCCTCGAGACATCCAAGGTCAGCGCTCCGGATATCAGAGCACTACATGGCGTCTGACCCTCGACCAGACAGGGATCCATCCTGAGGACGAGTTGGGCGTCGACTGACAACACCGCAACCACTCCGCCGGATCCGCCGCCATATCGTACAAGCGTGCGACCGGTGAACCAGCCCAAGACGGCACGCAGAGCGGGATACAGGGGCACACGTAATCATCATCAGGCTACCAAGACGGGACGGCTCGAGACTATGCCAGTACGGAAGCCTCGAGTAGGTCAGCGCTCCATGCTGCTATCGACTCCTGTTCTGACACCTACGCATGTACCCTAGGTCTCTCCTTGGTGCTATAAAAGGAGGGACTCAGGAATAGAACAGGGGACACTACACCCATACGCAGTAGAACTCCGATACTTCATACCACGCTTGTATTCACCCCTGTACAAGCACTTAGGTGCAAGATAATACAAACTTCCCTCCCCCGCTGGACGTAGGGCCTTCTCTTGTCCGAACCAGGATAAATCTTTGTGTCTTCTTGCATCACCATCTGGGAAAGGGAGCACGCATACAAATTTACTCGTTGGTGTGACCCCCCGAGGGGAAAAACACCGACAGTTGGCGTGTCAGGTAGGGGTCCTGCGTGTTTTTCATCGGTTTCCCACTCCTTTCCAGATGGCAGCTCTCGCCTCGCCGATTCCGCGCTCCACGGTGATTTGGTTTGGGAGTCTCGAGTTCATGTCTACGGGCTCCGGCTACGACATAATCTTGCTCTCAGTCAAAGGACCAGGAGGAGCCCGCGTTGCACCAGCACGGTTGAGGGCCCCGAGACGCCCTCGCCACCATGCCTCCCCGCCCAAGAAGAGGCGCGGACAGCACCACCGCCGCCCCTCTGCCTCATCACGACCGGCAACTCGTGCGAGGCAGGAGGTGGGCCACGAGCCGGCAACACCATGTGCCGGAACCGCGGGCACGACGGCTCAACACCGCATGACGACGGGAGGGGACGCGTCTCGCGCGCCCTCCCCCACCGCTGCTAAGCTACTTCCACACGGGTTGTTTACTCCAAGAAGGGCACTGCCATTCGGATTAGACAACGCCGCGGCATCGTTCGCCAGAGCAATATGCCCAAACGCCCAGACGTACGTGGAGAGACCAATGGTCCTCCCACGTGACACTGAAGCACTACAGCCGACGTCCGAACTGCCGGATTTCTCCCAGGTGCGAGGCCTCCGCCGCCTGGGTCCTGGGCGATACACGATCACCTCACTCAGGCAACGGCTGCTGGAGGAGGGACGTGGATGTTTCTACACCGCCAAGCCGGACTCTGACTCCGAGACTGATAGCTACGACCCTGCAAGGGAATGCTGTCACGTCGACGGGGCGGTAGAAACTACCGACGAGACGCAGGATGCTGCTGCGGGCGGTCGAGCCCCTGCAGCACGGGAAGACCCCAGGACGCCTGGGAACGACGGACAGGTCGACCCAGCTCCACAGGAAGACAGGGCTGCGCAGCTTGCACAGCTACGGGAGCTCAAGAAGAAGCTCGACGAAGACCGTGAGCGCCTCGTCCTGCTCGAGCAAATCCTTGAGCAAGACCTGCCTTACCCGCCGGGCGGAAGTGTCCGCAGACGTGCTCGAGAGGTACATCGACAAATCGTCGGAGACGTAGAGCCAGAGCAGCCTGTCAGCCGTTTCCCTCAAGCGGGCCAGAATGTAGTGGCGGCGACGATGCTACTGCGCAACATGCCAAAACCATCGAACTCCCAGGCTCGACGCATTCGAGACGAGGTTCAGACTCTGCTCCAGGTGGCGGCAGTTCAACAAGCCGAAAGCTCAGCTTCTCGACGACGAGGAGCTACCACTGAAAAGCGCGACGAGCCGCCTCAAAATGAAAAGGAAGTGTCAGTCCATCAACAGCCGCCCCCTCGAGGAAGAAAGACCACTCTCGTTCTCCCCGTCGACAATCAGCGTCGACACGACGCGCGGCATGACATCGAAGAGAATCGACGCCGCCGGCACGGAGACGCGGAAGAGCGCGGTTACAGCGCACATCGCGGTGGGAGGTACGACAGCGATGAGGACCGAATGGCCCCCGAGCCACCAGGGCCACGGGTGTTCAGCAGGGCAATCCGCAGTACGCCCCTGCCCAGTCCGTTCCGACCCCCGACCAGCATCGCAAAATACAACGGCGAAACCAAACCAGAATTGTGGTTAGCCGATTTTAGGCTGGCCTGTCAATTGGGTGGAGCTCGAGGGGACGATCGAGCCATCATCAGACAGCTACCGCTCTTCCTCTCCGACACCGCCCGTCGATGGCTCGAGGGACTTCCAGCAAATCAGATTCACGACTGGGTCGATTTGGTTAAAGTTTTCGAGGGAAATTTCAAAGGGACCTACATACGGCCCGGGAACTCATGGGACCTCAGCAAATGCAAGCAGAAGTCAGGAGAAACTCTTCGAGAGTATGCTCGATGCTTCTCGAAGCAACGCACTGAGCTGCCACATATCCCTGACCATGAAGTCATCCTGGCTTTTGTCTCTGGTACCACCAGTCGAGACTTAGTGCGGGAATTGGGTCGGAATCGACCTCAGACCGTCGACGAGCTGATGGACGTAGTAGCAAACTACGCAGCAGGGGAGGAGGCAGTCGGCGCCTTCTTCAGCTGTGAAGGAAGGAAAGGCAAGCAGCCCGTCGATGAAGATGGGACCTAAAGTCGAGGGCTCAAAAAGAATAAGAAGAAGCAGAAAGCACGGCAGTTCCAACGGGAAGATTTCGACGACAACCTTGTCGCTGCCATGGAGCGGAAGAAGCCTCGAGGCCCTCCAGATGGAGGTATCTTCGATAAGATGCTAGAGGAACCATGCCCTTACCATAAGGGAGGCGCCAACCACAAGCTCAAGGACTGTCGTATGCTGAGAAAGCACTTCGACGGACTAGGGTTCAAAAAAGACACGCGTGACGACTCCAAGAAAGAGAAGGGCGGCAGCAAGGAGGACAACAAAGATGACGATGGCTTCCCCGCCGTCCACGACTGCTACATGATCTATGGTGGGCCCTCGACGCAGTTGACCACGAGGCAGCGCAAAAAGGAGCGCCGTGAGGTCTTCGTGGCAAGAATGGTGGTGCCCCAGTACCTCAGCTGGTCGAGCACTCCCATCACCTTCGACCGAGAGGATCACCCCGACAAGGTGGTTGCCCTAGGCGTCTACCCGCTCGTCGTCGACCCCATCATCGTCAACACCCGGCTCTCAAAGGTGCTAATGGACGGAGGCAGCAGCCTCAACATCATCTACCTCGAGACCCTCGACCTCCTCGGCATCGATAGGGGACGGCTCCAGCCAAGCGCCGGCGGTTTCCATGGCGTCGTGCCAGGGAAAAAGGCGCTGCCAGTGGGTCGAATCGACCTACCGGTCTGCTTTGGCACGGCGGCCAACTTCAGGAAGGAGACCCTCACCTTTGAGGTGGTCGGGTACCGGGGCACGTACCACGCCATCATCGGGCACCCGGGCTACGCCAAGTCCATGGCCATACCCAACTATGCCTACTTGAAGCTGAAGATGCCCGGACCCAAAGGCGTCATCACCGTCAGCTCCTCCTTCGAGCACGCTTACGAGTGCGACGTCGAGTGCGTCGAGTATGGGGAGGCGGTCGAGAACTCCACCGAGCTCGTCGCAAAACTCGAGGCCCTGGCCGCTGAGGCTCCAGAGCCCAAGCGCCACGCGGGCAACTTCGAGCCAGCGAAGGGAACTAAGAAGATCCCGCTCGACCCCAACAACTCCGACGACAAGGTGTTGACGATCAGCGCCGATCTCGACCCCAAATAGGAAGCTGTGCTCGTCGACTTTCTCCGTGCGAACGCCGATATGTTTGCATGGAGTCCCTCGGACATGCCGGGCACACCGAGGGAAGTCGCCGAGCACTCCTTGGAGATTCGAGCCGGTTCCGAGCCAGTGAAGCAACGGTTGCGCCGATTCGACGAGGAGAAGCGCAAGATCATTGGCGAGGAGGCCCACAAGCTTTTGACGGCCGAATTCATCAAGGAGGTTCATCATCCCGACTGGTTAGCAAACCCTGTATTAGTTAAGAAAAAGAATGGAAAAATGAGGATGTGTGTCGATTATACAAGTCTAAATAAAGCATGTCCGAAAGTTCCTTTTCCATTACCACGTATTGATCAGATTGTCGATTCTACTGCGGGATGTGAAACCCTTTCTTTCCTTGATGCATATTCTGGTTACCATCAAATAAAATTGAAGGAGTACGACCAGCTCGCGACCTCTTTCATCACACCTTTTGGGATGTATTGCTATGTAACCATGCCGTTTGGGCTTCGAAACGCGGGAGCCACGTACCAACGCTGCATGCTCCACGTATTTGGCGAACACATAGGGTCGACGGTCGAGGCCTATGTCGACGACATTGTCGTCAAATCAAAGCGGCAAGGGGACCTGATCCAGGACCTCGAGATCGCTTTTAGCTGCTTACGCACCAACCAGATCAAGCTCAGTCCCGAGAAATGCGTCTTCGGCGTGCCTCGAGGCATGCTCTTGGGTTACATTGTTTCCCAGCGCGGCATCGAGGCCAACCCCGAGAAAGTCTCGGCCATCACAAGAATGGGGCCGATCCGAGACATCAAGGGTGTGCAAAGAGTCACGGGATGCCTGGCGGCTCTGAGCCGTTTCATCTCGAGACTAGGAGAAAAGGCGTTACCGTTGTACCGACTTCTGAAGAAGGTCGAGCGTTTTTCTTGGACCCCCGAGGCCGAGGAAGCTCTCGAAAAGCTGAAGAAAACACAGACCTCAGCACCAGTCCTGGTCCCACCTCAACCTGCAGAACCACTGCTCCTTTACGTTGCGTCGACGACCCAGGTCGTCATTGCAGCGGTGGTGGTCGAGAGGCAGGAGGAGGGGCATGCACTGCCAGTCCAGAGGCCAGTCTATTTCGTCAGCGAAGTGCTTTTGGAGACCAAGGTACGTTACCCCCAAATCTAGAAGCTGATCTACGCTGTAATCCTCGCCCGCCGCAAGCTGCAGCACTACTTTCTCGGCCACCCCATCACGGTGGTCTCATCTTTCTCCCTGGGTGAGATAATTCAGAGTAAGGAGGCCACGGGAAGAATAGCTAAATGGTCGGTCGAGCTCATGAGTGAGACTCTCACTTATGCGCCTCGCAAGGCCATCAAATCACAAGCTCTGGTAGACTTTGTCGCGGAATGGACAGACTCCCAGCTTCCCCCGACTCACGTCCAGTCGGAGCTGTGGACGATGTATTTCGACGGGTCACTCATGAAGACGGGGGCCGGGGCCGGCCTGTTGTTCATCTCGCCCTTGGGCGTCCATATGAGGTACGTCATCAGGATTCACTTTGCCGCATCCAACAATGTCACAGAATACGAGGCCCTCGTCAACGGTCTCAAGATCGCCATCGAGCTAGGAGTCCGACGCCTCGACGTCCGAGGTGACTCCCAACTCGTCATCGACCAAGTGATGAAGACTTTGAGCTGCCACGACCCGAAAATGGAGGCGTACTGCAAAGAAGTTCGTCGACTCGAGGACAAGTTCCATGGCCTCGAGCTCGTCCATGTCGCCCAACGCTGCAACGAGGCAGCCGACGAACTCGCCAAGATCGCGTCGACCCGAGGCACGGTGCCACCTGACGCGTGCTCAAGAGATCTTCTCGAACCATCCGTCGACTTGGGCTCGGGGGCTGGCGTCGATGCCGCTCCCGCCCAGCCAACCGATACCATCGATGCACTGCTGATGGCAGCAGACGTGATGGAGGTAGAACAGCGACCCGGTCGACCGTTCGACTGGCGCACACCGTTCCTCGACTGCCTAATCTGTTGCGAGCTGCTAGAAGATTGATCTGAGGCCCGCCGTATCGCTCGACGGGCCAAGTCATATGTGATTTATGGCGAAGGCAATGAGCTATACCGACGAAGTCCGATGGGGGTCTTGCAGCATTGCATCACCGTGGAAGAAGGACGGAAACTCCTCGAGGACCTACACTCGGGGGCTTGCGGTCACCATGCCGCTCCACGGACCCTCGTAGGGAACGCCTTCCGACAAGGCTTCTACTGGCCAACGGCCATAGCTGATGCCATCGAGCTCGTACGCTCATGTCATGGGTGCCAATTCTACGCCAAACAGACGCATCTGCCCACTCACGCTCTTCAGATGATCCCCATCACCTGGCCATTTGCGGTATGGGGGCTCGACTTAGTAGGGCCCCTACAAAAGGCAAAAGGAGGATACACCCACTTGTTGGTGGCCATCGACAAATTCCCCAAATGGATCGAGGCTCGACCCATCACCAACATCCGCTCCGAGAAGGCCGTCCTTTTCTTCACCAACATCATCCACCGGTTTGGGATTCCCAACGTCATCATCACCGACAACGGCACGCAGTTCACCGGCAAAAAGTTCTTGGACTTCTGCGATCAGCATCACATCCGTGTGAACTGGTCCGCAGTAGCCCACCCTCGAACTAATGGCCAGGTCGAGCGTGCTAACGGTATGATTTTGCAAGGACTCAAGCCAAGGATTTACAATCGCTTGAAGAAATTCGGCAAGAAGTGGGTCGAGGAGCTTTCCTCGGTCCTATGGAGTTTGAGAACGACGCCAAGCAGGGCCACCAAAAACACCCAATTCTTCATGGTCTATGGCTCTGAGGCCGTGCTCCCCACAGACCTCGAATACGGGTCCCCTCGACTCAGAGCATACAACGAGCAATCGAATAAGGAGACTCAAGAGAACGCGGTCGATCAGCTCGAGGAGGCTCGAGACATGGCCCTCCTCAACTCTGCCAGATACCAGCAGAAACTTCGACGCTACCACGACAAACACGTACGCAAAAGGGACTTAAACGTGGGCGACCTTGTCCTGCGGCGGCGGCAAAGCAATCAAGGACGCCACAAGCTGACTCCGCCTTGGGAAGGCCCGTACGTGGTGGTTGAAGTCTTGAAGCTAGGAACGTACAAGTTAGCGGACGAGAAGGGGGCGATCTTCACCAACGCATGGAACATCGAACAGCTACGTTGATTCTACCCTTAGAATTTCAAAGCTTTATGTTCCAGCGCCCATTCTGTACTAAGACTTTGTAAATGAATGCATGAATAAATAAAGTCTTTCCCTCGAGCTACTTCCTTTTGTACCAAAGTTTTACAAAGTCAAAATCTCGACGTCAGAAGGGGGCGCCGACTATGACCCATCATAGTCAGCACCCCCTCAGGGGCTACCAGGGGGACGACCCCCCCCAAGTGTCGAAAAAAGCCAAAAATTTCTCTCTTTCTTACTTAGTAAACCTTGCATGATCGAGTAGTTGAGGCGCATCAAGCCCCTTAAGGGCCAAGGGATAACGAGCCTGAGAACTCCTACGCCCCAGGGCTATGGAAACTCTACTCACTCCCTCACCCTCGAGGTGATCGAAGCTGTCTTTTACGAAAAATCGAACAAGGAACACATACGTAGGCGCAAAGAGAAATAAAAGAACCTCGAGCGGAAAGACAAATAAACATTCAACAATTACAAAAAGATACTGTATCGCTTAAAAATAGGATTAACAAAGTATTATACAAGGGGCCCCAGGCACCCTGAGCAGGCTCGCAGGCCTCAGTCCATGGCACGATCCTCACCACCATCGCCTCCGCCCGAGCTAGTCTCAGGAGGAAGCACCTCAGGCTCAAATAGCTTGGCCAGCCTCTCTCCAGGAGCCTCCGCTTCGTCGATCAAGGCGTGGAGCCTCTCTTCGTTCTCCGCGTCAGTCTTAGAGATGTCGGTGACGAAGCCGTGGGATACTACCTCCATGTCATAGGAGAAGCCCGAGCAGACAACCGCCATCGCCCGCTTCACCCCGATGTGGAGGGCATCCCGCACCCGATCTCGCAGCGTCGCACCTAAATAGCACAGCTGGTTGACTAGTGCGTCGCCTCGAGCATCCTCCCTCGACTCGTCCATAGGCTCGACCTCCCAAGAGGTCGAGAGGTCGCTTATCGCCGTCCGCACTTGATGGTTCAAAGCAGCCTCCGCCTCGAGCTGGGCCTTGACATTGCGGGCCTCGGCTTGGGCGGCCAAGAGTTCGTCCTTAAGCCCTATAAATGCCAATACAAGAAGCCTTAGGAAAAACCAAGCGCATCTCGAAAGAGAAAATCCGACAAAGGAAACGTACCTCGGACGCTCTCCTCCAGGGCCGTGTTCTCGCCGACTAGTCTGGTGTTGGCCCTCTCGATCTCTTTGTTGGAGCGGGCCAGCTCGGTGTTGGCAACACGGAGATCCTCGATCACCTTGCCAGCCTGAGCAATGGCCCCACTCTTCTCCAGCAGTTCTCCCTTCAGACGCTCGACGTCGTTAGAGAGACTGCGGGATCGAGCCCGCTTCGCCTCGAGGTCTTCGAGGGTTGTTCTTCTTTACGTCTTCGGCGGCACTCTTGGCGACCTCACTGTCCACATACGCCACCTTCATCTTCTGAAAGGAGTCTCGGAGGGCGTCCAAGTCGGTCTTGAGAAGGCCCTTCTCCTTGTCCAAGTCTACAATGACACACTTGTAGGACAGGGCCTCCTCCCGAGCTTTGGACGCGGCCTCCTCGACCGTCAGAGCGCGCTCCCGCAGCAGCATTGTCTCCTCCTCCGCCTTCCTTGAGGCCTCTCGAGCCTCGACCAAGGCAGCCTCCCTCGCCTTCTTCTCCTCCTCGAGCGCTATGAGGTCCTTATAGGCCTTAAGGAGCTTTTCTTACGACTCGAGGAGTTGGTCCTTGAGGACAGGAAGCTGCTCCCAGCCGCCTCTTGTGGCGTGAATGAAGCTCGACTTGATGCGGGAGGTCTCTTTCATATCCTGCGAGCCGGCGGTCGAACAGTTAGAATACAAAACCAAAAGGCTCCGTGAGGATTAAAGATCGAAAAACACTTACAAAATAAGCCGGCCCGAGCCCGTTGTTGATGATGTCCGATAGGAGCCCCACCACGTGCTTCATCCAAAGGCGGAGCTCCTCGACATGTTCCCACTTCTCGGCCTCCTTCTTATCGTCGAGGAAGATGTTGGGCTCGAACGGATTGGTGGAAGCCCGGATACGAATCCGATCGGGGCACCAGTTCTCCATCTCTCGATCAGCCCACGCCTTGATGCCGCGGATAAGGTTCTCGACGGTCTCGAGGGAGCCCCCGTGGTGCAAGAACAGGTCGACGAGGCATGGGAACCGCCCGTCGTCGTCCACCGTCTTCCAGGTACCGACCTTACTCCCCGACGTCCCGATCTCATCCTCCTCAGCGGGAAAGCGGTCCTCCCATGCCCGGCGCTCCCGGAGGAACCCTGGGGCGATCCCGTCCATGCCGTAGATCGTCCTCCGGATCTCGGACTCGGGGTCGGCCGGGGTGCGCATCATGCAAGCAAGTGCCACCACTCCGTTTGCTCGCCCCGACTCTGCCTGGATCGCGGCAGGCGCCCCTGGAAGGAGCCATGCTGGGGTTGGAGGGCCGTACACCGGCAAATCTTCCTCTTGCTCGCCGGGCTCTTGCGGCGCTGGTGGTACCGGTTGGGCCAGACCTTGAGGCGGGGGCTCGAGCGGTCCTTCCTCTTGGCCCCCCTGGTGCTGCTATTGCTGCCCCTCGAGCATTTGCTGCTGCTGTTCCTCCTCCTGCTGCTGCTGTTCCTCCTGTTGTTGCTGCTACTGATCCTGCGGCTGCCCCGTTGCCTCGCGCTCCCGCTCCTCCTCTTTCTTCTTCTGCTCCTTGAGAGCGCGAAGGCCAGCAGGCCAGGGAGTCCGCCCCGCGATGATGGAAGTCGACGCTTCCTCCTCCATAGGGCGGGCGTCCCCTGACATCTCGTTACCACCAGACGTGTCGCTGATGGTGATGGGGTCCGCCTCGACCCCCGGTTGAGGAGGCTCGGGGCCCCTTCTTGCCCCTGAGTTTGGGGCGCCTCATCGCGCGTCGACGGCATCGGGCTAGGCTTGGGACGAGGCGGAGCACTCTCGACGCCGGCCAGAGGTTGAGAGTCGGAGGATCCTGCAAAACAAAGAATAAAGGCCGATCACTATAATTACCAACGCGAAAACATCACAAAACCAGAAGTAAGCTACAAACCTGGCTGCTTGGAGGCGGCTCCCGTTTTAAGCCTCTTGGCCATCGAAGGCTGAGCCTGCTTGAGCGTCCGCTTTAATCTGGAATAAAGGGAGCGAGCGTAAAAAGATCGGCATATGAGAAAATGCAGAGGAACGGGAAAACAAAAGTCACGACGTCGAAGAAGCTTACCCCACAGGGAGAACAGCTCGCCTCCCGACGCCCCGACTGGTGGGCCTCAGGCCACCCCGCGCCAAAGCTCCAGGCCCCTCGAGTGCAGGCACTGGCCCTGGCGCAGCAATTCCCGCTTGGCGGGCACCGGGACTGGCGCTCCTGCGGCCGGCCTCTCCTTTCTCGGAGGCCGCAGCGCGACCGCGAGTCAGTGGCCCCGTCGCCTGGGGCCTAGCATGGCCGCCCCCCTGGGCGCGGGGGGAGGGCGTGGCGCGACCTGGCCAGTCATGGGCGCAGGAGGCTTGTCGGCCCGAGGGCGGTGGGATCCGCTCGGACCCTCCTTCGGAGTCTCCGTCTGGGAGACGTCAACGTCGCCTCGAGGCGGGCCCTCGAGGATCCGGTCAAGACGTGACGCCATCTCCTCGGAGTCGTCGCTGTCCTCGTCGTCATCGTCGTCGTCGCTGGGGGATTCTTCCTCAGGCTCCCCCCTCTGCCTGGATTTGGCTCGACGTGCCTCCAATGCTTGGCGGTCGAGGTTCTTCTTTTTCTCCCCTTTCTTTGCGGAATCCTTGGCGGACTTCAGCTTTTCGGCGGACTGGCGCCGTCTGTCGCGAACGACCTCGTCCTCCTTCACAGGGGGCCTCGAGGACCAGACATCAATACGCCCCTGCCAGGACAAAGGTAGGATTAAAAAGGATCGAGAAAAATCTAGGATCGGAGCTATGCGCGAGAAAAAATCATACCAGGTCGATCGAGCCTTCGTCGGGCCTCATGGGGAAGCCGTTGACATGCTTCAACTTAAAGTCACCGGCGATGGCCGCCCTAACTCGGGCAGCGGTCTCGTCGTCCGCCAGAGCCTCGTTGGACATCCGGCATGCCTCGAGATCCCGGGACGAAACACCCGGACCCATCTCGTCCATCCTCAATGGCCGAGACATCAGAGGGAGGACCCTTCGACGATGGATGGCCGAGAGGACGAGAGCGGCGGACAGGCCCTCCAGGCGCAGCTTCTTCATGGCGTCGAGGAGGGGGTCGAGCCGCGACTGGTGCTCTTGGACGACGCCGTATGTCCAGTTGTCCGGGCGCTCCGTAATCAGGCGCCCAGTGTAAGCAGGGAAGAGACTGTCGTCATTCCTCAGGTAGAACCACTGCGAGTCCCATCTGGCATGGTTCGATGACAACCCCACCGGGATGTACTCGCGCGGCCTCTCCGTCTTCTTCGTCTTCAGAACCAGGTTGAGGCACCCGGCCCGCACGTGCTTCCTCACGCCAGTAGTTCCGGTGGGTGCGTTGAAAAGCTCGCCCCAGTAGAGGTGAAGCCACAGCTCCCAGTGGGGCATCATCCCGAGGTAGCCCTCACACACCACGGCGAAGACCGCCGCGACGGTGATGGCGTTTGGGGAGAAATGCTGGAGCTCCACCCCGTAGTGGAAGCAGAGTGCCCGCATGAAGCGGCTCGGGGGAGCGCCCAGGCCGTGGCGGTGAAATTTGGCTTACGACAGCACGTAGCCCTCGGGCGGCTGGGGCTCCCTATGGCTCGCCGGCGGCGCGATCCACTCTGGCGACGACAGCGAGGTGCGGCGGCGCAACAGTCCCTCACTCTCAAGATCTAGCAACCGGCGCTCCGTCATCGACGACCGGCGCCAGTCGTCGGCGGCGACGAGAGTCACAGGCATCTTGGTTGGAAGGACGGTGGATTCGCTACCGCTCGAGGGGATGCACGCGTGCGTGAGACAGCAGGGGGGCTAAGGCAACGGAAGGACGAAGGCAAGAAGGCGGAAAGTGGAAGAAAGAACGGCGGCGGCGCCACGGCGTATTTATAGGCGGCGGTCCGCCAACGGATAGATCCAAGAAATGAGGTAACTCCCCCCATAAATGTGCCATCTCACAGTCCTTTCCCCCACCACAGGTTGGGCGCCCCGAATTCCACGCCGGCGTAGTGTCGTAACGTCTCCACCTAAAAAGGCGCGCCCAACAGGCAAAAAGGCGAACCGCCGCGACTCCTTCCTTACCTTGTAAGCCAAGAGAAGTGCCCACGAGAGTCTCGAGAGGTTGATGGCTGGCCCACCGAAAGGGTTCGATAGCCGATCTCGAGCACCGGAGTCAGGGATCGCCAGCGAGTGGTCGAAAATCGAGGTCCGCCTCGAAGACTCGCTGGCGATGTCCAAGGTAGGGTCGAGACAGTCAAGAGGAATCCCCCCGACGGGAGGCGTCGAGCCGCCGGACTCTATCGAATGAGACTGGTATCCCCGACCACGTCGACCCCGCTTTATGAGAACGCCTCCGGGCTACAGCTGACCCCCTCGAAAGGGGCACAGGTTCTCACTTGGACTACCCGCTAGGAACTCAACCCCGGGGGGGAGACGCTCGCTCTATCGAGAGTACGTCGAAACCTCCGCGCAAAACGAGCCAATCAGAACCTACCACCACTTGTGTCGATAGCGTTTCTGCGAACTAGGCAATGTAACCCTCAAAGGAGTCAAAAACTCCTTCAAGGGCTCGGGGGCTACCCCCGCGGGGTCGCTCGCGCGCCCCCACGGAAACTCGACCCAAGAGTACAGCCTCCACTCGAGCGCCAGCGCTCGAATGGAAACTCGGGGGCTACTGTCGAGGGTATCAATAAGGGATACCCTCACCGATGCACATAACGAGATTATCCGTACGCAGGTCGAGGCCCTCAACTCGACGCTCTGGTCACACATATGCGCAGCCATCGACGACCGCAGCCTCGAAGACGGAAATGACATCGAGCGAATCGATCATGGGTCGAGCGCCAGCTACCGTCGAATACGAAAACAGGCTCGTGCGAACCAGCAAGCGTCGAGCGCAAGGACGCCGCTCGCCGCCTGATGCGCGCACGCGAGCCGGGGCATTAAATACGCCTGCCGCTTTCCCACCTAACGCGCTGGTCACGGGAAGCGTGATAGGGAACAGGCACCCGTCCCGTCGTTCTTTTTGCAGCCTTCCCCGCCAAACGATCCAGGGCGTGTCAGGACGAAGGAAACGGGGATGGAACGTCTAATCAGTACCCCCTCGAGACATCCAAGGTCAGCGCTACGGATATCAGAGCACTACACGGCGTCTGACCCTCGACCAAACAGGGATCCATCCTGGGGACGAGTTGGGCGTCGACTGACAACACCGCAACCACTCCGCCGGATCCGCCGCCATATCGTACAAGCGTGCGACCGGTGAACCAGCCCAAGACGGCGCGCAGAGCGGGATACAGGGGCACGCGTAATCATCATCAGGCTACCAAGACGGGACGGCTCGAGACTATGCCAGTACGGAAGCCTCGAGTAGGTCAGCGCTCCATGCTGCTATCGACCCCTGTTCTGACACCTACGCATGTACCCTAGGTCTCTCCTTGGTGCTATAAAAGGAGGGACTCAGGAATAGAACAGGGGACACTACACCCATACGCAGTAGAACTCCGATACTTCATACCACGCTTGTATTCACCCCTGTACAAGCACTTAGGTGCAAGATAATACAAACTTCCCTCCCCCGCTGGACGTAGGGCCTTCTCTTGCCCGAACCAGGATAAATCTTTGTGTCTTCTTGCATCACCATCTGGGAAAGGGAGCACGCATACAAATTTACTCGTTGGTGTGACCCCCCGAGGGGAAAAACACCGACAAGTACAACCAGCAGCTGTAGAACTAAGCATTTTGCTACAGGCATCAGAAGAATATTTAAGAATTTCATAGAACACAAAGTTTTTTGTCATGCTGCTGCCAAAGAAGCCACAATTGTTTATGCAGAGAATGGGTGCCTTAGGAGTGTGGAGTCCATTGTCCTCGCACTCTTCTTTAGAGAAAACAAAAGTACATGATTTTGGTTCAGAAACAAATATAACCCATTGTTCAACAGTTGGAAGTAATTGGCACATACCATCAGGTTGCATATTAAGCAGCAGTACCAGTACAAGCTACAGCAGCCAGCATATGCACAGCTACTGAGGAAGCAATTTCAGTCCAAAATAGTTTTTTTTTCAGCACACATATCTATTTGTCCAACATATAAATTAAAGCCTATTACAAAACAAGGTGGGGCATTCTAAATTCATATTTATACAAAGAATTCATCATCAAGACTGGTGCCTAAAGAGTTGACAGGTGCTACATACCCATCATCAACGTAAGTGTCATTAGTATCATCATCTTCATCTTCTAAGTCTTCATCACGTGGTTCACGCACTGGTAGCACATTTTCAATGACGGCTGCATCTCCGGTCACCCCTTCCAGATCAGTCCTCCTCCAAGCTAACATATCTTCATTCTGGCTTGAAATATTCACTGCTTCCACTCCCACCTCTAGTGAGTCAATATCAAGTTGTCCCTCATTTTCAGTGTCTAGTGGTTCAGGCATGGAAAATAAATTTCTTGGCTTCATTTTTACAATTGCGCTCCACTCTGATTTCTTTGCACCTTGCACATAAAAAACCTGCTCAGCTTGAGTCCCCAAGATGTAAGGGTCATTTAGATATCGAAAACGAGTTGTATCGACATCTATAATTCCATATTGATCCCTGCGGTACCCTCTGCTCTTGTTCTTACTAGGAGCAGCAGGTACGTCGTACCAATCACACTGAAATAATACAACTTCATTCTCACCAGGGAAATCAAGTGTCAATATCTTTTTAATGACACCATACCACTCCATAGTTGCAGAACTATCAGCACCCTTAACTGCAACACCTGAATTTTGTGTATTCAAGGCACTCTCTACAGAAGCCGCTCGAAAAAAGAAACCATTGATGATGGACCTATTGAAAACACGAACCCGGGGATCTGGTCCTCGAGAAAGAGCATATAGTGTATCACTAATCCCCCCTTCTTCATAAAGTTCACTCATCTGCAATCGATTTGAAAACAACAATATAAATAAAGACAGTAGCTATTTTTTGTAAGTCCAATTGACAAAGTTACTCACCTTAGTTCAAACCAACCAACAAATTGCTCCCAATGACATCTATCAATGCCATGTGTAGTAATCTTTTTGAGTTCCTCCTTATGCAAACTACAAACAATCAAAACAGTATTAGAAAAACATTAACATGAGGAACATTAAACACACTAGTTGTAATTTCATCTTACTCAATCCATGGAGCAGCCTCATCACATTTTGTTATTATATAGTGTCGCATCTGCTTCAACTCTAAACTAGGAATAATCTCAGCTTTGCAGCCTTTCTTACTGTAGTCAATGGTCTGAAATACACTAAGCCTAGATGATGATTCATTCACTGCACTGGTTTCATGACGCTCAGGGCGGTTCAGCTTTGTATCAATATCTTCTAGGAACCGAGAACAAAATGTCATGCACTCCTCAGCGATATAGCCCTCTGCTATAGAACCTTCAGGTTGTGCTTTGTTCCTCACATATCCTTTCAACGTACGTAGATATCTCTCGACAGGATACATCCATCTATAACACATAGGTCCTCCAATTCTAGCCTCCTCAGCTAAATGAACTGGCAAATGCATCATAATATCAAAAAATGCTGGTGGGAATAACATCTCTAGCCGACATAAAGTCTCTCCAATCGAAGAGGTTAGTTTTTCAAGGTTGCTTTGCACCAGTTCCTTTGAACATAATGAGCTAAAGAATCTGCTTAGCTGAATCAATGGGATAGCAACATCTTGAGGCAATATGTCGCGTACTACTAGTGGTAATAGTTTCTGTAATATAACATGATAGTCATGAGTCTTCAGTCCAGAAACCTTACATCCCTTGACGTCCACACATCTCTTTATATTTGCTGCAAAACCATCAGGCATCCTCACTCCTTGTAGGAATTTGCATAACATTTCCTTCTCATCTTTGCCTAAGCTGTACAACGCTGGTGGTAAAGTATACTTGCCATTCTCTACTATAGGATGTTGATCCTTCCTGATCGCAAGATTTTGCAAGTCAAGCCGAGCCTTCTCACCATCCTTACATTTACCATCCATGCCAAGCAATGTCCCCAATATGCTCTCACCAATGTTCTTCTCGATGTGCATGACATCCAAATTATGCCTAATAAGTAATTTTTCCCACTATGGTAGTTGGAAGAATACACTCTTCTTTCTCCAATTATGCCACCTAGTTTCTTCTTCACGTTGCTTCCTCTTCCTTGTGCCTTGCCCAAATTTTGGTTGCTCAAAACTATCATACTGCTGCAAAACCTCTTCACCAGTAAGTGGCACTGGAGCCTGCCTTGTTTCTACCTTGTTGTTGAAGCTACTTTTATTCCTATGCCATCTATGGTTCTGTGGCAAAAAGTGACCATGACCTAGGTAGCAATGCTTGCAGCCAAATTTCAACCATAAGTATTCTGTATACTTATGACAGTAAGGGCATGCAAACTTGCCTTTTGTACTCCAACCAGACAGCATAGCATATGCAGGGGAATCATTTATGGTCCATAGTAGAACTGCACGTACATTTATGGTCCATAGTAGAACTGCACGTAAAGTAAAATTTTTCCTAACCTTTGCATCCCATGTGAGAACACCCTTTTCCCAAAGATCCTTTAGCTCATCAATCAGTGGCTGCAAATAGACATCAATGTTCATTCCAGGAGATTTAGGCCCTGGTATCAGCATTGACATCATCCAATATGATTGTTTTAAACACAACCAAGGAGGCAAGTTATAAGGGATTATGATGACAGGCCAAGTAGTGTATGTAACATTCAAAATCCCAAATGGATTGAAGCCATCCGAGGCAAGTCCAAGCCTTACATTGCGAGGGTCAGATGCAAATTGCTCATCTAAGGCATCCAAATGCTTCCATGCTAGTGAGTCCGCAGGGTGACGCATTTTCCCATCATTCACCAGTCCTTCCTTATGCCAACGCATAAGTGTTGATGTCGACTAACTCATAAACAATCTTTGCAGCCGAGGAGCAAGTGGGAAATACCGCAAAATCTTATGTGGAAAACGCATTTGCCCCCCACCAGTGCTAGAGGATTCAGCACCTTCAGAAGAATCGTTCCCTTTCCACCTAGACTGACCACAGGTTGGGCATGTATCCAAGTCAGCATAATCCCCACGAAATAACACACAGTCATTCACACATGCATGAATCTTTTGGTAGTCGAGTCCAAGATCTCGAACAACCTTACGCACTTTATCCAAGGTGTCTGGGATTTCAGGGTGGAACAATGCGAATAGATCAAGGATCGACTGTATTCCATTGTTACTAAAATCATGCATGCATTTCATCTGAAAGATCTTGATAATGAAAGAAACCTTTGTAGCCTCCTTGCAGCCTGGATACAGTTCCTTTTGTGCCTCGGTTAATAACTTGAAGAACTTCTTTGCACACTCATTTGGCTCTTCATCTCCACTTCCTGTGAGTTCACCATGTATAGCTCCTCTGATTAGTGTAGAAATCAGTTCTTTGCTAGCAGGCGCATCACCTGTATCACCATCATCATATTCCCCTTCAGTAGGGTTATCCTCCTGGGGACATGAAACCAAATCCTGAGCATTACCTTCTTCGATGAAACTTTCATCGAACCCTCTAAGGACCAAATGACTTCGAACATCTTTTTGATTTCTATAGGACATGCAACGACAACGAGCACATGGACATGGAGCAGTTTCTTCTTTAGATGTGCCTCCAAAGGTATTCTGAATGAAGTCCTTAAATCCTTTTTGCCATTCAGCAGTATACTTTGCCATGCGCATCCAGCTCCTATCTTCAATCGACATGCTGCTGCCTTACCTCCAGGAAACAGCCCAGCGAATCCTCACCATAGACCCAACCTTCCTAACAACACCAGTATAGTATCCGATTACCCTGCCTGCTTCAGCTTGACACCTACACTAAATTTGTACGGTAAGGTTAAAGTTCCAAGTAAAGCAGACATAGAAAAATGATAAGAGCTTGACACCTGCATAATGATAACAGCTTGAACCAATCCGTGAATTTTCAGGTTAGTTTTCAGTTTTGAGGTTGTGGTGTGCTCATATGAGTACTTGCATGCACACACGTTAATAATGTGATCTGTACACTACCACCTATCAGTCATGATTTCATTTTGTTCTTCTATGTTCCTTCCTACAGACTGATTGGTTAACTGACGCACAAGCGGCAGCTAACTGAAACCATCAACCTATAGGCTAACAGCAACCACAAATTAAAGTGACTTATGGTCCATGTGTTTATAAGTTAGGCAAAAAATGATCTTAGGATTGATTTGCCTCCTTTTTGTTATGTTAGCTTTGTTCTAAGTCTACACTCCTTGAATATAAACATTTGGCCATTCTTGGTTTCCTTTCTTTTCTATGTTCCTACTCAGACTGTCACATGCAGGAGTGAGCTAAGTGGGTTTCTATTTTATTTGATGCCTGCTGATGAATTCCCTATACCTTATTAGCACTTAGCAGCTACGGTAATTGGCTTTGTCACATTCCCTAAACCGATAAGAATTTTTTAGTTTCTAGTACTGATACCCTCTGCCCTCTCATGTTTTCTGTGCTTGGACAGAGAAGGTGTCTGGCAACAAAGTTTAGTTGGGCAGTATGGATATGAATATTTCAGTTATATATGAAGCTCTTAAAAACAATTGACTTGAAACATATAGCAACATATGAGTATATTGATTTTGGCATGGTGATAATCCTCGGACAAACATGCAACGCACAAGCAAACTAAATTAGCACCGACGCACTCAAAACAAGCAAACTAAATTAGCTCTGACGGACTCAAAACTAGCAAACTAAATTAACAGTCACCGACTCACCAGGATGGATCCTATTGGCTCATTGGCAGATTGGGGACTCGAGATTGGACTGGAGAGGAGCAGCGGACTAGCGGAGAGGCCCAAGCCTGGCAATCAGCGATGACGCCGACGCCAATACGGCACGACCGTGTGTGTACGTAGATTCGCGATGACGCCGACGCCAATGCGGCACGACCGTGTGTGTACGTAGATTGTGAGGCGGCGGTACACGGCTGGTGGCTTCGGACTCTAGATCACGAACAAGGCCGTCGAGCAGACCTGCCGTCGGTGTAGGGCGGCGGCCAGTGGGGGCAACGTGATGGCCGATTCCACAACTGCGTGACGTGAGATAAGAGACAATAGACAAGCAGGTTTTGATGTGGTGAAAATGGGCTGGCCCATTTTGCTGGTTACTCTAATCTCTTATATGGATGCGTGCACAATTTAGTACCACCATGCTAACTCAAGTGTGACTAGCACAACTTAAAGATTTGAGTCCCAAAACTAACTTTGAATTCTTACGATGGTGTATATATTCTTACGATGCGTGCACAATCTCATTATCAATTATCAATGTATATATAACGCCCATTTTTTTATGCTATTTGTGGTAGGTTGCCACCCAAGCGTATACATATGTACTCCGGTACTCACATTTGGAATACAATCAATATTCCTAAACTTACATGGTATCACGCGGTTCTGATCTGCTTCCACAACTTCGCGCGCTGGTATCCCACGGTTCTGATCTGCTTCTGCAACTTCGCGCGCTGCCGAGCTGATTGCCACGCCTGATCGCCCACCCTGCCTCGCCAGCACGGTCGCCGATCCAACATCCACTCGCCTGCCCCGTCGCTCCTTTAGCAAGGTGCAGTTGCCGACCCTAACTCGCCATGGCGGACGAAGACACCACGGACGAGGCTGCTGCACACGCCGACCAGGTGCGACGTGACGAGGAACTCCGCCTTCGCAACGAGGCTCTCGCCGCATATGAGGCCCCCCACGAAGCCATCTAGGCGCAGGCCACTGCCGTCGTCAACGTGAAGGCGCTCAACCCCATCATCCTCAGCAAGGCCACGAACACCTACAACAAGTAGCGCGGGATGTTCCTCACTGTGCTCAGCAAGTACGACCTCACGCGCCACGTTCTTGAAGATGAGGCATTCCCTGATTGCCCAGTTTGGCTCTAGGTAGACTGCGTCGTCTTAACGTTGATCTACAGCACCGTCTCCAGCGACTTGCAGCAGTAGCTCATGATCCGGCACCGCCCTGCACACGAGGCGTGGTGCTATCTCGAGGATGAGTTCCTAGGCCACAAGGAGTCTCGAGCCCTTCTTTTGGAGACACAATTCCACAACCTCCGCCAGGACTCCATGACGATCACCGATTTCTGCCGCAAGTTGGAGACCATGGTTGTGTCCCTCGCCGAGTTTGGTGACTCCATCGGAGATTGCCAGATGGTGCTCACCCTTCTCCGTGGCCTCAGTGCCCGCCTTCGGCCCTCGTTGCCGCGACGCCCGCGCCACTGGTTGCCCCACATGCCCGCTAGAGCATGGTCGCTCCCGCTGCCCCAGCCCGCAACGGCCAGCCGAGCAGCCAACGCAACAGCCGCCGGTGCGGCAAAGGTGGCCGCGGCCAGCAGGGTGGCCAGCCGGGCGGGCGCGGCTAGCAGGGTGGCCAGCTGGGCGGCAGGCTAAGGTGGCTACGGTGCACTAGCAGGTGGTCATGGTGCCTAGACATCGCCGTTCACCGTGCAGCACCCGTCCATTGCCCATCCCAGGGCTAGGACGCTCCAGATGTGGCCGTATGGCCGCGCACCGCTGCCTCGACCGGCCTTCGCCGCCGTTCCTCAGTACGGCGCACCGTTCGGCGGTGCCACCAACAGTGGAGTCTACGGCCGGCCACCCATACCTCTACGGGGGAGGCACACCCTCTACAGCGCTATGGTGGCAACCACTGGTGCAAGACGTGGCTACGGGCCAGCATTGCCACGACAGGACTGAGAGGTCATATATAGGGCCGTGCCTAGGACATGACCTTGGCACAATGGCCCTATCAGGCACGACACATCTATTCGGCAGTGCCTCATCGTGCAATGCACCGTCGTACCATGCCTCGGCATTGCCAGTGTCCTTCCATGACTGGGCGGCCCGGTTGGGCATGTATACCTCAACACATCTTGCACTAGCTAGGTACGCTTATGTCTTGTGTCTGTAGTTGGGAGAAAAAGCAATCAAAAGATATTTGTATTGATAGATTTATGTTTTTATAATTTATTTAATTATAGCCATTACAACTATAATATAAATTAATTTTAGTAATAATATGACAAAGTTATATTAAATCTATATCAAATTAAAATAGATTTTTAATAGAATTTCTCTTTCACGGTAAAGTACATATATATTTACTCACGAATATTACATAAGTTTTATTTCCCCGCTATCCATGTGTTGGTACAGTTAAATATCAAGTTTAAAGGGCCCGTGAAAATATCTTTAACTAGTATCGTAGTTTATTATATAAATTTTTTGATGGAATTTTATTTTTATTAGACCAACTACATTAATTTAGCAAAATCCTTCATCAATTTTTTCTGCACCAGATAAATTTTTTCTCCAAATATTTTCCCTCCAAACATATTCCCATGCAAAAAAAAACAAAAGGCCGTGAAAAAACCCCGCGCGACCACGGTGGGATACTACGTTAGCTTTCATCAGCGGGCCCTACGGTAGGATTAGTTTTAATCAGCGACCCCCATGCATGCGTCCCACCATTCCCATATAATTCCGATCTGTTCTAAAATACCGTGAGTGAGAGGATTAGAGGGGTTCCCTTTATTTTTGCCCTACCTCAAGACCGCTGGCGCCGTCACCGCCGAACACTGGGACACGGCATCCCTCCATGGATGTCACCTCTGGAGATCCCAACAAGTGTGCAATGACGGCGCCTCCATCCAAGAAGATGCCATCTTCTGGTTCACAACGCGATGGCACTGGAGAAATCAGGAAACATCCCGCCAGGTCAATCGAACGGCAGCCTCATATTCAAGCCATCGTCGAGGAAGAAGATGAAGAACACACCAGGTCACTAAGGTTTCGCCATGCCTGGTATGCAGACGATATTATATTACTGCTCATCTGCTAGGGTTTATGAGTAGTATCATTTAGAGATATGCTTTACGTCTTAGGGGAGGCACATTTGCCATATGCACATAGATTACGGATGCCAAATACTGCTCATGCCCGCTCCCCACGCGGCCCTGGGTTTGTTTGTTTTACTTCAATTTCTTGTTAATTTGTGGACCAGTGAAATTGGTTAAGAAAACGTGGATCCAAAAGTAAAGAGGAAACAGTGTAAAATTATAAACATTTTTTTATTTATAATATAACTATATTTTCAATTTCGCCATACCTAGTATTTTTATCGTCCTCTGCCACTGCGTCCGCTCACCACTCGGCACGCAGTAGCAGCAGTGGCGGCATCCAAGCCCAACACTAAGGCACGTAGGATGCGCGATAGTGCTAGGTGCTCCTAGGCTCTGTGTTGCGCGTGGTTTGCCGCTCCCCTCCTGCTATCGGCAAGTGGCCTTGCTATCGGCGAGCGGCCTTGCTAGTTGCTCTTGTGCGTGACTTCGCTTAGCGCTTTGCGTGGCCGGTGCTTCCCAATGCCGGCTCTGGGGCAGACGTCACAGGCCCTAATTTTTTGGGACCATCTTAAGTATACGCTAGTGTATAAAAGTTCACATATATTATATTACTATTATATATCATATGCAGAACCGCTCGGCACATGTTGGATCCAATTATCACTTAGTAGATTTATTTTGAAATGATAATTGCATGTAATATTTTCTTTTGTTTTGAATCTTTCAATATACTGCTTTATTGATTTGTAACTACACGTATTAACATACAGTGCACCAAAGACCGGAGAAATTTGGACATTATATTTCCAATGCAAGGGGAAGGATCAGGTCTCTATCACCACGAAGTCTGCTGGGACATACAAGGTACCAACTCGGACACAAGGTTCTTCAATATTCCCTTTGGGAAACTTAACGCTTGATCTGTAAACTGCAAACACATGGTTGTTTCTAATAAAGAATATATAAAGAATTTTTCATAGAGTACCCTGGGCATAATGTTGACACTAGAGCCAAAGTCACAGAGTGCTTCTGGGAAGTCCACCATGCCGATGGAGATTGGGATGACGGGGCGTCCTGGATCGCCTCTCTTGACCGGCAGAAGGTCAGTAGTAACTTCAGTGACGGGGTTACTCCAGTAGTTACCTGCATCAAACATGTCTACAAGATTTGTAGATTCTAATCCTTCCGGTTGTGATGGTATACCGGGGTTAGTATCAGGAACAGCAGCAGCTATTTGATTTAACTGAGATTCAGTCATTTTATTAAAGCTAATTTGATTCTTGATGGTAGTAGAGAAATTATCCATTCTATTATTTATATTTTCTAACATTTTATCATTAGATGCCAATTTCTTAGATAGGTTATCCATTAGCTTTCCTTGATTAGACACCAACTCTCTCAAAGGTGGAAAATTTTTATTATTGTAAGAATTGTTACCTTGATAATTACCTAAGTAGTTAGGCCTCTGTTGATTCCAACCTTGATTTTGTTTAGGACGGTTGTAGTAGATGTTGTTATTATTGTTGTTGATGTAGTTCACATCCTCAAGCATCTCAGGGCAGTGATTGCCTGAGTGTCCAGTATCTCCACACTCCTCACAAGTCATGTGGGAGTCGTAGACGTGCATAACTTCCTTCTTATCTCCAGCTCTATCATCGAGCTTCTTCATGAGCAGGTCTAGCTTAGCAGACAGCATGTCTACCTCCTTGAGCTGGTGCATACCTCCACCTCTCTTGCGTGTCTATGTCCTTTCTTCATTCCAACCTTGGTTGGACGCCATCTTCTCCACAAGAGCTATGGCTTGTGGTATGGTGAGTGACAAGAATGCTCCTCCAGCTGCAGCATCCATGGTCTCTCGGGCACTGTTGCCGAGCCCATGATAAAATGTCTGCATTAGTAGCCAACTCTCCATTCCATGATGGGGACATTCTAAGATGTAGTCTTGAAAGCGCTCCCATGCTTCTGGAACGGATTCAGCATGTTGTTGCTAAAAACTTGTAATTTTCCCACGGAGAGCATTGGTCTTGCCCAAGGGAAAGAACTTAGCCAGAAAGTTTGTAGAGCAGAGTGCCCACGTAGTATTCTTCTCCTTTGTAGCGTAGAACCACTGCTTCGCTCTCCCTAACAGTGAGAATGGGAAGAGGCGAAGTAGTATAGCATCTCTGGGGACTCCTGATATGGTGAATGTGCTACAAATCTCTAGGAAGTGTTGGAGATGAGCACTAGCATCTTCGTGTGTCTTCCCACAGAACTGGTTGGATTGCACCATGTTGATAAGTCTAGGCTTGAGCTCAAGGTTGCCGTCGATCTCTGCAGCACGTCCAGTACGGATGTTGTCCGTAGTGGGAGCTGAGAACTCACGGATCGATTTGTTCGCCATGGCTTCGAATTCTGAAGACAAGTTCTAGGTGAAACTTTGGTGATCTTCTTGATTTGATGAAGCTTCGTGCTGAAGTGTTGATGATCCCTTCTTGAGCTTGGCTTTTATTTTTCTGAATAACGCTTCGGGATTGTCAACAAAATTTCCTGGAAGATGTCTTCTATTCATACATTCCCCTGCATAAGATAAAATAGAAAAATATCGGGGTAAAACTGTATGAGAGAATTGATAAGCTCAATCATATTAGTGATGCGAATGATGACTCGAAATTCTATATTCATTCCTGATTAGTAATCAACCTTCCCCGGCAACGGCGCCAAAAATGCTTGTTGGGCATTCTTAACGTCACTACCAAAAGTAGACTTAGTTTTCTAATTTTGATAACGGCGCCAAAAATGCCAAACCTATCCCTCATGCCACTTAAGCCAAGTTGTCATCCCCAGCATGACATGAGAGACGCGGTATTGAAATATGCAATTGCTCTTCTAAATAATAAATGAGATCTGCAAGCGCACAGATTAATACCGATGTAGCATTTTAATCGGGAAGTATTTCAGGTATTGTTATTTATATTTTTACCACTGGGAAGGGATTGCTAAACATCAATGTTGATTATAGAATGGAATATAGAATCAAGTATCTATCATTGCATGTATAATTGAAAGCAGCTATCTATCTCTTTCATATAGGGATAAGTGTCACATGAAAGATATATAAAGTATGAACGGTGACAAAGATAATTTATCTGATGAGCATAACTTAGCCACATAATAAATATAATAAGCACCTCAATTAGATATTCTAGCAAGTCATTAGCATAGAATTAGGATGAACTACAAGAATATTTCCTAAGTTATTCTCAATTATACAGTCTAGCATGTCATAGTTAGTGCAATTATACTTGGCAATCATTGCGAGACAGGACTACGCCTATGCATAGTGATATTATCAAGGAATATGAGAAACATCGCAATCACTCTGCTGTAATAATGTTGCTCTGCCAGCCCTATACACGAGAGGGGGACTATATAAGAATCAATGGAGCTGTCACTACCACGAACTACCCCGCGATCTGGCATATAGGGTACAATCGCAGATAAATACGGTATAGGATCCACGCCTACACAATACTTATCATTTACCCACTGTACACATGGATAAATGCTATATGATCCTAAACATGTATATAATTGCAATCTAACTAAGCCAAGTATATAACTATGATAAACTAAGAACAATATAATTGCGAATATAAACAAGTAGAGCAAAGTCATAATCAATATATTGAAGTAGAACAAAGTCATATTCATAACATTGAAGAACAAAGATGAACAATTGAAGAACAAGAGAGAATTACCAAGAATCCTCTCGACAGATCGGAAACCAATCGAAGATTGACTCCTTCTAGTTCTAATCCTATGTAGCTATGCTAATCTAGAGATCTAATTGATGTGGTGGCTCTAGGGCTTGATCAGAGGCTTCTTCTCCCAAAGTGAATAATGAATTAGGGTTTCTGAGGGATAGAGGTGCTCTCCTCCAGGGGCCAGGGAGTCTGGTTATATAGTCCTTCCAAGTGAATATGGGCCGTCGGATCAAACTGACATTGATTGAACAGTTATTCTTGATCCTTTAGGTCGGTGGAGCATGATCCGCGAAGTTGGCTGTGATTGGCCCCGAGGCTAGGGCGGGCGCCCTGCCCCCGAGCCCGTCCGGTCTCTTGTTCGTTCCCGTGGCTTCTGGACTCTTCTAGATGTAAGATAATTGTGCGGCACGTTAATATCTCTATGTAAACCCGACGTGTGGGCCTTTCTTCCGTATTTTCTGATAACCCCCTGCAGAAATAGACAAACAACAAAACTCGTGGAATTCTGTTAGATAAAACCCTAAGTCTGGATGTTGATTGCATTTGGATCCTTTTCTTTGTTTATTTGATAATTAAATTTGATACTTAAGGACCGTCAGCACTCGACAGCGCCGTCTGGCTCCGACACGTCTCATTCATGCTCATGCAACGGGGCGTCTCACATGTGCCAATGCCATCTCTTTACCTGTTAATCGTCCTCCTCAGTGCTCCAATGCCATGGGTTTTTCAAATTTCAAACCTTCGTTTAAGAATCGAAGATCTGTCTTTAAGCGCCTGAGTTATGGCCCTATTTACAAGTCTTTTAATGACCCTAATTACGGACATTTTGGGCAAGCCCCCTAAATGTTCGAAAGCCCCCTAGAATGCCCAATCCTCTATGTACTGCTGGCATTTTAGGCCGAGTGCCTGATCCTTTGAAGCTCCTACCGGGATCTAAGCCGCTGGCCAAGCTTTGCCCCAAATGTTTATCGCCAGCCCATAACTGGCCCGTTTGCTTCAACCCTGTCCGCTACCGGATTTGTCTGTGTTTGGGTCATAATTTTGCTCGTTGTGTCGCTATGCCTAAATTGCCGCGACATCCTTCCTAGAATGGCCTTTCGACTTCTGGGTTTCAGAACCCTGATTGCTCTTTGACTGGTGGTCCATGGTCATACAAATCTTTCCGTGACTACTTTGCACAAGTTCTCGGCATTACCTCTCCTCTCCCCATTACCGTTCCGTGGAGCAAGACCTGGCGTATCCAGGCGCCGGTGTTTGATGATCAGGCGCTGGAGTCTGACGGCGAGCCTCTTCCTTCTTTGACAACAGCTTCATTAGCTCCATCGGAGGTAATCCCAACATTATGTGCTCTTTGTTTCATGAGTTTGCTTCAAGGATTCTTGGTTTGCAATGCATCCCCGCATCTCTCCATATAGCTTGGTCTGAAAATTACTCTTTTTCTACTTCAGTGCAATCCCCTTCTTCGACAATGGCCTACCACTTTCTTGATCCCCGACCTTTCATGCCGCCTCACGCACAAAGGATTATGGTTCCTGGTCGCTCGGTAGCGACAAGAGTTGTAGTAGGCAGAGTGCAAGAGCATACCAATGATATGGCCATTGCAATCCTGCATCCACTACCAGCAGAACAACTGAACTTTGAAAACATAAGGAATGCTTTGATTGATTTTCTGAATGTGCACTTGGGCTTCCCAACACTGACGATACAACCATGCCCTCACGACTAGGCATATGTAAGGTTCTCTCACCTCTTCCATAGGGACCTTTTGATTCAGAATAGCCCACATCCTTTTGGCAATGGTACTATCTCTTTTATTCCCCACAATAGAGCCTGGAATAACAGAACAACTATTTTCACTCATGAGGTCTGGCTTATGATTATTGGTCTCAATCTAGATTTGTGGACTCATCCTATGGTGGATAAGGCAATCTCCCAATTTGGTAAGCCGATTGTCTGGGAGGAAGACCAGAATCATTTAGTCACCATATTGGTCAAAGCTAGAGTTTCTGGTCTAGATGCTATTCCTTGGTTCTTCAACTTCACTGAGGGATCAGATCCTGATTCAGATTGCAATACAAGGATTTTGCCCTAAAGCCACGCCTAAGAATGGTTGCAATATTGGTGTTTTGGTTGCAATCCGTAACAAATGCTTTGAAGTTGGTTTCGTTGTGAGTCGTGGCATTTATATAGGTTGCAATAGATTATTGCGACTGAATTTTGGTGTGTTGCGATACTTGACTTTTGCAACGAGCACAAAAAAACAAATGCCACACACGACATGGTTGCAATAGGAGATATTGCGACCAATAACATTGTCGCATTAGTAATTGTTGCCACGACGCATATTGTGGCAATACACTATATTGCCACCAAACAATGTGTTGCCACAACGAGACAATATTACAACGTCATTGCTTCGTGGGAATAGAACTAATTATTGCCACACACTATGTTCCATTGCAATAAAATCTTTTGCAATAAAAATCATTTGGTCGCTATATCTGTAATTGCAACGCACAATGTTTCATTAAAATAACTTATGTTGCCACATATTTTTTTGGTTGCGCATAAGTGGTATTACAACAACACATTGTTGTGGTTACTAAATCTTCTGGCATCGCACAACCTATGTTGTAATATTGCTTATTGTGACAAACAATGTTTGGTGCATTTGGATTTAATGCGATGAGGTGATTTTGTTGTGTACGCGTATTTTGTCTGATATTTGCATATATTTACAACACAGATATAACAAAATAAAAAAAACTTGAATCATCAGCACACATATATGAAATCAGAAATTCAATAAATAAAAAATTATGTCTGAATTAGAATAGATATGTTTGCAATAACAAAAATATCCTCTCAATTTATAAGTATTAAACTATGCTTGCAATAAAAAAAAGAAATTGATCTTTATTCACTTGAAGTATTGCTTCAATTATTCGTCTCATGATGTTCCATCAGCACAAGCACACTTGCAGGCATAGTCGCTGTGGCAGAACCCCCTAAGTGTTTGGGCCCACCGACACCTGTCATTGTCCTAAGGACCTCTGACGGCGATGCCGGGGATCCTCCCACTTTAGGAGTCCGATGAGCATCGCTGGACGCTCATTCCACTGCTACCTGTGGCGTGCCAAGCCGGCTCGTCCTGACCACTGGGGATGGTCAATTAGCGAGAACTTATTCTTCTCGCCCTTACAGGATAGCAAGTGGCCACCTTAACACCAGGATCATTCGTTGCGAAGACATTGCAGTACCACAAACGACATACGACCAAAATAATATTTCAGAGTGAAACACCGGAAGTATTACATAGCTTATTTTACAAAAGGAGTTCTTCCAAATAGCAGAGTGTTATTACAAACCAGGTCCAGCGGAGCAACTTAAGCTTTAGTACAAAGATTACAAATTTACAGACCCTGCCCATGGGCCACGCTCATTCCTCCTCGTCGTCAACCTCGACGATGGTCACACAACAGGGTCCGAAACAAGTCGGCTCCTGAGCTTCACCTGCAACAGGGGGTTGGAAAACCCTGAGTACGGGAATACTCAACAAGACTTATCTGATGGAAAAAGAGGAGAAGGTAGGAATGCAGGCTTAGGGTAGACAAGGAGTGGCTGAGCAATGAGCCAAAGTGTTTTGCTAAAAAGCTTACTAATAGTGCATCCTTATTTTCAAGTTTTACCCGCGAATTCCTCCCCCGCAGAGGCCGAGGAGTTCGAGGACAGTCTATCTAGTTGTCTCTCACAGACAAGTCTGCAAGTTCCTAGTCCTTAATCAAAGTACTTTCTCTCCGACGGCCATAGCTTCATGTCGCTTTGAGTCCGGGAATTGGGATCCGAACTCCATGAGACATTTCCCCCTTTCTCATTTTATCACTTAGTTGCATATTTAACTATGATGAGGGGCAGTGGATTGAGTCTCCCAATCGGGGAGCAACGACGATTCGAACCGCTTAGCAATCCAGCTGGAGTTCCTAACCACCCGACATATGTAGAACCAAAACCTGCATATGTCAACCCAAATCAAGCTCTCCCCAAATTTGACCAGGTTCGTGGCACCCGAGAGCACAGTACTCCACCATCCTACAGCCGATCTAGATGTTTTCCGGTCATCTCAGATCCGTAAGGTGGGTACATACTACTCTCGCCATCTTTCCACTCCCAGTGCGCGAGTAGCTGTTCGCGTCGAGGGATCACAAGACCGGGCTTACCAAGGGCGAGTGGCTAGTACTATAAATTCTCAACCCAGCGGGCCATCAACGGACCGGTCCTTAACCGACACAGTTGGAGACACTACTTTAAGACTCCATTCTTAAAGCAAGTCCACCGACCGGTCTCAGATTAAAACATCATTGATCATAAATGTATTCCACAACAACCCTTCAAACTTTCTTATTTGAAAACCTATCTAGTAGCAGGGCTAAGCATCACTACGCAGTTTTTTTTAAAAAATAAACAGGTGTCAAGGACAGGATAACAGATATCAAAGTAGTAAATGCAGCAAGTAGGTTAACCCAATTCTCAACTACCTAATGCAGCATTTTCAACTTATAAGTGACAAAAGATTTAAAACATTCAAGGAGGGGTTAATGCATCCGGGGCTTGCCTTGGTTGCAGGGCAGAGAGGGACCCTCGGAGACTTCCCAAGTCTCGGATCCGACTTCCTCGAACGGAGCACCGACCTCGGGGTTCGGTTCAACGGGCGCTCCTTCGGTCACGGACACTATACGCAAAATGATGAATGCTCATGATATGCGTATGTCAAATATGCAAGAAGGATCAAGTCGAGTACAACTTGCCTTCTCGGTGCAACACAGAATAAACAATAATTAAAGTTGTTTACCATTTTAGTGTCTTTACCCAAGAGGTTGCATCTGTAAATTAAGACTTCTCTTAATTCATAATTATTCTGGATTAACTAATTATTAATCCTATTTACCTTAATTAATTCTTAATTAACCACTAATGACAGTAATTAAGCATTAAGGCCAAACAATAATTAAATGCCAAAGGTCATTAGGGTTAATGACCTCAGGTCATCACACAATCCAAAATCACTCAACCCTAATTATGAGGATTTAACTAATCACTATCCAATTATTTTGGAATTATTATTAAATTACTAAATAAGGGTCTATTAATATTTTATTCAAATATTATCCAAATGCCACCAAATTTTTGTGATTTTTGGACATACAAATAAATTATTAAAATTCCTAGAAGTTTTATTTACTAATTAAAAGGGCAAATTTTTATGAACAGGCAAACCATCAGAGAAATAAATTTTAATATTTTTCCTATGCTCTATATATTCTCTGGAACCTACACAAAAAGTTTTACTATTTTTGGATTACTACACAATTCAATACTCAATTTCAAATATCAAACATTTTTAAACAAAAAGGAAAAAGAAAAAGTGCACTGTGCAGTGCTGGCGGCCTGCTCGGACCCGGCCCACTCTGGCCCGAGCGCTTCCCGCGCCCAGCGCCCTCTCCCTCTCTCTCTCACGCGGTCGCTGACGGGCGGGTCCCGCCCGTCAGCTCCGTCTCCTTCCTAGCGCCGCGGCTCCGGCGAGCTCCAGCATGCCGTCGGCGAGCTCTCGGCCTCCGCGGTGAGATGCGTTAGCTTCCTCAACCTCCCGTGCACCCAGAGACACCCTTTTCTCCAACTCTCCTCTATCCTAACCCCCGTGACCACGGGCACGGCGGACGGCCGCCTCGGCCGAGCAAACGCCGGCCACTACGAGCGAGTAGAGCGTGACTTGAGCAGCGCAAAAGCATCAGGGGCTCACCACGACTTCAACCGAGCAAGAAGCGGCAGCGGAGAGGCTCTGGTTGACGCTGGCCACGGTGACGTGCTCGCGGCGGCGCTCGGCCGGAGTTGAGGAGGGAAACGGCTCGGGTTGGAGCTACGGTAGGATAGAGCGTGTGTTTGGGGGCGCAATTGGTGGCGGGGCTCAAGGCGGAGCTGCTGGGGTGCTCAAGTAGCTTGGAATGGCAACGAGTGAGGCGAATTTTGACGGCGGGTGGTGGCGGTCGGCAGTGAGGTTCAACGAAAGAAAAAGAAAAACTCCGGCCACCCGAGGCTTTATCCATGTGGCGGAACAGGTAATGTGGATGAGGTCGTCCGCGCGAAGCACAGCAGCAAGCAGCTGCGTGGCCAGCTGCGTGGCGGCGTGCGCGGAGGCGGCTCTGCCCCGGCGGCAGAGCACCCCCCCTGCCCAACACTGTAGCAGTGCCTATCCACTCAGTTTGTAGTTTTGCAAAATTCGCCCAAAGTTTGAACTGAACACAAAATTCCACCAAAACAAAAGTTGCTCAGAATTTCATAAGCTACAACACTTATTTTGGTGCCCAAGGCTAAATCTGAGTGGAAATTGGTTAATTTGGCCAAACAGTTTGAAATTCAACTCAAATCAAATAAATTCAAATTTCTGAATTGGGGGCAAAACAGGGTTTCCAAAATTACTTTTGATTTTGCATAACAACTTGAAAAACTTACAACATGAAAGTTGTTCAACTTTTTGAACTCTACAACTTTCATGTTGACCACTTTTCAAAATTCCCAACAGATTTTGAATTGGAGATTCAAATTGGAAAAAGGGACACTTTCCGGAAATCTGTATTTTCAAAACTACTTTGAATTTTGTATTGAATCTTCAAAAACTCAAAATACCAAAGTTGTACATATTGACAAGATCTACAACTTTGCTTTTGAACTCAACCTCCAATTTTGCTTAGTTTTTGAATTGCACAAAAAGGGGCAATTCTAGGGTCCAGAAATCAGGGTTTCCCCCCTTAGCTTTTCGAAAAACTTCCACCCTAGGGTTTTAGCAAGCATCAACACACAACATAAGCACACTCTACTTCCCTAAGCACAAGCAATCAGAATAAACTTGTTTTAAGTTGATGCATAATAATGTGCTTAACAAATATGCTTTGCAATGCTTATGATGACATGATCCGTTTTTAGTATTCGTAACATCAGGGATGTTACAGCCCTTCCCCCTTAAAGAAATCTCGTCCCCGAGATTTAAAGCCCTAGGGTAAGCAATGGAAAAGGAAATTTGTCAAAACTCTTTCATCTTCAACTTTCCCATAAGGCAAGGAGTTGGGAAAAACCATTCCACTACAAACATATATGTACACAAAGTACATGGCATTGGCTACCCTTTTCTTTCACTAGAGTACACTTCTTATATATCAGCTGTTGTCCTGAAGAGAAGCGTGGAACTCAGGAAAATCTTCCATCAGGCAATCTTCAGATTCCCACGTGGCTTCTTCTTCAGAGTGCTGGCTCCACTGTATCTTGTACCACTTGGTAGTTGTTCTTCGAGTAACTCTGTCTCTTTGGTCCAATACTCGGATAGGATACTCCGAATAAGTTAAATCTGGTTCAAGTTTCACATCTTCAATATCTTGGATTTGGTCCGGTACTCGAAGACACTTCTTCAGTTGAGACACATGGAACACATTATGTATCCCGGATAATCGTTCGGGCAGTTTAAGGCGGTAGGCTACCTGTCCACATCGGTCAATAATTGGAAATGGACCAATGTAACGGGGCGCTAACTTGCCTTTAACACCAAAACGATTTACTCCTTTCATTGGGGATACTTTTAAATATACATGATCACCTTTGGCAAATCTTAAGGGTCGACGTCTTTTATCGGCATAGCTTTTCTGTCGAGACTGTGCAACCTTCAAGTTATTTTGGATTTGTCGCACTTTGTTCTCAGTTTCTTTCACTAAGTCAACCCCGAAGAACCATCTTTCTCCGGGTTCCGACCAGTGTAACGGAGTTCGACATCGACGGCCATATAGTGCCTCAAAGGGAGCCATCTTGATACTTTCTTGGTAGCTATTGTTGTAAGAGAATTCTGCTAGAGGCAAGCAGTCATCCCACTTATCTGGAAAATTCAGGGCACAAGATCTCAATAGATCTTCTAGGGTTTGATTCACCCTCTCAGTTTGCCCACCTGTTTGAGGGTGGTAGGCTGTGCTATATAAAAGTTTGGTGCCCAAGGATTCGTGCAAACATTTCCAGAATTGGGAGACAAATTGTGTGCCTCTATCCGACACTATTGTCCTTGGCACCCCATGCAGACTTAGGATACGATCAAAATAAATCTTGGCATAGGTGGAGGTATGATACGATTTCTTTACAGGTAAAAAGTGTGCTGTTTTGGTGAGACGATCTACGATGACCAAAATTGAATCAAAGCCTTTGGCTGTCTTGGGCAACCCCACTACGAAATCCATACTAATATCATCCCATTTCCATGCGGGGATAGGCAAAGGTTGCAACTCCCCCGCGGACTTGAGATGAATAGCTTTGACCTTTCGACAGGTGTCACATTGGGCCACATAGCGAGCTATCTCTATCTTCATTTTTGTCCACCAAAACCTTTGCTTTAGGTCCTGATACATCTTATTGCTTCCCGGATGAATAGAATACCTCGTGGTATGAGCTTCATCCAGGATTCGTTGACGTAGCTCAGGTACCTTTGGAACTACTAACCGGTCCTTGAACCAGATCACCCCTACATCATCCACCTTAAAGTCTGTGGGTGCTCTATTAGAAATTTTCTCTTTAAGATGTTTCATGCCTTTGTCTTCCTTTTGTGCCTCTATGATTTGAGCTTCGAGATTGAAGTCAATCTTTAGATTGGCAAGGCTTCCTTGGGAAATCATTTCTATCTCCAAGTTCTCTAGCTCTTGGCACAAAGCTATATCTCTAGGCGTCACTGTTAAACAATTATAGTGAGCCTTACGACTGAGGGCATCCGCTACAACATTTGCCTTACCAGGGTGATAATGCACCTCAAGGTCGTAATCTTTAATTAATTCTAGCCACCTTCGCTGGCGCATATTAAGCTCAGCTTGAGTAAAGATATACTTCAAGCTTTTGTGATCGGTGTATAGATGACATGTGTTCCCCAACAGATAATGACGCCAGATCTTTAATGCATGTATCACGGCGGCTAGTTCGAGATCATGGGTCGGGTAATTCTCTTCATGTGGTTTAAGCTGTCTGGAAGCATATGCAATCACTCGACCCTCCTGCATTAGCACGCAGCCTATCCCTATACCTGATGCGTCACAATACACATCAAAGGGCTTTTCAATATCTGGCTGGGCTAAGACAGGTGCAGTTGTCAACAACCTTTTTAGAGTCTGAAAGGCTTGCTCACATTGGGGTGACCAAACAAATTTTGTTTGATTTTTGAGCAAGGTTGTGATTGGTTTGGCGACTCTTGAAAAGTCCGGGATAAAACGACGGTAATATCCCGCCATACCCAGGAAACTACGGACCTCATGTACCGTAGTCGGGGGTTTCCAATTCAACACATCTTCTACCTTGCCTGGGTCTACAGCGACTCCCTCCGCTGATAACACGTGACCCAGGAAATGGACTTTGTCCAGCCAGAACTCACATTTGCTGAACTTGGCATATAGTTGATGCTCCCTAAGACGGGTTAGCACGATTCTCAAATGTTCAACATGTTCTTTCTTAGTCTTGGAATAGATTAAGATGTCATCAATAAAGACGACTACAAATTTGTCTAGCTCTGGCATGAAGACAGAGTTCATCAGGTACATGAAATGGGCCGGTGCATTGGTCAACCCAAAGGACATCACTAAGTATTCATACAGCCCGTAACGGGTTGTAAAAGCTGTCTTGGGCACATCTTCCGGCCTAATTTTAATTTGGTGGTACCCTGATCTCAAATCAATTTTTGAGAATACTTTGGCCCCAGCTAGCTGGTCAAACAATAAGTCAATGCGGGGCAATGGGTACTTGTTCTTAATCGTCACCTCATTTAGGGGACGATAGTTGACACACAGCCTTAATGTTTGATCTTTCTTTTTCACAAACAAGGCTGGGCAACCCCATGGAGAAGAACTGGGCTGAATAAAACCTTTCTGCAACAGCTCTTGTAATTGGGTTTTTAATTCGGCCAGCTCTTTCGGTGCCATTCTGTAGGCCCTTTGAGATATTGGGGCTGTCCCTGGTTTTTATACTGAATTGTACATCCCGGTCCGGAGGCAGACCTGGTAGGTCTTCAGGAAATACATTCGGAAAATCCCGAACTACCGGGATATCTTTGACTTCAGACACATTAGCGGCATGAACTTGCCCAATTGTCCGCTTGGGAGTAACTAATTGAATTAGCAAATAAGAATTCTCATTGGGCAATGGGATTTTAATGGTTGGATGCAAAGTGTCTAGCACAACCCCTCGTTGTGCCATCCAGTTCATGCCTAAGATGACATCAATCTCTTGGCCCTTAAGAACAATCATGCTAGTAGGAAAATTGTGCCCACCAAATTCGATGGGTACTTGGTGAACCATTTCTTTGGACATCAGCCGTCCTCCTAGCGACTGTATATAAAACTGATCTTGTGTTTCCCCAATGGGTATGCCATGCTTTAACACAAAGGTGCGATTGATGAATGTATGAGATGCACCGGAATCAAAAAGCATTAAAGCAGGATGTTTCGCAACAGGAAACGTACCCATCATTACTGGTTCACCCTCCGGGATCGTCTCCACCTCCGTATGGAAGACTTGTCCCACTTTCTTCGCTGGTTTTCCCCTTTGCACAGGTTGTCCTTTCTGAACCCCAGTTCTGAATTGACCCGGCTGGGGTTGGCCCATAGGTGGCCTTTGGAAGGTAGGGTTGGTTTGGCGGGGGAAAGGGCACTCTTTTGAGAAATGCCCAGGCTTACCACAATTAAAACAAGGGTAATTGTGGCTGGGCGGAGCAGTGGGGCGAACACCTGGGGCGTTCGGCTGGCGTGGTGCAAGAGCGATGGCAGTAGGTCGAGGGTATACCTGCTGCCCTGGTCTATATTGTGGTGGGGAAAAAGGACCACGATAAGGTGACAGCGCTTGAAAGCGTCCGTGGCCCTGCGGATGATAAATGATTCTCTGGCGCTTTTGACCGCGACCAGAGAAGGAAGAGGAAGCAGCCTTCTTCTTGGCTTCCTTGTGTTTTCTATTCTTTTCCTCTGAGGCGATGGCAATATTTACCGCCTCATAGAAGGTAGCATTTTGGCAGGTGGTCATCATGGTCTGAAGTTTAGTATTTAGACCACGCATGAAGCAGGCTTTCTTCTTTCTGTCAGTGTTCACATGGTCTGTGGCATATTGGGAGAGATGATTAAACTTTGCCACGTATTCCATGACACTTTTATCGCCTAGTTGCAAGGCGAGAAATTCTTCGGCCTTCATGGCCATGAGCACTTCGGGGATGTAATGGGCGCGGAACACGTCCTTAAACTCGGTCCAGGTGACTTGGTGTCCGGGAGCTTGGATAGCTAAGAAGTTCTCCCACCAGGCACCTGCAGCTCCTCGAAGCTGCTGAGCTGCGAACAGGGGCTTCTGAGTTTCTGAACACTGAATCAAACTGAACTTGTGCTCCATGGTCCGGAGCCAGTCATCCGCTTCTAAAGGCTCATCGGCCTTAGTGAAAACCGGGGGCCTTGTCTCGGTAAAGTCCACGTATCGAGCTTCTCCGTCCCCATTGTGCTGTGCCCTGAAGTTTGGGGCGAGGTGTGGTTGACGTTGTGCTAGCTCGCACAGCAAGCGAGCGTTGTCGGTAGTGGCACTCAACAGAACAGCAATGGCATCAGCCAAAGAAGGTGGAGCAGGTGGAGGGTTGGGGATATCATCCCCTCCCCGAGATGTCCCAGCTCCATCAGATCCGCGTGTACGCATCGGCATCTGCTACAAGAATCATAGGTACTTATTACCACATGAAATTCATAACGCAGAACATATCTTACATTCTTCCATTTATTTATTAAACATTAGTTCGACACACCAAGAACAGACAAGTACAACTTCTCAAACCGAAAGAAAACTTATATTACAAACCCGACCCCACTACGGCAAGCTAGGACTCCTACAACGACGTTGCCCGCGGTTTCACCGAACTAGTCGGTGTGGCCAGAGCTATAGCCCGGGTCGTCATTGCCATCATCCTGATTACCCCCTGGGTTGTTGTCATCGGGGTCGGACTCCTCTTCATCACTGAGGCCTTGATCGGGTTCCCCATCGTCTGCCAACTCGCCATCCGTATCCATCTCTCCTTCACCTGGAGGTGGGTGGAGCTGATGATATAGATCAAATGCAATATCATGATATTGTATTGCCAAGTCATTGACGGTATCTAAGTGATGTGCCAGCTCCAGCTTCTCCTACTGGAGCTGGTCCTCTCGCTGCCACGCGACATCCCGCTGTGCGGTGACCGTGGCCGCCATCTTCACGTACAAATCTTTAAGATACCTGGCCTTGCCCAGCTTCGCATTCATCCTAGTCAGCTCATGCCTGTGTGTGCTCCTAGCTTCTTCCTCTCGGGCTATGGCGGCATTCCTCTCCTCCACCATACGGGACAACATGGCTTCACAGTTCTCTGTAGCTTGTTTTTCTTTGGCTAGTTGAGCTTTGAGTTTGCCGATCTCCATAACATTGTACATTCTTTCCCTCATCACCTCAGTCAACTCGGCGGACAACCTGTCCACCTCCTGCTAAGGCGGTGAACGGCTACTGTTGGCTTGATCGTTGCGCGGGGCCAACTGATGTCGGGGAACTCCTTTTGGGCCTGTCCTCTTACGCGGGGTCTGCTTCTGACGAGCCATCCTGTAGAGGGTAAGTTTAGATTAGTAAGAGAGACCTTAAAGGTTAGCAAGAATGGGATTGATTCTATTCACCCAACCTAACAAGTAGGAAGGAACTTAACCAGTTAATACATCATGATGCATGCACGAACTTACAATTCCTACCAACGATTCGCAACGATATTACTTTAAATTTTTACAACATAGGGCAATACTCTATGTTGCTCCTCCAAACCACTTCAAAAATTCTAAGGAAGCCTATAGACAGGGGTAAGTTAGGACTAAGCACTTGGACTCAAAGTAGACCAGTTTATAGTATTGGATCCAAAGGAATTTTGAAGTTTTTCAAGAGGTACAGCAGTCATCTTAGCAAAGAATGCTCTGATACCAGCTGTGGCAGAACCCCCTAAGTGTTTGGGCCCACCGACACCTGTCATTGTCCTAAGGACCTCTGACGGCAATGCCGGGGATCCTCCCACTTTAGGAGTCCGATGAGCATCGCTGGACGCTCATTCCACTGCTACCTGTGGCGTGCCAAGCCGGCTCGTCCTGACCACTGGGGATGGTCAATTAGCGAGAACTTATTCTTCTCGCCCTTACAGGATAGCAAGTGGCCACCTTAACACCAGGATCATTCGTTGCGAAGACATTGCAGTACACAAACGACATACGACCAAAATAATATTTCAGAGTGTAACAGCGGAAGTATTACATAGCTTATTTTACAAAAGGAGTTCTTCCAAATAGCAGAGTGTTATTACAAACCAGGTCCAGCGGAGCAACTTAAGCTTTAGTACAGAGATTACAAATTTACAGACCCTGCCCATGGGTCACGCTCATTCCTCCTCGTCGTCAACCTCGACGACGGTCACACAACAGGGTCCGAAACAAGTCGGCTCCTGAGCTTCACCTGCAATAGGGGTGTTGACACCGTTTTTGGGCACGTGTCCAGGATGGCAGGATAAGATGACAGTATGTGGTTTACAGGATGAGTTGCCGATGAGGATGGTTGCCGATAAAGGAGAGGTTGGACGTGACTAAGTTTACAGGTGATGATGTGTGTGTGCCGATGACTATGATGAGGAGGTCTGCCGATGACCATGGCAAAAGAATCTGCCGATGATACAGAGGGGGAGTCTGGAAGCTGCTGATCGGGTTGTGGAAGAGTTTCAATTTGTCACGAGGGATAGTTGAGTTATTTCCTTATTTGTTTAAGTCGTTTTGTATACGGATTCCGTGTAATTTGGAATTCGAATTCTGGTCGTGTTTAGTTATAGCTCTTTGAGCAGGGTATAAATATGGACCCTAGGGCTTTGTAATGAGACATCTATCAATCAATCAAACACACGTTTTTACTCATATTCCAGCATCTACTTTTCGACGACTTCGTCATACTTTTTCCCTTTTATTACGAGTTATTAGGAATTCGTCGACTTAAGCTCGGCGTGTTCTCAAGTTCCGCTGAGTACCTCTTAGCCGTGACATCCGGGCGCATCGCTGTTGTCAGGACTAAAGTATTCGAGTTACCACCTTTGCCGATAGTAAGGTCAAATCGGCTGGCACGCCTTAACGTTTGAATTGGGTATTAGCCCTTTGTGTTTGCAGATCAGTTTTGCATCAACACATCTTTTGGCACACCCGGTGGGACAAGATTCAAGATCAAGATCAACATGTCAATCTCTGACTTCGATCAGGAGAACGTCATCCCCGTGACGGAGGCCAATCTCAAGGATGAGCAGAAGCAAGCTATTGCCCAAGCCATGGAAGAATTCAAGCTGCAATGCCTGAGGTCTTTGAGCATAAACAGGAGCGGCGAGGTGATCCAGAAAGATGCATTGCCGGCACCACGGCAGGTTACCTTCGAAGCCAATCCTGGCAAGCTTCAAGATATGGTTGACAATGCTATTAACCGAGCTTTGATCAACCAAGCTGGTGTACTGTCTAATACGGTTTTCAATGCCGTGGCAAGAACTTTCAAGGAAGGACAAATCCCACCAGATTATGTGGGCCCCTCTCATCATCAGCCAACCGCACCAGAGGTCACGGCTCCATCGGCTGCTTTGACGGCTGTAAGTGCACAATCTGTCGTCCCTCCAAGTACATCGGGAGCTACTGGTGCACTATCTGTGCCGATGACAACTAACCCGCAGACTTCAGGTGGGCAGAATAAGCTGACTACAGATATGTTGGCATCGGCAATGTCAGGGTTGACTCTTCCTCCTAACTGGTGGGGTTATGGTATGCCTCCAGAATTGACGCCAGGTACATCGCAGATAACCGACATGAGGGGCAAGACTCCTATGACATCGGCGCTTCCCAATGCGCCGTTGAACCAGAGTCCCCGGTATACAACAACTACTACTGCAAGGCCTCACACTGGGAATCCTCAAGATTCAATGTTCCAGATGCCTAATGCATCGGTAGATTCAATGCTGATGCAACAGAGGTCTATGGCCCAGTCAGGGTATGTCAATTCAATGATGGTACCCAATTACCAATCATCGGCAGCGCCTATGCCGATGAACGCTAATAATGGATGGCTTGGACAGCAAGTCTTTCCACAATCGCCCCAACAAAGTTACCAGGCTACGGGGTTCCAGCAAGGACAGATCTATCCCGGATTCCAAAGTCAGGGGATCTCCAGCCAGCCAATGAATATTGGACAGCAACTCGGGGGACAGCAAGTCGGTGGACAGCAGTTTGGTGGTCCGCAGATTGGAGGACAGATGATCAATCTGATGCTCCGGGCAGATCACGTCCCGAACAGACACATGGAGGTTCGCCACTAAGTGCCGGACCCGCAGCCGCCTCATCGGCAGGATGCCGATGCATATTGGGCCGATAAAATTGCTGAAGTAATGAGGGAACAATTTGGGATAAAACCCAAAGTCAACACTTACTCTTATCGGACACCATATCCTCCTGCATATGATTTGATCCCGCTTCCACATCGGTACAAGGTACCGGATTTTACCAAATTTTCCGGGCAGGACGACACGTCAACCATGGAGCATGTCAACAGGTTCATCATTCAATGCGGAGAAGCTGGTAATAGGGACGAATTGAGGGTTCGTCTATTTTCATCATCATTATCTGGATCGGCCTTTACTTGGTTCATATCATTACCTCCCAACTCAGTGATTACTTGGGCCGATCTGGAGAAACAATTCCACAAGTACTTCTTCTCCGGGGTTCATGAGAAGAAGATCACCGACTTGGTCAAGTTGAGACAGCGCAATGATGAATCAGTTGAAGGTTTCGTGCAGAGGATACGGGAAGTTAAGAATAAATGCTACAGTCTGGTTCTAGATGATCGGCAGCTAGCCGATTTGGCTTTCCAGGGTTTATTGCCACACATCAGGGATAAGTATGCTTCTCAGGAGTTTGAAAGCTTAAGTCATTTGGTGCAGAGGATTTCTGATCAAGATGTCAAGCCTTTCGAGCCCAAAAGAGCATGGAACAAGAAAGTATCATTTGTTGATGAAGCAACGAGCTCCGATTCTGATGAGGAACCAGTCATCGGCTTGGCAAAGTGGGTCAAAAACAAGAAGCCAATGTCTTGTCCTTTTGGGCAGAAAGAATCAGAGAAGTTCGCTTTTGACAGCGCTAAGGCCGATAAGATATTTGATTTTCTACTCCAGGAAGGTCAGATCAAGCTGTCTCCTAATCACGTGATCCCATCGGCTGAGGAGTTGAAGAGGATGAGATATTGCAAGTGGCATAATGCAACTTCTCATGACACTAATGAATGCAAAGTTTTCAGACAGTAGCTGCAATCGGCAATAGAGTCTGGGAGGATTAAGTTTGACAGTTCCAAGACCCAGAAGCTGATGAAGATAGACCAACATCCTTTCGCGACAAACATGTTGGATGCCAAGGGGAAGGCCAAGGTCTTAACATCGGAAACAGCCGAGAAAAGTGCATCGGTAGATCCTCAGCATCAAGTTACTACTGCCAATGCAAAAAGTAAGGGCTTAGTCCAGGAAGGAACCAGTTCGGGTAGGCCCCCTCGGTCTGGTATCGTTATAACTCATAGAAGACCTCGAGAGAACTGGCAGCAACGGGAAGATCGGTATCGGCACCAGCAAGAAGATTATCGACGGGAGGAAGAAAGACGCCGACAGGAGTGGAATCGGCATAGAGATCATTGGAACTGCCCGTTCTTCATCCATTGTTGGGAGGAAAATATTAAGCTTCCTACTGTCAGAGACTGCCCTGAGTGCAATGGCTATGATCGGTACGACAGGACTGATCGGCGTTATCATGATGACAATCGGCGATTTGATGGGCCGATCAGAGGAAGAGCATCGGTTCATGATCGGCTGGGGGGCAGGCTTAGCGTGCACGATAGGCTTGGTGATCGTGTTCAATATTTTCCCAGGAACCAGGAAGAGCTTGAGGAGATGGCTAATGCGCGAGTTCCCGATGAGTTTATATTTTGCAGGGATGCTAATGCGTATCGTATGGAGTCAAGGGAGAACCGACGCCCGGCAGTAAGGCAAAAGCCACTCCCTCCATGGTGTCCTGAAGGGTTGACCAAGACACAGAAAAGGAGATTGCAGCGTGAAAGGCAAGAGGAGCTAAACAAGGGCGAAAATTCTGGTCAGTCTGGAGATCAGTAGCAATCAGATCCTAAGAAAGGAGGTCCATCGGCAGGAGTTAACATGGTCTTTATGTTACCGATGGTGTTTCTTGCACCATCCAGTGATGATGAGTTGGAATTTTCCGATCAGATAGCTCAGCTGGCTCTGGATCCGATGACGGCTATCTTTGAGAAACCTGCCGATGACGAGAGACAGCATCTCAAAGCTCTGTTCGTCAAAGGAAGGGTTGATGGGCAGCCAATGACCAAGATCCTAGTTGATGGTGGAGCTGCTATTAATATTATGCCATATGTAGTATATCGGAAGCTTGGGAAAGGTGATCAGGACTTGACCAAGACCGATATGATGCTCAAGGATTTTGAAGGAAACGTGTCTCCAGTCAAAGGGGCAATATGTGTGGAGTTGACCATCGGCAGCAAAACCTTGCCGACAACTTTCTTCGTAATCAGTGGAAAGGGTGCTTATAACTTATTGTTGGGAAGAGATTGGATTCATGCCAATTGTTGCATCCCGTCTACAATGCACCAATGCCTGGTTCAGTGGGTAGGCGACAAAATTGAGATTGTCCCAGGAGATTCTTCTTATGTTATTGCATCAGCAGAGGCGGATACCTATGAGAGGACTAGGTGCATTTCAGGGGAAGTTTGGGAGAAGGATTTTCTCAAAGTTGCCGATTACGAGATTCCACCGATCCAAGCAGTCGGTTCTGACGACGGTTTTTAATGGATAGGTTCGCCGATGATGGAAAATTAGGCCAGGGATTCACATCGGCCGATGATTTGGTAGAAGTAGATATAGGTAGTGGTGATAAGCCTAGGCCTACTTTTATTAGTGCTAAGTTAAATCCTGAGTGTAAGCAGCAATTAACCAATTTGTTAAAGGAATATAAAGATTGCTTTGCTTGGGATTATACCGAGATGCCTGGTTTAGACCGATCAATTGTTGAACATCGGTTACCCATCAAGTCTGGATTTCGGCCACATCAGCAGCCAGCTCGCTGATGTAATCCTAATATTCTACCTGATATTAAGGCCGAAATCACTAAGCTTATTGAAGCTAAGTTTATTCGGCAGTGTCGGTATGCCAAATGGATTTCCAATGTCGTTTCGGTTTACAAGAAAAACGGGAAGCTTCGGGTGTGCATTGATTTCAGGAATCTCAATAAAGCTACACCGATGGATGGATACCCAATGCCTGTTGCCGATCTGTTGGTTGACGCCGCGGCTGGTCATCGGGTCATCAGCTTTATGGACGGCAATGCAGGATACAATCAAATATTCATGGCAGAGGAAGATATTCCAAAAACCGCATTTAGGTGTCCTGGTCATGTTGGGTTATTTGAATGGATAGTCATGACCTTTGGGTTGAAGAATGCTGGTGCTACTTATCAAAGAGCCATGAATTTTATATTTCATGAGTTCATCGGTAAGCTGGTGGAGATCTATATTGATGATGTGGTGGTTAAGTCTGGGGATTTCTCAAAGCATCTTGCCGACTTACAAAAGGTGTTAGAGTGCACAAGGAAGCATGGGTTGAAGATGAATCCCAATAAGTGTGCATTTGGTGTATCGGCAGGGCAGTTTCTTGGTTTCATGGTACATCAAAGGGGGATTGAAATTAGTCGAAGATCTATTGATGCCATCAATAAAATAGTGGCCCCTACCAACAAGACTGAGCTCCAGTCCTTGATCGGCAAGGTAAATTTTATCAGGAGATTTATATCTAATCTGTCTGGTAAGATTCGTGCTTTCAGTCCTCTCCTTAAGTTGAAAGCCGATCAAGAGTTTATTTGGGGAAAAGAGCAGCAGTTGGCTTTGGATGAAATCAAGAAATATCTAGCGAATCCTCCAGTCCTAGTTCCACCTCAGCAGGGAAAGCCCTTCAGATTGTATTTGTCTACCGATGGGACGGTTATCGGTTCGGCTTTGATTCAAGAATTTGAAGGGAAAGAGCGTGTAGTTTATTACTTAAGCAGGAGATTAATTGATGCTGAGACCAGGTATTCGGCCATTGAGAAGTTATGCTTATGCTTATATTTTTCGTGTATTAAATTGAGGCACTATTTATTATCGGCCGAATGCACTGTTGTTTGCAAAGATGATGTGGTCCGATACATGCTATCTATGCCGATTATGAGTGGCAGGATCGGTAAATGGATTTTAGCACTGTCGGAGTTCGATCTGCGTTACGAATCGGCTAAGGCAGTTAAAGGACAGATTATGGCCAATTTTGTGACTCAGCATTGCGGTGTAGTGGACGCCTTGGAAATTGTGCCCTGGACACTTTTCTTTGATGGATCTACATGTGACCGGGGGGCAGGAATCGGCATTGTATTAGTTTCCCCTAAGGGGAGGAAGTATGAAATTTCCTTGCCGATTGTTGCTACATCGACAAATAATCAGGCTGAGTATCAGGCTCTGATCAAGGGATTGGAGTTGTTAAGAGAAGTTCGTGCTGATGCTGTTGAAATTTTTGGGGATTCTATGTTGGTTATAAATCAATTGGCCGGGAGCTATGAATGCCGAAGTGAAGTTCTCATAACTCATTTCGAGAAAAGCATGCGACTGTTGAAAGAATTCAAAGATTTCCGATTAGAGCATATTCCTCGATTGCATAATGAAGAGGCCAATCGGTTAGCTCAGCATGCCTCGGGATATCAGCCTATGATTAATGCAATATCGGCAATCGGTGCCGATGATTGGAGGAAGGAAATTATTGATTATCTAAAGGATCCATCCAAGAAAGTTGAAAGACGAGTTCGATTTCAAGCAACCAAATATGTGCTCCTCGAAGATGAATTGTATTATCGAACTATTGATGGAATTCTTCTCCGATGTTTGGGTGATGATGAAGCTAGGAGTTTGATGGGAGAGATCCATGAAGGGGTATGTGGAGCACATCAGTCGGCTTTCAAGATGAAATGGATGATTAGAAGGAATGGATATTTTTGGCCGACTATACTTGAGGATTGCTTTAAGTATTTCAAGGGATGTCAAGGTTGTCAAAAGTTTGGTAACATTCAAAGAGCACCCGCATCGGCTATGAATCCTATTATCAAGCCTTGGCCGTTTCGGGGATGGGCTATCGATCTGATCGGCCAGATTTATCCACCATCTAGTAAGGGGCATAAGTTTATTTTGGTTGCCACTGATTATTTCACTAAATGGGTTGAAGCTATTCCTTTGAAGAAGGTCACCTCGGCCAATATGATTGATTTTGTGAAGGAACACATTATTTACCGATTTGGGATTCCTCAGACAATTACTACCGATCAGGGCACTATGTTCACATCGGGGGAGTTTGATGAATTCGCAATCGGTATGGGGATTAAAGTGTTGAATTCTTCTCCTTATTATGCTCAAGCCAATGGGCAGGCCGAAGCATCTAACAAAGGGATTATCAAGCTTATTAAACGAAAGATTGAAGAAAATCCTAAGCGGTGGCATACATTGTTAAATGAAGCACTGTGGTCTTATCGGATGGCTTGTCATGGATCAACCAAGGTGTCACCCTATCAATTGGTGTATGGACATGATGCAGTGTTGCCTTGGGAGATTAAGGCCGGATCCAGGCGATTATCTATTCAAGATCGGTTAACCGCCGATGATTATGCTACTTTGATGACCGATGAGTTGGATGATCTAGCAGGGCATCGGTTAAAAGCTTTAATGAGTATAGAAGAAAATAAGAAGAGAGTTGCTAGATGGTATGATAAGAAAGTGAAGGCTAAGGAGTTTGTCGACGGGGATTTGGTATGGAAATTAATTTTGCCAGTCGGGACTAAAAGTGCGAAGTTTGGAAAGTGGTCTCCTAATTGGGAAGGTCCTTATCGGATAAGTCGATCGGCTCCTGGTAATGCCTATATTCTAGAAACTCTCGAAGGAGTTGAATTTCCTAGAGCATTAAATGGCAAATATTTAAAGAAGTACTACCCCAGCATATGGGTCGATGCATAAAAGTTTAAATGCCGATAACACTCCTATCGGCTGGATTCAAATGTTTGGGGGCTTAGTGTTTCAAAAGATGCCGATAACAGTCCTATCGGCTAGACTAAAAGATGAGGAAGCAGGGAAGCACAGATATGATGCCGATGAAAACTTTATGTGTTAAGCAGCGCCTGGATTGCCGATATAGCACGTAGCCGGATTTGGTTGGCTGCTTCTATCTCCTTAATGTCATCATCGGCAGAACCCTCTATCGGCTTCAGTTTCTTCTTCAGTTGAAGTGCCTTGCGACCATGAACGTTTCGCTCGTGCTCAAGAAGCTTGATGGTCTCTGGCAGTTGGCTCTCTTCCTGTTGAGCTTGGGATAAGGCGTCCTCCACTTCCTTGAGTTCTGCCAACAAGGATTCTCTTCTTGCCGATAGATCGGATATTTTCTGCTTCAGCGCGTCTCCTGAAGATCTCAGGATGCCGATGTTCTTGTGCTTCTCATCGGTCAAGAGCTTCTCTTTCCTCATTTCGTCGGAGAGTTGAGTCTGAGCAGCTCTATCGGCAGGACGCCGAGAGGCTCTCTGGTACTGCAGCTGGCGACTCTCCAAATGAGCGGCTTGGAAAAGGGTTTCTTCGACATCGGCTGGGATTTGGCCTCTGAGAGTTCTGAACGGGGTCTTGGTAGGGTCGGAGTCGTCAACCAACTGCGCTGTGTCCTGGTGAAGGAGAGCTGACAATTCCTCCAGTCTGGTCCTGATCTCTGCCGATGTAATGCCAACTGTCTGAGAAGAGCTTGCCTCTTCGCCTTCTTCTTCAGAGAGATCGATGGCGAAGGAGAACAGGCTGTCGGGAGAATCTTATTCCTGGGAGGGAGAGCAAAGTTAGTTCATACTCGGAGAATCGGCAAATAATGCTGGTAAATGTTGGGTGGCTTACTTGTTTTATGGCTATTTCCTGCCTTTGTCTGAAAGATGCCGATGAAGATGCAGGATGATCGGCTAAGGTTGCCGATGGGACGATATCGACTGAAAGAAGATAGGAAGGGTTATGAGACTAAATGAGAATAAGTTTATCGGCGGAAGTATTGTTGAAATATGTTACCTGGAGGAGGAACAACAGTTGTCTAAATCAGGGGAACTGCCGATGATATAATTGGACCTGCTGGGCCAGTTGTTTGTTCACCCACGTCAGCTGATGTACCTTCTGTTTGAGGTTCTTCCTGCTGGGGTTCTTCCATCTGTGGTGCTTCCTGCATTGGTTGGGGAGATGGTGCTTGCTGTGTCTGGACTCCTGGAGAAGAAGGAGGGGACTCCACCGGAATTGGAGACACCGGAGGAGGAGGGGGACTTGCCACTTTCTGGCGCTTTGTTCCAGCCTTAGCACCTTTGGTGCCCTTTCTCTTTGGCTGGCTAGACTGGGGGGCATCGGCACTTTGGCGCTTGGCTTTTGCCGATGCACCGGTTTGCTGCAACAACGAAAAGGGGTTTATAAGCGCAGATGTAGCCGATATAAAGATGGTCAGTATAAAAGAAAAAGATTTGACAAATTGCCTTGAAAGCCTGCGCCAGAGTGGAAGCAGCTACCGTAGGTGATGTCTGAGCTCTCTTGGTGGTGACTTTCCTGAGGCGCACACCCCGATGCACGACGGAAGCCAGAGTGGGAGCGTTGTGGCCGATTGAGGAGATCGGGCCTGATGGAAACAAGTCGATCGGCTTGCCACTCCTGCTAACCGATGGGGGGATGTTGTCAACCTGCAAAAAGAATACAAGGGTAAGCTACCGATGGAAATAGTATTGAAAAATGAAACATCGGTTTAAAATACTTACAGTGTCATCGGGGACTTCGTATTCGGGGTCGATCATGCCGCGGTATGAGAGGGCCGATCTGCAGAATAGATGCTCTTTCCATTCTGCCCACCATAGCTTGTATGCCTGAGTAATAAAGGCAGCTGGAACCCATTCTGACAGATCTACATCTGTATCGGCATTTGGTGGTAGTTGGGCTACTCGAATCCATTCAAGAAAATTGGTGATGGGTTCTCTGGGTTTTATCACATCGGCATAAGGAAGTGCAATCGGCAACTGGCCGAAAGCTAGCTGACGGGCTAAGGCCGATGGATTGTAAAATTCATAGGTTTGGGGAGAGGTTTTTGTGCTACCAAAGAAATTCACTGGTATGGCTCTGGGAGTCACAATTGCCATCATCACCTCATTATCAAGAGCTTCATCAAATGGATTGAAGGTTAGAGGGAGCATGATGTCTGGGTCATCATAAGCCAACCATGGTCGTTCATCTCTAGCCAATCCCTCATACACAGTCTGGAAGAATCGGCCGATTTGATCCGGATTACTCCCTGAACCAGGTAGAACTATGGCAGCTTCGCCAAAGTTCAGGGGGGCACGTGTTGCCGATTCCTCTTCGCCCAACACATGATTTTCGGCTATATCTCTTGGGAAATGCTGTGTGAACAAGTTGAAGTCAAGGCGCTTATGCAAGTGCAGATTGAGCCACATGTTAATAAACCACCAGGGACCTCCCAAGTTGCCGATAGACTGACCAAGCAGGAGTTTCTGGGCTACCTGATGGAGAAGATGGTAAGCAGCGCCAAGCAAGTATCGGCCGAGAGGAAATTGGCCACCGTTAGCCAGTCTCTCTGCTGCCGATAGATAGACAGAAGTCGGTCCTGCCGATCGACCACAGAATACGAACTTGTCCAGCCACATGTTCAGAAAGGTGGTTTGTTCCTTTATGGTGACAGGTCCCTTCCCACGGTACTTCTGAATGTACCCCGACCAACCGCCGATAGCGCGAGTCTCCACATTGGCACTAGGAGCGGTATCAAAGAAGTGGGTGCTATCGGCAGAAGAGACGTCTAGACCAGTGAGCATAGCTACATCGGCAAGAGTGGGAGAAACAGGGCCGTGGCCAAAGACGAAAGCATTAAGGGTATCTGACCAAAAATAAGACGCAGCTATCAACAGCGACTCGTTCTTATGCATATCAGCAATAGATAGCCTGATGATTGGGCTAGCTTCCTTTCACCCCACTGGACTTCATTCGAATTGCTGACTCTCAAGAACCAGTCTTTCCACCCTACAGTAGGGCTGGGCCAAGAGCGAAAGGTGTCTTTCCACAGATCTAAAGAAAAAGTTTCGGCTCTAAAGGGAATCCTGTTGGTTTCTGCATTGATAAGGTCAGTTGGATCTGGATCCCCTAAAGGGCCGAGACATTGGAGGTGTGGTTGATCGGTGGGGATGACAATTTTGTTGGACAACTCCTAGTGTTTTGGGGAATAAAAAATACAAAGAAAAAGGAAAAGAAAGATATTCAGTAAGATGGATCGCGGATGAACAGGAATATGAGAAAAATACAGGAGATGAGATGGAGATCTGACCTCAGGGACGACGAAGCCAATGGCCATCTTGTCGTGAAGAGAACGTTTGAGGGCACCGGAGTTGATGAAGAGGAGTGCTTGTCAGAGGTCTTGAAGGATGTGAATGGCGCCGCCGCTGGAAAAGTAAAAGTAGGGATGGTGAAATGATGTGATGGAGAAGGAGTACCAGAGAAGGAACTATTTATAGGATAAAACGGGCAAGGGCAAATCTGACTTATCTCTTTGCCGCATCCGAGAAACCCGAGGATGCTCAGGTAGATATGGTAACTGTTCGCACGGTAATCAAGGGATTGTGCAGGTGATTTGACGGGGAGCGGTCATTACCTGGAGATATTTTACTGTGTGGGATCTTCTGGTCGGTCCATCGGCAGCATACTGTAACGGTCATATTGCCGATGGGTGGATAAAGTAAAGGTAGCCATTTGTACGAACGTCCTGATTAGTCCATCGGTAGATCTTCGTAACGGTAATATTGCCGATGTGCGGATGAGAAGGAAGTGCCCGTTCAGGAAGTTGAGGATTTCGAGGGATCTGCAGGAGAATAGGATCGGAGTTGTTTGGATTGAGGTTGTCGGTTACCAGATTAGGAGCATTAATTGCGGGAAAAGGCATCATTACTGCAAAAAATTTCGGAGCATTAATAGTTTCATACTCCGAAATTGGGGGCATGTGTTGACACCGTTTTTGGGCACGTGTCCAGGATGGCAGGATAAGATGACAGTATGTGGTTTACAGGATGAGTTATCGATGAGGATGGTTGCCGATAAAGGAGAGGTTGGACGTGACTAAGTTTACAGGTGATGATGTGTCTGTGCCGATGACTATGATGAGGAGGTCTGCCGATGACCATGGCAAAAGAATCTGCCGATGATACAGAGGGGGAGTCTGGAAGCTGCTGATCGGGTTGTGGAAGAGTTTCAATTTGTCACGAGGGATAGTTGAGTTATTTCCTTATTTGTTTAAGTCGTTTTGTATACGGATTCCGTGTAATTTGGAATTCGAATTCTGGTCGTGTTTAGTTATAGCTCTTTGAGCAGGGTATAAATATGGACCCTAGGGCTTTGTAATGAGACATCTATCAATCAATCAAACACACGTTTTTACTCATATTCCAGCATCTACTTTTCGACGACTTCGTCATACTTTTTCCCTTTTATTACGAGTTCTTAGGAATTCGTCGACTTAAGCTCGGCGTGTTCTCAAGTTCTGCGTGAGTACCTCTTAGCCGTGACATCCGGGCGCATCGCTGTTGTCAGGACTAAAGTATTCGAGTTACCACCTTTGCCGATAGTAAGGTCAAATCGGCTGGCACGCCTTAACGTTTGAATTGGGTATTAGCCCTTTGTGTTTGCAGATCAGTTTTGCATCAACAAGGGGGTTGGAAAACCCTGAGTACGGGAGTACTCAACAAGACTTACCTGATGGAAAAAGAGGAGAAGGTAGGAATGCAGGCTTAGGGTAGACAAGGAGTGGCTGAGCAAGGAGCCAAAGTGTTTTGCTAAAAAGCTTACTAATAGTGCATCCTTATTTTCAAGTTTTACCCGCGAATTCCTCCCCCGCAGAGGCCGAGGAGTTCGAGGACAGTCTATCTAGTTGTCTCTCATAGACAAGTCTGCAAGTTCCTAGTCCTTAATCAAAGTACTTTCTCTCCGACGGCCATAGCTTCATGTCGCTTTGAGTCCGGGAATTGGGATCCGAACTCCATAAGACATTTCCCCCTTTCTCATTTTATCACTTAGTTGCATATTTAACTACGATGAGGGGCAGTGGATTGAGTCTCCCAATCGGGGAGCAACGACGATTCGAACCGCTTAGCAATCCAGCTGGAGTTCCTAACCACCCGACATATGTAGAACCAAAACCTGCATATGTCAACCCAAATGAAGCTCTCCCCAAATTTGACCAGGTTCGCGGCACCCGAGAGCACAGTACTCCACCATCCTACAGCCGATCTAGATGTTTTCCGGTCATCTCAGATCCGTAAGGTGGGTACATACTACTCTCGCCATCTTTCCACTCCCAGTGCGCGAGTAGCTGTTCGCGTCGAGGGATCACAAGACCGGGCTTACCAAGGGCAAGTGGCTAGTACTATAAATTCTCAACCCAGCGGGCCATCAACGGACCGGTCCTTAACCGACACAGTTGGAGACACTACTTTAAGACTCCATTCTTAAAGCAAGTCCACCGACCGGTCTCAGATTAAAACATCATTGATCATAAATGTATTCCACAACAACCCTTCAAACTTTCTTATTTGAAAACCTATCTAGTAGCAGGGCTAAGCATCACTACGCAGTTTTTTTAAAAAAATAAACAGGTGTCAAGGACAGGATAACAGATATCAAGGTAGTAAATGCAGCAGGTAGGTTAACCCAATTCTCAACTACCTAATGCAGCATTTTCAACTTATAAGTGACAAAAGATTTAAAACATTCAAGGAGGGGTTAATGCATCCGGGGCTTGCCTTGGTTGCAGGGTAGAGAGGGACCCTCGGAGACTTCCCAAGTCTCGGATCCGACTTCCTCGAACTGAGCACCGACCTCGGGGTTCGGTTCAACGGGCGCTCCTTCGGTCACGGACACTATACGCAAAATGATGAATGCTCATGATATGCGTATGACAAATATGCAAGAAGGATCAAGTCGAGTACAACTTGCCTTCTCGGTGCAACACAGAATAAACAATAATTAAAGTTGTTTACCATTTTAGTGTCTTTACCCAAGAGGTTGCATCTGTAAATTAAGACTTCTCTTAATCCATAATTATTCTGGAATAACTAATTATTAATCCTATTTACCTTAATTAATTTTTAATTAACCACTAATGACAGTAATTAAGCATTAAGGCCAAACAATAATTAAATGCCAAAGGTCATTAGGGTTAATGACCTCAGGTCATCACACAATCCAAAATCACTCAACCCTAATTATGAGGATTTAACTAATCACTATCCAATTATTTTGGAATTATTATTAAATTACTAAATAAGGGTCTATTAATATTTTATTCAAATATTATCCAAATGCCACCAAATTTTGTGTGGAGCCAGGGAATAATATTCAGAGGCTCTCCACCAATTTTGGTGATTTTTGGACATACAAATAAATTATTAAAATTCCTAGAAGTTTTATTTACTAATTAAAAGGGCAAATTTGTATGAATAGGCAAACCATCAGAGAAATAAATTTTAATATTTTTCCTATGCTCTATATATTCTCTGGAACCTACACAAAAAGTTTTACTATTTTTGGATTACTACACAATTCAATACTCAATTTCAAATATCAAACATTTTTAAACAAAAAGGAAAAAGAAAAAGTGCACTGTGCAGTGCTGGCGGCCTGCTCGGACCCGGCCCACTCTGGCCCGAGCGCTTCCCGCGCCCAGTGCCCTCTCCCTCTCTCTCTCACGCGGTCGCTGACGGGCGGGTCCCGCCCGTCAGCTCCGTCTCCTTCCTAGCGCCGCGGCTCCGGTGAGCTCCAGCATGCCGTCGGCGAGCTCTCGGCCTCCGCGGTGAGACGCGTTAGCTTCCTCAACCTCCCGCGCACCCAGAGACACCCTTTTCTCCCACTCTCCTCTATCCTAACCCCCGTGACCACGGGCACGGCGGACGACCGCCTCGGCCGAGCAAACGCCGGCCACTACGAGCGAGTAGAGCGTGACTTGAGCAGCGCAAAAGCATCAGGGGCTCACCACGACTTCAACCGAGCAAGAAGTGGCAGCGGAGAGGCTCTGGTTGACGCTGGCCACGGTGACGTGCTCGCGGCGGCGCTCGGCCGGAGTTGAGGAGGGAAACGGCTCGGGTTGGAGCTACGGTAGGATAGAGCGTGTGTTTGGGGGCGCAATTGGTGGCGGGGCTCAAGGCGGAGCTGCTGGGGTGCTCAAGTAGCTTGGAATGGCAACGAGTGAGGCGAATTTTGACGGCGGGTGGTGGCGGTCGGCAGTGAGGTTCAACGAAAGAAAAAGAAAAACTCCGGCCACCCGAGGCTTTATCCATGCGGCGGAACAGGTGATGTGGATGAGGTCGTCCGCGCGAAGCACAGCAGCAAGCAGCTGCGTGGCCAGCTGCGTGGCGGCGTGCGCGGAGGCGGCTCTGCCCCGGCGGCAGAGCACCCCCCCTGCCCAACACTGTAGCAGTGCCTATCCACTCAGTTTGTAGTTTTGCAAAATTCGCCCCAAGTTTGAACTGAACACAAAATTCCACCAAAACAAAAGTTGCTCAGAATTTCATAAGCTACAACACTTATTTTGGTGCCCAATGCTAAATCTGAGTGGAAATTGGTTAATTTGGCCAAACAGTATGAAATTCAACTCAAATCAAATAAATTCAAATTTCTGAATTGGGGGCAAAACAGGGTTTCCAAAATTACTTTTGATTTTGCATAACAACTTGAAAAACTCCCTACATGAAAGTTGTTCAACTTTTTGAACTCTACAACTTTCATGTTGACCACTTTTCAAAATTACCAACAGATTTTGAATTGGAGATTCAAATTGTAAAAGGGGACACTTTCCGAAAATCTGTATTTTCAAAATTACTTTGCTTTTGAACTCAACCTCCAATTTTGCTTAGTTTTTGAATTGCACAAAAAGGGGCAATTCTAGGGTCCAGAAATCAGGGTTTCCCCCCTTAGCTTTTCGAAAAACTTCCACCCTAGGGTTTTAGCAAGCATCAACACACAACATAAGCACACTCTACTTCCCTAAGCACAAGCCATCAAAATAAACTTGTTTTAAGTTGATGCATAATAATGGGCTTAACAAATATGCTTTGCAATGCTTATGATGACATGATCCGTTTTTAGTATTCGTAACATCAGGGATGTTACAGTCCACAGTACTTCAATTATTTTGGCTCTCCACGCTTGCCTACATTTTATAAGCATGAACATACTTAGTCAATGTATAGTAGCCGTTTTTCATGATTAGGCAGAATATTAGTGAGTCTGAAACTCGAAGTATTGCTAACAACAAATATAGCATATATGACTCGCTCACCTTTTCCAATATGCGGCACAAAATTTGATTGAAATGAACAAACATATTTCACATGTAGCCACTCATACTGTAGCCTTTTCTTTTGAGAGCGAGTTTTGGCAGAAGGCCATATCGGTTCCTGTGATGAATTTAAACCTGTGGCTAGGTTGCTGGTGTCTATTGAAAAAAGATTTCTTGTTAAAGTAGCATTAGCTGTGGTGCGAGTAGTAGGTGGATCAACTTCTTTTACTATGGTCATCACGCTTTTTGGTTGAACCTGCCAACATATAAAATAATAAGTACACTTTGCATTAATACACATATGTTCAATTGCAAAAAACAATGATGTTCAATGACAACTGTAGGAGAATCTCAAAAGGCAATAGGCTAGAACTTCTAAATTTGCAGCATTTATGAAATAATAGTTGTTGTATTCAAATACTTATAATTACTACACATTGAAATAAAAGCAATCTGCAATTTACACGGGCTTATCTCAACCAATTTGTAGAGACATTAGTTTGGGAGAGCATATTCTAATCATTCATTTGGTGTATATTGTTGGGGCATGCATTTGGTTTGTTGACATGCTGCATTTTTATTACCTCTTGTTCTTCAGCTTCTATGCGTGGTGGTGTGATGCCATTCATGCCCATAGCTGCACCATTTGGAGGCTGTGAATAGGTGGTGGTTCCTGGGTTAGCCTGCACGCGATATAAAAGGCAACCAACATTAGTAGGAAATTCACAAAAGACAAGCATATAATATATCTACTACCTGCAGCAGTGCAACTTGCAAACGAAGTTCTTCTCTAAGTTCCTGTATTTGTCGAGTACTTTCTTCCTTATCTCTTTCCCTTGCAGCAAATTCATCTGCAAGTTTGTGTTTTAAATCTTCAACCTCCTCTTGGTGTTGTAGGGCTGCAGCTGAGCGACGGGCTAAATTCTCTTCTCTCTCATTCAATAGAGCCAATCGTGTTGGATATTTTGTCATATATCCAAGACCATGGCATCTGTACGTTTTGGTTCCTGTGCTTTCTTTGTAGTTTTTCTAGAAAATTGCATTTTCTTCTTCCGCCGTAAGAAATTTATCTTTCATTATTCCTGCCTCATAAATTTTGACACAAGCATTGTCCTAAGAGAAACAAAATTAACACATTAGAAGGATTGAAATTTAGAAGTGTTCCAAAATGTTAGGAAGCAGAACAATATATATATATTTATCACTCACATATACTTCCTTTGTATCTGGGTTTGACCAGTCGCCTCCCTTAGTGTGAGTAGCCATCCAAAGATCTAAATCAGTAGGCTCCTCACCAGTTGTTGGGTCTCTCTAAGATGGCAACACATGTAGTATGAGGTATTGACTATTGTAGAAAAATAACTAAGTCGGTAAACCTTGTCGTTACCTGGCTTATTTGGGAAAATGGTTTGGATCCCATGAGATGTTGTGTCTTTTGCTTCTTACGATTCTCAGTGTTCTTGGTGCTCTTCTTCTATAATGGTTTACAAATGATGTGACTAAAACACTGAATTGATCATTTGTAAAAAGAAAAGGATATTTAACTATTTTACAAACCTGGAAGCTCTCACTTCCAAAGTACTGGATCAAGTAGTACCACTCAACGTTATCCAAATCCTCACGCTTATGTTTCATTCTTTCAGCGTCAGTGCTTGTAAGCCCTGTATGTAGCACTAAATGCAGCACGCCATCCTTTGTACCTCTCCTTTGCAATGGCCCATATCTTTTCTTTAGGCTCTTCAACATTCCGTAGGTCCCAGCTAAGCTGTTCCAATGTAAAGACAAACATAATATAAAATTTTAGCTAGTGACAACAAGACATATGGACAAAAAAGATAGTGTCATACCAATATGTCATCTGCTATTGACTTTCTGTCTGTTGGATGCATATCTTTCCATGTTTTCACTCCTATAACTGGAGCCTTTTTCCTGGTAAACATTACCACCTCATCCACAAACGAACGACGATTCTCACCAATCGGGCCACCCAGCCTAGGATTAGGATTAAATTCGATTTTTAATTTCTGTGTATGATTCCTAATTCTCTTGTTGGTCACTGTTAGACCTTTGAGACATCCTCTTCCACGTTTTTTGGAACTTTCTCCTAATTGAACATTAATAAATAATGGAACATCCATGATCAGCAGAAGTCTTTTTAATATAAATTATAAAATTGAAGGACCAGCACATACCATCTCCTAGATTTTTTGGTTTCCTAGCATGACTCGGCCTATCATTTTGCTCCCCTTCAGTTATGTCATCGTCATTTGTACTTTCTTCTAATAATGATACTACAAAAAGAAACACATGATAGCAATTATTTTATTGTTTGTAGAGTAGTGAACATATTTAAATTAGTAAAGATATTTAATTACGCATGTGTCGACGACGGCCTGTATGCCTTAGCCATTCCTTGTATGTTTCGATGGTTTCATCCCTAAAGGCATCCCTAAAATCTGCAGAGTGGTAATGAAAATACAATTCCACTTGTTAGGGCAAAAAATTTTATAACAATTTCCATGAGTGAATCATTGAACAGTTTTACCATTGCTTGGATCCTTGGACTGCAGCTTTTTTAGCCACAACTTGTAGGCATCAATGTCTTCAAGTGTACTTGTGTCATCATTGTTCCCCTTTTCTCTTGGTCGCTTAATTGGTGTTATGGTGACATCTATCTCGTTTTCCTGCTCCTTTGACAGTACCAACCTGATTTCCCTCTCAGCCTCATTCATTCGTAGCACTGTATCTACATCTTGTGTATAACCCATTGCTTCAAGTTTTGCTACATCCCTACCACAACACATCTTGTAGTACATGAAGTCCCTAGGTCCATACCCAAGCTGTTCTTAAAAACATGCCAAGTTAAAATATGTTACATTTAAAATATGTTACATCAGCTTTGTCTAACTGCACATCAACAAATTCATTTTCTTGATCCGGTAATGATGAGAAAGCACCCGTCATCTTAGGGAGGCCACTCCTAAACACCTCGGAAGCTGTCATCTACGCTAGTGCTGCCAAGGTTAGTTTCTACATCAAAGGGAGGAAGGAGACGTTTTCCTTCAAGAACAAGACTGCACAAATCCGAGAGCAATCCCGACATGAACCAAGGAAGAGGACCAACAGGAGGAACAGGAACAAGCAAGTGTGGACCAAGTCAGCTAAGATAGTCACTGCAGTTCAAGGAGGTCAAGATCATCGACTTAAGACACTGTTTCTGACCAAGAAGGACGACCCAGGTATGCCAAGCATCCACTGCTCCATCAATGGGTACAACTTCTACAAGACACTTTGCGATACTGGATCGGGCGTCAACATAATGGCCGCAGTCACCTATCGGCTCTTGTTCGGAACCATGCCCCTAAAACCGACATACATTCAGCTCCAGATGGCAGATCAGACTTTCCGAAAGGTTGAAGGTATAGTAACTGATGTCCCTGTCAAAATAGACGATCCTTTTGTCCATATGGACTATTAGGTTATTGACATGGGAGAAGACGAGTACGATCCACCCATTATCCTTGGGAGACCTTCCTCAGCACCGTTAAAGCAATCATCTACATTGGAACTAGAGAAGTTCACATGCACTTCCCCTCAGAGCAGGTACGCCGCTATTTTACTGACCCTAATTATATAGTTGAAGACTCTAAGCAGGTCAGGACAAGAAGAAGACGACGCAACCGCAACCAGAGGAAGCAAATCATCAAGGACGGATGAGCAGACAACAAAGGAGAAGTGGTAAGGTCTGAAGACATACAGCTTGAACAGGATTATCCTGAGGAGACCGTAGCACCGAGTCAGGTGTGGAGAGAGAAGATAACTATACATGAAGAAGAGGCGCCACTGGAACCACCGACTACGCCATCCAACGAATCCCAGGACGACTGAGAAAACGGAGAGTCCCGTTCGGAGGACTTAACTGCAGCACTACTTCCTCGGCCACCCTATCACGGTGGTCTCGTCTTTCCCCTTGGGCAAGATCATCCAAAGTCGGGAGGCCACGAGAAGAATCGCCAAGTGGTCGGTCGAGCTCATGAGTGAGACTCTCACGTATGCACCCCGTAAAGCTATCAAGTCGCAAGCCCTGGTGGATTTCGTCGTGGAATGGACAGACTCCCAGCTTCCCCCGGCTCAGGTTCAGTCAAAGCTGTGGATGATGTATTTCGACGTGTCCCTCATGAAGACGGGAGCTGGGGCCGGCCTGCTGTTCATCTCGCCCCTAGGCATTCATATGAGGTATGCCATCAGGATTCACTTTGCCACATCCAACAACGTCGCGGAGTATGAGGCCCTCGTCAACGGTCTGAAGATCGCCATCGAGCTAGGAGTCCGACGCCTCGACGTTCGAGGCGACTCCTGGCTCGTCATCGACCAAGTGATGAAGACCTCGAGCTACCATGACCTGAAAATGGAGGCGTACTGCAAGGAGGTCCGTCGACTCGAGGACAAGTTCCATGGCCTCGAGCTCGTCCACATAGCTCGACGCCACAACGAGGCGGCCGACGAACTTGCTAAAATCGCGTCGACTCGAGGCACGGTCCCACCTGACGCGTTCTCAAGAGATCTACACGAGCCATCCGTCGGCTTGGGCTCAGGGGCTGGTGTCGAAACCGCTCCGGCCCAGCAAACTGATGCCGTCGAAGCGCTACTAACTGCGGCCGAAGTAATGGAGGTGGAACAGCGGCCCAGTCGACCGTTTGACTGGCGCACGCCGTTCCTCGACTGCCTAATCCGCTGCGAGCTACCAGAAGATCGATCCGAGGCCCGCCGTATTGCTCGACGGGCCAAGTCATATGTAATCTATGGCGAGGACAATGAGCTATATCGACGAAGCCCGATGGGGGTCTTGCAGCGTTGTATCACCATAGAAGAAGGCCAAAAACTCCTCGAGGATCTACACTCGGGGGCTTGTGGCCACCATGCTGCTCCACGGACCCTCGTAGGGAACGCCTTTCGATAAGGCTTCTACTGGCCAACGACCGTAGCTGATGCTATCGAGCTCGTGCGCTCATGCCATGGGGGCAATTCTACGCCAAGCAGACGCATCTGCCCGCCCACGCTCTCCAGATGATCCCCATCACATGGCCGTTTGCTGTGTGGGGACTCGACTTAGTAGGACCTCTACAGAAAGCAAAAGCGGGGTACACCCACTTGTTGGTGGCCATCGACAAATTCTCCAAATGGATCGAGGCTCAACCCATCACCAACATCCGCTCTGAGCAGGCCGTCCTTTACTTCACCGACATCATCCACCGGTTTGGGATTCCCAACATCATCATCACTGACAACGGCACTCAGTTCACCGACAAGAAGTTCTTGGACTTCTGCGATCAGCATCACATCCGTGTGAACTGGTCTGCAGTGGCCCACCCTCGAACTAACGGCCAGGTCGAGCGTGCCAACGGCATGATTTTGCAAGGGCTCAAACCGAGGATATACAATCGCTTGAAGAAATTCGGCAAGAAATGAGTCGAGGAGCTTTCCTCGGTCCTATGGAGCTTAAGGACGACGCCAAGCAGGGCCACAAAATACACCCCATTCTTCATGGTCTATGGCTCTGAGGCCATGCTCCCGACGGACCTCGAGTATGGATCCCCTTGACTAAAAGCATACAACGAGCAATCAAATAAGGAGACTCAAGAGAATGCGGTCGACCAACTCGAGGAAGCTCGAGACATGGCCCTCCTCAACTCCGCCAGATACCCGTAGAAACTTCGACGCTACCACGACAAGCACGTGCGCAAGAGAGATCTGAACGTGGGCGACTTGTCCTGCGGTGGCGGCAGAGCAATCAAGGATGCCACAAGTTGACTCCACCCTGGGAGGGCCCATACGTAGTGGCCGAGGTCCTGAAGCCAGGAACATACCAGCTAGCGGACGAGAAAGGGGCAATCTTCACCAACGCATGGAACATCGAACAGCTACGTCGATTCTACCCCTAGAATTTCAAAGCTTTATGTTCCCATGTACATTTTGTACCGAGACCTTATGAATAAACGCATGAAAAAAAATCTTTCCCTCGAGCGGTTTTACCTTTTTCGCTGGTTGAAATTTCAACGTTAGAAGGGAGTACCAACTGTGACCCATCATAGTTGATACCCCCTCAGGGGCTAGCAGGGGGGTTCCCCCCCCCAAATGTCGAAAAAATCAGAAAATTCTCTCGTTCCTATCAGTAAATCTCACACGGTCGAGTAGTGGAGGCACCTCGAGCCCCTTAAGGGCCGAGGAACAACGAGCCTGAGGACTCCTACGCCCCCGGGCTATGGTACCTCTACTCGCATCCTCACCCTCGAGGTAATCGAGGTCGCTTTAACGAAAGGCCAAATGGGAGCTACAGACATAGGCGCCAAGGGAAACAAAGGAGCCTCGAGCGGAAAGACAGATAAACATTCACAGAAATCTAACAACCACTTGAAGACGTTGTATTACTTAAGATAAATTAGCAAAGTACTATACAAGGGGCCTAGGCACCCAGAGTAGGCTCACAGGCCTCAGTCCACGTCTCGGCCCTCACCATCCTTGCCCACACATGAGCTAGTCTCAGGAGGAAGTACTTCTGGCTCGAACAACTTAGCCAACCTCTCCCTAGGAACCTCTGCGTCGTAGATCAAGGCGTGGAGCCTCTCCTCGTTCTCCGCATCAGTCTTGGAGATGTCGATGACAAAGCCGTGGGACACCACCTCCATGTCGTAAGAAAAGACTGAGCAGACTACCGCCATCGCCCGCTTCACTCCGACGTGAAGAGCGTCCCGCACCCGGTCCCTCAGCGTAGCTCCAAGGTAGCATAGCTGGTCGACGAGTTTGTCGCCTCGAGCCTCCTCCCTCGACTCGTCAACAGGCTCGAGCTCCCAGGAGGCCGAGAGGTCGCTTATCGCAGTCCATAGACGACCATTCAAGGCGACCTCCCCCTCGAGCTGAGTCTTGATGGAACCGGCCTCGACTTGGGCGGCCAGCAGCTCATCTTTGAGCCCTGCAAGGACCAACATGAAGAAATTAAATAACACAAAGCACACCTTAGAAAAGAAACTCGATAGTAGAAATGTACCGCGGACGCTCTCCTCTAGAGCCGTGTTCTCGCCAACCAAGTTGGTATTGGCCCTCTCGACCTCCATGTTGGAGCGCGCCAGCTCGGTGTTGGCGACACGTAGATCCTCGATCACCTTGCCGGCTTGCGCGATGGCCCCATCTTTTTCCAGCAGTGCTCTCTTCAGACGATCGACGTCGTCAGAAAGGCTACGGGATCGAGCCCGCTCCTCCTCGAGATCTTCGAGGGCCTTCTTCTTTGCCTCCTCCGCGGCGCTCCTGGCGATCTCGCTGTTCACACACTCCACCTTCATCCTCTGGAAGGATTCTCAGATGGTGTCCAGGTCAGTCTTGAGGAGGCCCTTCTCCTTGTCCAGGTCAGCAACGGTGTTCTTGTAGGACAGGGCCTCCTCCCGGGCTTTGGACGCGGCTTCCTCGACCATCATGGCACGTTCCCTCAGAAGCGCAGCCTCTTCCTCAGCTCTCGTCGAGACCTCTCGAGCCTCGGCCAGAGCAGCCTCCCTCTCCTTCTTCTTCTCCTCAAGTGCCAAAAGCTCCTTGTAAGCCTTGAGGAGTTTCTCCTGCGACTCCAGGAGTTTGTCCTTGAGGATGGGGAGCTGCTCCCAGCCGCCTCTCGTGGCATGGATGAAGCTCGACTTGATGCAGGAAGTTTCTTTCAAGTCCTGCGAGCCAGCGATTGTGCAGTTAGGACACAAAGCCAAACATTCTATAAAGATTAAGGACTGGAAAATACTTACAAAGTAGGCCAGTCTGAGCCCATTGTTAACAACGTCAGACAGGAGCCCCACCATGTGCTTCATCTAGAGGCGGAGCTCCTCAACGTGCTCCCACTTCTCAGCCTCCTTCCGATCGTCCAGAAAGATATTGGGCTCAGACGGATCAGTGGAAGCCCGGATGCGGATCCGGTCGAGGCACCAGTTCTCCATCTCCTGGTCGGCCCACGCCTTGACACCTCGGATGAGCTCCTCGACGGTCTCGAGTGACCCCCCGTGGTGCAGGAACAAGTCGACGAGGGTGGGGAACCGCCCGTCGTCGTCCACCGTCTTCCAGGTCCCGGACTCGCTGCCTCCACTCCGCCCGACGTTCCGGCCTCGTCCTCCTCAGCGGGAATGCGGTCCTCCCACGACCAACGCTCCCGGAGGAATCCCGGAGCGATTTCGTTCATGCCGTAGATCGTCCTCCTGATCTCAGACTCGGGGTCGACGGGGGTACGCATCATGCAGGCAAGCGCGACCACGCCGTCCGCCCTCCCTGACTCTGCTGGGATCGTGGCGGGCGCCCCTGGACGGAGCCACGCCGGGGTCGGAGGACCGAAAACTGGCAGACCCTCCTCCTGGTTCCCGGGCTCTTGCGGCGCCGGTGGTACCGGTTGGGGCGGACTGTGAGGAGGGGGCTCGAGCAGTTCCTCCAACTGCTGGCCCCTCGGCTGCTGCTGCTCCTAGGGCTCCTCCCCTCCTTTTGGCTGCAGTTGCTGTTCCTCTTGCGCCTGTTGCCGCGTCCCCTGCTCGCGCTCCTCTTCCTCCTTTTTCCTCCGCTCCTCGACAGAGCGAAGCCCGGCAGGCCAAGGCGTCCGCTTCGCGACGTGGGAAGTCTCAGCCCCCTCGTCCATAGGATGGGCGTCCTTCGAAGACCCGTCGCCACCAGACCCGTCACTAATAGTGATAGGGTCTGCCTTGGCTCCTGATCGAGGAGGCTCAGGGGCTTCCTCTGGCTCTTGTAGATGGGGCGCCTCAGCCCGCTTTGGCGACGGCAGGGTGGACTCCACCACCGATGGGCGAGGCAGAGCGCCCTCGATACCAGACGACGGTCGAGGATCAGAGGAGACTGCAAACACCTGATGGCAAAAATCAGTCGCCTTAATAACCAACTCAAAACTAACACAAGGTTAGAAATAAACCGCTAACCTGAATCCTTGGAGGCCGCTCCCACCTTGAGCCTTTTGGCCATCGAGGGCTGAGCCTGCTCGAGCGTCCGCTTCAACCTGAGAAAAAAGAAATGGGCATAAGGGAGACCATTATACGAGAAAACGCAAAGAAACCGGTAGGCCTCGAATGGCCCCGCGTTGAGGCTCCAAGCCCCTCACGGGCAGGCGCAGGCCTTAGTTCAACGTCTCCCGCGTGGCGAGCGCCGGGGCTAGTACTCCTGCGGCCAGTTTCCCCCTTTCTGGAGGCCACGGCGCGGCCACGGGTCATGGCCCCGTCGCCTGGGGCTTAGCCCAGCCACCCGCCTTTGGTGTAGGGGGATGTTGGGGGTGCGGGACAGCCTGGCTTGGCGCAGGCGCGGGAGGGGTGTCAGCACGGCGGCGGTGAGATCTGCCTGGCCCCTCTTTTGGCGCTCCCATCCGCGGGGCGTCGACGCCGCCTCGAGGCGGACCCTCGAGGATCCGGTCGAGGCGAGACGCCATCCCCTCGGAGTCGTCGCTGTCGTTGTCGCCGTCGCCGCCGTCGTCCTCACTGGGGGATTCTTCTTCAGGCTCCCCCTTTGCCTGGACTTTGCTCGACGTGCCTCTAACGCTTGGCGGTCGAGATTCTTCTTCTTCATCTCTTTCTTTTCTGAGTCCTTTGTGGACTTCTGCTTTTCTGCGGATTGGCGCCGCTTGTCACGATCGACCTCGTCCTCCTTTACCGGAGGCCTCGAGGACCGAACGTCGATCGATCCCTGCGAGAGCAGAGGCAAGCTTAAAAAAGGGAGCAAAGGAAATCCAGAATCAAAGCCATATGCAAGAAAATACCAGGTCGATTGAGCCCGCATCAGGCCTCATGGGGAAGCCATTGACGTGCTCCGGCTGGAAGTCGCCAGCGACGGCCGCCCTGACCCGGGCCGCGACTTCATCGTCCGCGGGAGCCTCGTTGGACATCCGGCACGCCTCGAGGTCCCGGGACGAAGCGCCGGGCCCCATCTCATCCATCCTCAGCGGCCGAGACATCAGCGGGAGAACTCTCTGATGATGGACGGCCGAGAGGACGAGAGCGGTGGACAGGCCCTCCACGCATAACTTCTTCAAGGCGTCGAGGAGGGGGTTGAGCCGCGACTGGTGGACATGGATCACGCCGAACGTCCAGTTCTCCGGGCGCTCCGTGATCAGGCGGCCGGTGAAGGCATGAAGGAGACCGTCATCATTCTACAAATAGAACCACTGGGAGTCCCATCCGGCGTGGTTCGATGACAACCCCACCGGGATGTACTCGCGTGGCCTCTCCGTCTTGCCGGTCTTCAACAGCAGGTTGAGGCACCCGGCCCGCACGGGTTTCCTCACTCCGGCGGCTCCGGCGGGGGCGTTGAAGAGCTCACCCCAGTGGGGCATCATCCCCAAATAGCCCTCACACACCACGGCAAAGACTGCCGCGACAGTGATGGCATTTGGGGAGAAGTGCTGGAGCTCCACCCCGTAATGGTGGCAGAGCGCCCGCATGAAGCGACTCGGAGGAGCGCCCAGGTCGTGGCGGTGGAATTTGGCGAAGGAGACCACATAGCCAGTGGGCGGCCTGGGCTCCCGGTGGTCCGCCGTCGGCGCAATCCACTCCGGCCGCGACAATGAAGTGCTGGGGCGCAGAAACCCCTCCCATCGAGCTCCAGCAGCTGGCGCTCTGTCATCGACGACGGGCGCCAGTCGTCAGCGCCGACAAGTCTCACAGGCATCTTGGGGTGGAAGGAAGGCGGATTCGTTTCTGCTCGAGGGTGCGTGCGCACGTGAGATGGCAAGGGAGCTAAGGCAAGAATGGAGGTAGAAGGCGGAAGGGAGAACGGCAACTAGGCCACGGGATATTTATAGGCAGTGACCCTCCAACGGACAGATCCGATAAATGTGGTAACTCCCCCCATGAATGCGCCGCCTAACGGTCTTTTTCCTCCTCACAGACGGGGCACTACGAATTCTGCGCCGACACAGTGTCGCAACGGCTCCCGTCTAAAAAGACACGCCCAACGGGCAGAAAGGTGAACCGCCGCGGCCTCTTCTTTCCCTGGTAAGCCAAGGTACGTACCCATGAAAGCCTCGAGAGGTTGCAGGCTGACCCACCGAAAGGGTTCGACAGCCGATCTCGAGCACCAGAGTCAGGGATGCCCAGCGAGTGGTCGAAAATCGGGGCCCGCCTCGAGAACTCGCTGGGGATGTCTGAGGTAGGGTCGAGACAGTCGAGAGGAATCCCCCCGACGGGAGGGATCGAGCCACTAGACTCTATCGAACGAGACCAGCATCCCCGACCACGTCGACCCCGCTTTATGAGAACGCCTCCGGGCTACAGCTGACCCCCTTGAAAGGGGCACAAGTTCTCACTTGGACTACCCGTTAGGAGCTCAATCTGGTGTGGATGACGCTCGCTCTATCGAGAGTACGTCGAAACTCCTGCGCAAAACAAGCCAATCAGAACCTTCCACAACCGGTGTCAACAGCGCTTCTGCGAGTTAGGCGATATAACCCTCGAAGGAGTCAAAAACTCCTCCAAGGGCTCGGGGGCTAACCCCGCAGGGTCGCTCGCGCACCCCCACGGAAACTCGACCATGAAAATACAGCCTCCACTCGAGCGCCAGCGCTCAAATGGAGACTCAAGGGCTACTGTCGAGGGTATCAGTAAGGGGTACCCTAACTGATGTACATAACGAGATTGCCCATACGCAAGTCGAGGTCTCCAACTCGACGTTCTACCCTGTCACACGTACGGTCATCGACGACCGCAGCCTCGAAGACGGAAAGGGCATCGAGCGAATCGATTAGGGATCGAGCTCTGTCTACCGTCGAATACGGAAACAGGCTCGAGCGAATCGGAAGGCGTCGAGCGCAAGGACGCTGCCTGCCACCTAACGCGGGCACGGGAACCAGGGCATTTAATGTGCCTGTCGCGTTCTCACCTAACACGCCAGTCACAGAAAGCGTGATAGGGAGAAGGCACCTGTCCCGTCATTCTTTTTTGCAGCCTTCCCCACCAAATAATCCAGAGCGTGTCAGGGCGCAGGAAGCAGGGTCGGAACGTCTAATCAAGACCCCCTCGAGACATCCAAGGTCAGCGCTCTGGCTAGCAAGGCGTTACATGGCGTCCGACCCTCGACCAGACACGTTTCCTTCCTAGGGAAAGGTTGAGCGTCGAATGACAACACCACAACTACTCCGACGTATCTGCCGCCATAACGTACACGTATGCAACAGATAGACCAGTCACAGGCGGCGCACAGAGCGGGATACAGGGGCACACGTAATCATCATCAAGCTACCAGGATGGGACGGCTCGAGACCACGCCGGTACGGAGGCCTCGAGTAGGTCAGCACGCCATACCTCTATCGACCCCTACTCTGATGCCTATACATGTACCCTAGGTCTCTCCTTGGAACTATAAAAGGGGAGGCCCGGGAGCGAATACAGGATCACGCGATACAACACTCACACGTAGTAGAGCGAACTCACTCCATCTCCATCTACGCCACACTTGTATTCACCCCTGTACAAGCACTTAGGTGCACGATAATACAAACTCTCCCCCCCCGCTGGACGTAGGGCCTTCTCTTGCCCGAACCAGGATAAACCTCTGTGTCTTCTTGCATCACCATCTGGAAAAGGGAGCACGCATACAAATTTACTCGTTGGTGTGACCCCCCGTGGGGAAAACACCGACACATCTCTGTTAGTAGCTTCTCCACATTGGATGATAAACCTATTAACATTTTCCATAGTCGATGTATCATCCTGCCCAGAAAACTTAGTGAAATCTGGTACTTTGTACCGATTTGGAAGCGAAATTAAGTCATATGCGGGAGGATACAGTGTCCGATAAGAGTAAGTGTTGACTTTGGGTTTTATCCCAAATTGGTCTCTGATCACTTTAGTTATCTTATTGACCCAATAAGCATCGACATCTTGCCGATGAGGCGGCTGTGGATCTGGCACCTACTGATAAGCTTCTACATGTCTCTGAGGTGCACGGTCTGCATGGAACATTGGATTACCATCTGACCACCAATTTGCTGACCAAGATTCATCGGCTGGTTAACCAACCCTTGATTCTGAAACCCAGGTTGGATTGGTCCTTGTTGAAACCTTACAGCCTGATGATTCTGCTGAGGCATCTGTGGAAAGAGAAACTGCCCAATCCATCCACTATTAGTATTCATCGGCATAGGCCCTGTCGATGACTGGTAATGGGGCACCATCTTTGAATTGACATACCCTGGCTGTGTCATGAACCTCTGCTGAGTCGGCATTGAATCTGCTGATGCATTAGGCATCTGGAATGTTGGGGCTTGAGAATTCTCAGTGTAAGGTCTTGCAGTAGTAGTTGTAGTGTAGGGGGGACTCTGATTCATCGACGGATTTGGAGGTGCCGATACCATAGGAGCCTTGCCTGTCACGTCAGCCACTTGAGATGTTCTAGGACTTTTGCCATGAATTCTGGGGGCATACCATAACCCCACCAGTTGGGAGGAACAGTCCCTGACATTGCCGATGCCAATAGATCTGTGGCAAGCTTGATTTGCCCATCTGATGTTGATGGATTGGTCGTCATTGGTGTAGACTGCGCATTAGTGATCCCTAATGTGCTTGGAGGAGAAGTAATTTATGTACCCGCAACGGCTGTAGTAGCCGATGGAGCTGTGACCAATGATGACCCTGGCTGATGATAGGCAGGACCCACATAAGTTGGTGGTACTTATCCTTCTTTCAGAGTTCTAGCCACAGCATTGAAAACCGTATTGGACGGCACACCAGCTTGATTGATCAAGGCACGGTTAATAGACTATCAACCATGTCTTGAAGTTTACCAGGATTGGCTTCAAAAGTTATCTGCCGAGGTGCCGGCAATGCTTCCTTTTGGATCACCTCGCCGCTCCTGTTGATACTGAAGGATTTCAAGCATTGCTGCTTGTATTCCTCCATGGCTTTTGCCATAGCTTGCTTCTGCTCATCCCTGAGATTGGCTTCTGTCACGGGGATAATGTTCTCCAAGTCGAAATCGGTGTTCGACATGTTGATCTTGATCTTGAATCGGTCCCACTAGGCGTGCCAAAAGATGTGTTGATGCAAAAGCGGATTTGACCATACAATCGACAAAGGTGGCAACTCGAACACTTTGGTCCTGACAACAGCGATGCGCCCGGATGTCACGGCCAAGAGGTGCTCACGTGGAACTTGAGAACGCGCCGAGTTTAACTCGACGAATTCCTAAGAACTCGTAGTAAAAAGGAAAATATGACAAAGTTGTCGAAAAGTAGATGCTGGAATATGAGTAAAAACTTGTGTTTGATTGATTGATAGATGTTTCATTACATTGCTCTAGGGTCTACATTTATACCCTGTCCAAAGAGATACAATCATACATGACTAGGATTCAAATTCTAAATTAAACGAAACCCATATACAAAACGAACTCTAATGACTAAGGAAAACATTAAACTATCCTTCGTAACCGATCGGTACACTGCCACGAGCCAATCGGCAACCTCCAAACTTTTCTCTAGAGTCATCGGCAGACTACCTGTTACAGCCATCGGCAAACACCAGTACTGGTCATTGGCACGAATACATCACCACTTCGGGACTTGGTCATATTCGGTTGTTTCCCCATCGGCACCAACCTTCATCGGCAACTCCCCTGTAGACTAGTCACCATTGTCCCATCCGCCGATCTACACTTCATTAACTCCAGATGTGTATCAAAGATACGTGTTCAAAAATGGTGTCAACAGCAATAAATGTCTTGTAAGTATGTATACTTTATCTCCCACCTATTAACTCCAGATGTGTATCCAGATATTAAAGCCTTATTAGAGTAGGGTGAGAGAGAAGGCAATGTCACTATGCCTTATACCACAAATACCATATATTTTGAGAGAAGGCATGTACCATCACTGCCTTGGTAAGGATCCAAAAATACCACAAAAGAGAGATCTCAGAGAGTCATACAAGGAATCTCTGAGTTTTATTTGAAAATCCGCAAAAACTCCAAAGCTATTGCTGATCAAGAATAAGAGACATGGCACTTGACTAGACCGTTCTATCTTTTAACTGCTCAAGACAGAAGTGACGGTTACAAGTCCCATGGTGAAAGGTAAAATGAGTAAGTTTTAAGTCTTGACAGTTTACTCTAACTCACAGATGAGACCTTATTTGAAAGCATGTGTACCGTCAACTTTTAAAGGCATTACAGCAACTTCTGATCCATCACTGAGATTATCCTTGCTCAGGGACGAGCAAGAGGTAAGCTTGGGGGAGTTTGTTGACGGTCCTTAAGTATCAAATTTAATCAACAAATAAGCAAAGAAAAGGATCCAAATGCAACCGACACCCAGACTTAGGGTTTTACCTGATAGAATTCCATGAGTTTTGGTGTTTGTCTATTTCTGCAGGGGGTTATCAGGAATTATGGAAGAAAGGCCCACAAGTCGGGTTTACATAGAGATATTAACGTGCCGCGCAATTATCCTACATCTAGAAGAGTCCAGAAGCCACGGGAACGAACGGGAGACCGGACGGGCTCAGGGGAAGGGCGCCCGCCCTCCCCCTTGGGCGCCCATCCTGGCCTTGGGGCCAATCAGGTTCAACTTTGCGGATCATGCTCCACCGACCTAAAGGATCAAGGAGAACCGTTCAATCAATGTCGGTTTGATCCGACGGCCCACATTCACTTGGAAGGACTATATAAGCAGACCCCTTGGCCCCTGGAGGAGAGGACCTCTATCTCTCAGAAACCCTAATTCATTATTCATCTTGGGAGAAGAAGCCTCTGATCAAGCCCTAATGCCACCACATCAATTAGATCTCTAGTTTAGCATAGCTACATAGGATTAGAACTAGAAGGAGTCAATCTTCGATTGGTTTCCAGATCTGTCAAGAGGATTCTTGGTAATTCCTCTACTGTTTTTCAATTGTTCACCTTTGTTCTTCAATATTATGAATATGACTTTGTTCTACTTCAATATATTGATTATGACTTTGCTCTACTTGTTTATATTCGTAATTATATTGTTCTTAGTTTATCATAGTTATATGCTTGGCTTAGTTAGATTGGAATTATATACATGTTTAGGATCGTATAGCATTTATCCATGTGTACAGTGGGTAAATGATAAGTATTGTGTAGGCATGGTGCCTATACCATATTTATCTGCGATTGTACCCTATATGCCGGATCGCGGGTAGTTCGTGGTAGTGACAGCTCCATTGATTATTATATAGTCCCCCTCTCGTGTATAGGGCTGGCAGAGCAACATTATTACAGGGGAGTCATTGCTACGTTTCTCATATTCCTTGATAATATCACTATACTTGGGCGTTGTCCTGTCTCGCAATGATTGCCAAGTATAATTGCACTAACTATGATATGCTAGATTGTATAGTTAAGAATAACTTAGGAAATATTCTTGTAGTTCGTCCTAACTCCATGCTAATGACTTGCTAGAATATCTGTTGAGGTGCTTATCATTATTATATGTGGCTAAGTTATGCTGATCAGATTAATTATCTTTGTCACCATTCATACTTTATCTATCTTTTATGTGACACTTATCCCTGTATGAAAGAGATAGATAAATGCTCTCAATTATACATGCAATGATAGATACTCAATCTTATATTTCATTCCATAATCAACATTGATGATTAGAAATCCCTTCCCAGTGGTAAAAATATAAATAACGATACCTGCAATACTTCCCGGTTAAAATGCTACATCGGTATTAATCTGTGCGCTTGCAGATCTCATTTATTATTTATTTAGAAGAGCAATTGCATATTTCAATACCGCGTCTCTCATGTCAAGCTGGGGATGACAACTTGGCTTAACTGGCATGAGGGATAGGTTTGGCATTTTTGGCGCCGTTAACAGAATTAGAAAACTAAGTCTACTTTTGGTAGTGACGTTAAGAATGCCCAACACCTGCCTCAGCCATTGTCACCGAGGATACGTTCTTCATTATTGCCTTAATATATATTTTTGTCCCAAGCTGTTCCTACAAGTTGACAAACACAATACCTAGGCCTGCAGTTCTATTCTTTTGTCCAGGAACATCCGGTGAGATTGAGGCATCGCTGTAGCATCTTATGCCTTGTGGGAGTGTCCTCGTCTTGTGTTGTTGCGTGCTTGTTCCTGCAAAAGAAGAGTTCATACCTTGGGTAGACCGGTAGGACATCGATTCTATACCAAGAAGTGTTTGTTGGTTGGCCTCTGCACGAGAAGCTATGCCTTGCCTTGGTGTTGGGATAGGATCCTAGATCGCCTGATTGTTGGTGGTTGTGATCACTGTGATGTCCAATTGCTCTCTGTCTCTTGCTGTAGTGAGTTCTTTTAGTGCCTGTAGGTGAGTAATAAAGTGTGCTGATGCCGCATTGTGTACCTGCTAGGAGGTCCAGTTCTTTCTTTGGAATCTATTATCGTTCCTAGCCTTCCAGATGTACCGTAAAATGAAGATAGATTTACATAATAAATCATCCGTTGGATTAGTTGAAAGGAGAGTAGGGAGAGTAATCTGAATACCATCATTTTCTGGATTAACATTGTCCACAATGAAAGGCGTATTAGCAGTAGCCCACACCGATTTAGATAGTTGACATTGAAAGAAGAGATGGAAATCATTTTCAATTGTACCACAGTAAGAGCGATGTTGATCTATGTGAATAGAGTACCTGCTGGCTCTCTCCTGTTGCAAGAGCAAATCTGATAAGTCTCCAAGCAAAAGTTTTAAGGAGTGGGGGGGAGATTCTTGCTCTTCCAGATTTTCTGGAGGATACAATTAGCTTCAGTAGAAATAGTCCTGGAGCCTTGGTTGGGTAAAGGAACAATATCTTGGGAGGATAAGTGAATGTAGACAGTATTTGTCTGTGTTTTCCCCATGGGGGTCACACCAACGAGTAAATTTGTGTGCGTGCTCCCTTTCCCAGATGGTGATGCAAGAAGACACAGAGATTTATCCTGGTTCGGGCAAGAGAAGGCCCTACGTCCAGCGGAGGGGAGGAGTTTGTATTATCTTGCACCTAAGTGCTTGTACAGGGGTGAATACAAGCGTGGTATGAAGTGTGAGAGCCCTACTGCGTATGTGTGTAGTATTGTGTGGTGTCGTCCTCTGTTCTATTCCTGAGTCCCTCTTTTTATAGTTCCAAGGAGAGACCCAGGGTACATGTATAGGTGTCAGAATATGAGTCGATAACAGCATGGAGCGCTGACCTACTCGAGGCTTCCGTACCGGCATGGCCTCGAGCCGTCCCATCTTGATAGCCTAGTGATGATTACGCGTGCCCCTGCATTCTGCTCTGCGCGCCGTCTTGTGTTGATTCAACGGTCGCACGCTTGTATGGTACGGCGGCAGGTCCGGCGGGGTGGTTGTGGTGTTATCAGTCGACGCCCAACTTGTCCCCAGGATGGAATCCTGTTCGGTCGAGGGTCGGACGCCGTGTAAAGTGCCGATGTCCGGAGCGCTGACCTTGGATGTCTCGAGGGGGTCCCGATTAGACGTTGCATCCTTGTTTCCTGTGTCCTGACACGCCCTGGGTCATTTGGTGGGAAGGCTGCAAAAAGAACGATGGGACAGATGCCTGTTCCCTATCACGCCTCCCGTGACCCGTGTGTTAGGTGGGGAAGCATCAGGCGCATTTAATGCCCCGGCTCGCGTGCGCGCGTCAGGCGGCGGGCGGCGTCCTTGCGCTCGACGCCTCCCGGTTCGTGTGAGCCTGTTTCCATATTCGACGGCAGCTAACGCTCGACCCCTGATCGATTCGCTCGACGCTATTTCCGTCTTCGAGGTTGTGGACGTCGAAGGCTGCGTATACGCATGGCCAGAGCTTCGAGACGAGGGTCTCATCCTGCATACGGATAGTCTTGTTATGTGCATCGGTGAGGGTACCCCTTATTGATACCCTCGACAGTAGCCCCCGAGTCTCCGTTCGAGCGCTGGCGCTCGAGTGGAGACTTGTATCCCCGCGTCGAGTTTCCGTGGGGGCGCGCGAGCGACCCCGCGGGGGTAGCCCCCGAGCCCTTGAAGGAGTTTTTGACTCCTTCGAGGGTTATATTGCCTAGTTTGCAGAAATGCTATCGACACCAGTGGTGGTAGGTTCTTATTAGCTCGTTTTACGTGGAGGTTTCGACGTACTCTCGATGGAGTGAGCGTCTCCCCCCCAGATTGAGTTCCTAGCGGGTGGTCCAAGTGAGAACCTGTGCCCTTTTCGAGGGGGTCAGCTGTAGCCCAGAGGCATTCTCATAAAGCAGGGTCGACGTGGTCGGGGATACCGGTCTCATTCGATAGAGTCCAGCGGCTCGATGCCTCCCATCGGGGGGATTCCTCTCGACTGTCTCGACTCTACCTTGGACATCCTCAGCGAGTCTTCGAGGCAGGCCTCGATCTTCGACCGCTCGCTGGGGATCCCTGACTCCGGTGCTCGAGATCGGCTGTCGAACCCTTTCGGTGGGCCAGCCTGCGACCTCTCGAGGCTTTCGCGGGTACGACCCTTGGCTTACAAGGGAAGGAAGTGGCCGTGGCGGTTCGCCTTTTCAGCCCGTTGGGTGCGCCTTTTCAGGCGGGTGACGTTGCGACACTGCGTCGGCGTGGAATTCGGAGCGCCCCGCCTGTGTGGGGAAAGAGACGGTTAGGTGGCGCATTTAAGGGAGGGAGTTACCTTATTTTTCGGATGTGTCCGTTGGTGGATCGTGGCTTATAAATACGCCGTGGCACCGCCGCCGTTCTTTCTTCCGCCTCCCATCTTCACTCTTGCCTTAGCCTTCTTGCCGTCTTAGCTTTCTCGCCGTCTCACGCGCACACGCCTCCTCGAGCAGTAGCGGATTCACCGCCCTTCCAGCCGAGATGCCTGTGAGACTCGTCGCCACCGACGACTGGCGCTCGTCGTCGATGACGGAGCGCCGGTTGTTAGAGCTTGAGAGAGAGGGACTGCTGCGCCGCCGTACCTCGCTATCGTCGCCCGAGTGGATCGCGCCGCCGGCGAACCACAGGGAGCTCCAGCCGCCCGAGGGCTACGTGGTGTCATTCGCCAAATTCCACCGCCACGGCCTGGGCGCGCCCCCGAGCCGCTTCATGCGGGCCCTCTACTTCCACTACGGGGTGGAGCTCCAGCACTTCTCCCCGAACGCCATCACCGTCACGGCGATCTTCGCCGCGGTATGTGAGGGCTACTTGGGGATGATGCCGCACTGGGAGCTGTGGCTCCACCTCTACAGGGGCGAGCTTTTCCACGCCCCCACTGGAACCACGGGCGTAAGGAAGCCCGTGCGGGCGGGATGCCTTAATCTCGTGCAGAAGACGGGGAAGACGGACAGGCCGCGGGAGTACATCCCGGTAGGGTTATCGACCAACCACGCCGGCTGGGAGTCCCAGTGGTTTTACCTGCGGAACGACGACAACCTCCTGCCTTCCTACTCGGGCCGTCTGATCATGGAGCGTCCAGCGGACTGGACATACGGCGTCGTCCAAGCTCATCAATCTCGGCTCGACCCCCTCCTCGACGCCCTAAAGAAGCTTCGCCAGGAGGGTTTGACCGCCGCTCTCGTCCTCTCGGCCGTCCATCACCGGAGAGTTCTCCCATTGATGTCTCGACCGTTGAGGATGGACGAGATGGGCCCTGGCGTCCCATCTCGGGACCTCGAGGCGTGCCGGATGTCCAACGAGGCTCCGGCGGACGACGAAGTCGCGGCCCGAGTCAGGGCTGCAATTGCCGGTGATTTTCAACCGGAGCATGTTAACGGCTTCCCCATGAGGCCGGATGCAGGTTCGATCGATCTGGTACGCTTTCTTCTCGCGCGCAGCCTCGATTCTGGGTTTCCTTTCTTCCCCCCCTTTTTTCAGTCTGCCTTTGTTTTGGCAGGGACGGATTGATGTCCGGACCTCGAGGCCTCCGGTGAAGGAGGACGAGGTCGATTGCGACAAACGGCGCCAATCTGCCAAAAAGCTAAAGTCCGCCAAGGACTCTGCAAAGAAGGGGGAGAAGAAGAAGAACCTCGACCGCCAAGCATTAGAGGCGCGTCGAGCCAAATCCAGGCCGAGGGGGGAGCCTAAGGAAGAATCCCCCAATGACGACGATGATGACGACGAGGACAGCGACGACTCTGAGGGGATGGCGTCACGCCTTGACCGAATCCTCGAGGGTCCGCCTCGAGGCGACGTCGACGCCCCCCGGACAGAGACTCCAAAGGAGGGTCCGACACCCCTCCTGCGCCCAAAGCTGGTCAAGTCGCGCCGCGCCCTCCCCAGCGCCTAGGGAGAGCGGTCATGCTAGGCCCCAGGCGACGGGGCCGCTGACTCACGGTCGCGCCGCGGCCTCCGAGAAAGGAGAGGCCGGCCGCAGGAGTGCCAGTCCCGGCGCCCGCCAGGCGGGAACCGACACGCCTAGGCCCGCGCCTGCCCTCGAGGGGCCTAGAGCCCTGACAAGGGGTGGCTCGAGGCCCACAGGTCGGGGCGGCGGGTGGCGAGCTGTTCTCCCTGTGGGGTAAGCCTTTTCGATGTTGTGGCTTTTGTCTTCCTGCTCCTATGCATTTCCTCATATGCCGATCTTTTCTCAGGCTAAAGCGGACCCTCGAGCAGGCCCAGCCGTCCATGGCGAAGAGGCTCAAAACGGGAGCCGCCTCCAAGGAACCAGGTCCGTAGTTTATTTCTGGGCCTTGTGATGTTCTTGTGTCGGTTACTATAGCGTCTAACCTTTACCCTTTGCTTTGTAGGCTCCTCCGACTCCCAATCTCCAGCCGGCGTCGAGAAGGCTCCACCTTGTCCCGTGCCTACCCCGTCGCCGCCGACTTGTGGTGAGGCGCCCCAGACGCAAGCGTCAGAGGGAGCCCCCGAGCCCCCTCGATTGGGGGTCGAGGGGGAACCCATCACCATCAGCGATACGTCTGATGGTAACGAAGCGTCTGGGGGTGCCCGCCCTATGGAGGAGGAAACGTCGACCTCCCACGTCGTAGGACGGACTCCCTGGCATGCTGGCCTTCGAGCTCTCGAAGAGCAAAGGAAGATGGAGGAGGAGGAGGAGCGGGAGCGCGAGGCGACGCGGCTGTCACTGGAGCAGCAGCAACAACAACAACAACCCCAGCCGGAGGAGCAGCAGCAGCAGCTGCAGCATCAGCAGCAGGAGCAGCAGCAGCAGGAGCAGCAACAGCAGCAGCAGCAGGGGGGCCAAGAGGACGAGCCACTCGAGCCCCCGCCTCAAGGTTTGGCCCAACCAGTGCCACTGGCACTGCAAGAGCCCGACGATCAGGAGGAAAATTTGCCGGTGTACGGCCCTCCCACCCCAGCGTGGCTCCTCCCGGGGGCGCCTGCCGCGATCCGGGCAGAGTCGGGGCGAGCGGACGGAGTGGTGGCGCTCGCCTGTATGATGCGCACCCCCACCGACCCCGAGTCCGAGATCAAGAGGACGATCTACGGCATGGACGGGATCGCGCCAGGGTTCCTCCGGGAGCGTCGGGCGTGGGAGGACCGTTTTCCCTCCGAGGAGGATGAGATCGGGTCGTCGGGAAGCAAGGACGGTACTTGGAAGACGGTGGATGACGACGGGCGGTTCCCATGCCTCGTCGACCTGTTCTTGCGCCACGGGGGCTCCCTCGAAACCGTCGAGAACCTTATCCGCGGTGTCAAGGCGCGGGCTGATCGGGAGATGGAGAACTGGTACCCTGATCGGATTCGTATCCGGGCTTCCCACGACCCGTCCGAGCCCAACATCTTCCTCGATGACAAGAAGGAGGCCGAGAAGTGGGAGCATGTCGAGGAGCTCCGCCTTTGGATGAAGCACACGGTGGGGCTCCTGTCGGACATCATCAACAACGGACTCGGGCCTGCTTATTTTGTAAGTGTCTTTCGGCCTTTGATCTCCATGGAGCATTTTGGTTTTGTGCTCTGACTTGTTCGTCCGCCGGCTCGCAGGATATGAAGGAGACCTCCCGCATCAAGTCGAGCTTCATCCACGCCACGCGAGGCGGTTGGGAGCAGCTCCCCGTCCTCAAGGATCAGCTCCTCGAGTCGCAGGAGAAACTCCTCAAGGCTTATAAAGACCTCATAGCGCTCGGGGAGGAGAAGAAGGCGAAGGAGGCTGCCTTGGTGGAGGCTCGAGAGGCCTCAAAGAAGGCGGAGGAGGAGACGACGCTGCTGCGGGAGCGGGCTCTAACGGTCGAGGAGGCTGCATCCAGAGCCCGGGAGGAGGCTCTGTCCTACATGAGCGTTATTGCAGACCTGGACAAGGAGAAGGGCCTTCTCAAGACCAACCTGGACTCCCTCCGAGAGTCCTTCCAGAAGATGAAGGTGGAGCACGTGAACGGCGAGATCGCCAGGAGCGCCGTGGAAGAAGCCAAGACGAAGGCCCTCGAAGACCTCGAGGCGGAGCGGGCTCAATCTCGCAGGCTTTCTGACGACGTCGAACGTCTGAAGGGAGAACTGTTGGAGAAGAGTGGGGCCATTGCTCAGGCTGGCAAGGTGATCGAGGATCTCCGCGTCGCCAACACCGAGCTGGCCCGTTCCAACAGAGAGATCGAGAGGGCCAACACCAGATTAGTCGGCGAAAACACGGCCCTGGAGGAGAGCGTCCGCGGTGCGTTTCCTTTGTCGGATTTCTTTTTCGAGGTGTGCTCGGTTTTCTCCTAAAGTTTCTTGTATTGGCGCTTGCAGGTCTTAAGGACGAACTCCTAGCCGCCCAAGTCGAGGCCCGTAATGCTAAGGCCCAGCTCGAGGCGGAGGTTGCTTTGAACCGTCGTGTGCGGACGGCGATAAGCGACCTCTCGACCTCTTGGGAGGTCGAGCCTATGGATGAGTCGAGGGAGGGAGCTCGAGGCGACGCACTGGTCGACCAGCTGTGCTACTTAGGCGTGACGCTGAGAGACCGAGTGCGGGACGCCCTCCACATCGGGGTGAAGCGGGCGATGGCAGTTGTCTGCTCGGGCTTCTCCTACGACATGGAGGTGGTGTCCCACGGCTTCGTCACCGACATCTCCAAGACCGATGCAGAGAACGAAGATAGGCTCCACGCCTTGATCGACGACGCGGAGGCTCCTGGGGAGAGGCTGGCTAAGCTTTTTGAGCCTGAGGTGCTTCCTCCTGAGACTTGCTCGGGCGCAGGCGGGGGTGGTGAGGATCGTGCCATGGACTGAGGCATGCGAGCCTGCGCAGGGTGCCCGGGGTCCCTTGTATAATACTTTGTCGATATGCTTTTTAAATGACACAGTATCTTTTTGTAATTGTTGAATGTTTATTTGTCTTTCCGCTCGAGGTTCTTTTATCCCTACTTATTCTTACGTTTGTATTCCTTGTCCGATCTTTCGTCAAAAACAACCTCGATCACCTCAAGGGTAAGGAAGTGAGTAGAGTTTCCGTAGCCCGGGGGCGTAGGGGTTCTCAGGTTCGTTGTCCCTCGGCCTTCGAGGGGCTCGAGGTGCCTTGGCTACTCGAATCGTGCAAGGTTTACTAAGTAAGAAAAGAAAATTTCTTGGTTTTTTCGACGTTTGGGGTGGGGTCGTCCCCCTGGTAGCCCCCGAGGGGGTGTTGACTATGATGGGTCATAGTCGGCGCCCCCTTCTATCGTCGAGTTCATGACTTGTAGAGCCTTAGTACAAAGAGAAGTTGGATGCTCGAGGGAAGGACTTCGTCTATTCATACATTTGTTTATAGGGTCTTGGTACAAGATATATGTAAGAACATAAGTTTTGAACTTCTAGGGGTAGAATCGACGTAGCTGTTCGATGTTCCATGCGTTGGTGAAGACCGCCCCCTTCTCGTCTGCTAACTTGTACGTTCCTGGCTTCAAGACCTCGGCCACCACGTACGGGCCTTCCCATGGTGGGGTCAGCTTGTGACGTCCTTGGTTGCTCTGCCGTCGTCGTAGGACAAGGTCGCCCACGTTTAAGTCCCTCTTGCGTACGTGTTTGTTGTGGTAGCGTCGAAGCTTCTGCTGGTATCTGGCAGAGTTGAGGAGGGCCATGTCTCGAGCCTCCTCAAGCTGGTCGACCGCGTTCTCTTGAGCTTCCTTATTCGACTGCTCGTTGTATGCCTTGAGTCGAGGAGATCCATACTCGAGGTCCGTTGGGAGCACGGCCTCAGAACCGTAGACCATGAAGAATGGGGTGTATTTGGTGGCCTGGCTTGGCGTCGTCCTCAAACTCCATAAGACCGAGGAAAGCTCCTCGACCCACTTCTTGTCGAATTTCTTCAGGCGATTGTAGATTCTTGGTTTGAGCCCCTGCAAGATCATGCCGTTGGCACGTTCGACCTGGCCGTTAGTTCGAGGGTGAGCCACCGCGGACCAGTTCACACGGATGTGATGCTGATCGCAGAAGTCCAAGAACTTTTTGCCGGTGAACTAGGTGCCGTTGTCGGTGATGATCACGTTAGGGATTCCGAATCGGTGTATGATGTTGGTGAAGAACAAGACGGCTTGCTCGGAGCGGATGTTGGTGATGGGTCGAGCCTCGATCCATTTGGAGAATTTGTCGATGGCCACCAGCAAGTGGGTGTACCCTCCTTTTGCCTTTTGCAGGGGCCCCACTAAGTCGAGTCCCCACACCGTGAATGGCCACGTGATGGGAATCATCTGAAGAGCGTGGGCGGGCAGATGCGTCTGTTTGGCATAGAACTGGCATCCATGACATGAGCGCACGAGCTCGATGGCATCTGCTACGGCCGTCGGCCAGTCGAAACCTTGTCGGAAGGCGTTTCCTACAAGGGTTCGTGGGGCAGCATGGTGGCCGCAAGCCCCCGAGTGTATGTCCTCGAGGAGTTTTCGGCCCTCCTCTATGGTGATGCAACGCTGCAAGACCCCCGTCGGGCTTCGTCAGTATAGCTCATTGCCTTCGCCATAAATCACATATGACTTGGCCCGTCGAGCGATACGGCGGGCCTCAGATCGATCCTCTGGTAGCTCACAGCGGATTAGGCAGTCGAGGTATGGGTGTACGCCAGTCGAACGGTCGACCGGGTCGCTGGACTACCTCCATCACCTCTGCTGCCATCAGCAGTGCATCGACGGTGTCGGTTGGCAGGGCGGGAGCGGCATCGACGCCAGCCCCCGAGCCCAAGTCGACGGATGGCTCGTGAAGATCTCTTGAGAACGCATCAGGTGGCACCGTGCCTCGAGTCGATGCGATCTTGGCGAGCTCGTCAGCTGCCTCGTTGTAGCGTCGGGCGACATGGACGAGCTCGAGACCATGGAACTTCTTTGCAGTACGCCTCCATTTTCGGGTCGTGGCAGCTCGAAGTTTTCATCACCTGGTCGATGACGAGTTGGGAGTCGCCTCAGACGTCGAGGCGTCGGACTCCTAGCTCGGTTGCAATCTTGAGACCGTTGACGAGGGCCTCATATTCCGCGACGTTATTGGATGCGGCAAAATGAATCCTGATGACATACCTCATATGGACGCCCAAGGGTGAGATGAACAACAGGCTAGCTCCGGCCCCTGTTTGAGTGACCCGTCGAAATACATCGTCCATAGTTCCGCCTGGACCTGGGTCGGGGGGAGCTGGGAGTCTGTCCATTCCGCGATGAAGTCCACCAGGGCTTGCGATTTGATGGCCTTGCGAGGCGCGTAAGTGAGAGTCTCACTCATGAGTTCAACTGACCACTTAGCTATTCTTCCCGTGGCCTCCTTGCTCCGTATTATCTCGCCCAAAGGGAAAGACGAGACCACCGTGATGGGGTGGCCAAGGAAGTAGTGCTGCAGCTTGCGGCGGGCGAGGATTACGGCGTAGATCAGCTTCTAGATTTGGGGGTAACGTACCTTGGTCTCCGAAAGTACTTCGCTGACGAAATAGACTGGCCTCTGGACTGGCAGCGCATGCCCCTCCTCCTGCCTCTCGACCACCACCGCTGCACTGACGACCTGGGTCGTCGACGCAACGTAAAGGAGCAGCGGTTCTGCAGGTTGAGGTGGGACCAAGACCGGTGCTGAGGTCAGTGTTTTCTTTAGTCTCTCGAGGGCTTCCTCGGCCTCGGGGGTCCAAGAAAAGCGCTCGACCTTCTTTAGGAGTCGGTACAGTGGTAACGCTTTTTCCCCTAGTCTCGAGATGAAACGGCTTAGGGCCGCCAGGCATCCCATGACTCTTTGTACACCCTTGATGTCCCGGATCGGCCCCATTCTCGTAATGGCCGAGACTTTCTCGGGGTTGGCCTCGATGCCGCGCTGGGATACAATGTAACCCAAGAGCATGCCTCAAGGCACGCCGAAGACGCATTTTTCGGGATTCAGCTTGATCCTGTTGGTGCGTAAGCAGCTAAAAGCGATCTCGAGGTCCTGGATCAGGTCCCCTCGCCGCTTTGATTTGACGACAATGTCGTCGACGTAGGCCTCGACCGTCGACCCTATGTGTTCGCCAAATACGTGGAGCATGCATCGTTGGTACGTGGCTCCCGCGTTTCGTAGCCCAAATGGCATGGTCACATAGCAATACATCCCAAAAAGTGTGATGAAAGAGGTCGCGAGCTGGTCGGACTCTTTCATTTTTATTTGATGATAACCAGAATATGCATCGAGGAAAGAAAGGGTTTCACATCCCGCAGTAGAATCGACAATCTGGTCAATACGTGGTAATGGAAAAGGAACTTTTGGACATGCTTTATTTAGACTTGTATAATCGATACACATCCTCATTTTCCCATTCTTTTTCTTAACTAGTACAGGGTTTGCTAACCAGTCGCGATGATGAACCTCCTTGATGAATCCGGCCGTCAAAAGCTTGTGGACCTCCTCGCCAATGATCTTGCGCTTCTCCTCGTCGAATCGGCGCAACCGTTGCTTCACTGGCTTGGAACCGACTCGAATCTCCAAGGAGTGCTCGGCGACCTCCCTCGGTATGCCTGGCATGTCTGAGGGACTCCATGCAAACATGTCGGCATTCGCACGGAGAAAGTCGACGAGCACAGTTTCCTATTTGGGGTCGAGGTCGGCGCTGATCGTCAACACCTTGCCGTCGGAGTTGTCGGGGTCGAGCGGGATCTTCTTGGTTCCTTCCGCTGGCTCGAAGTTGCCCGCGTGGCGCTTGGGCTCTGGAGCCTCAGCGGCCAGGGCCTCGAGCTTTGCTACGAGCTCGGTGGATTTCTCGACCGCCTCCCCGTGCTCGACGCACTCGACGTCACACTCGTAAGCGTGCTCGAAGGAGGAGCTGACGGTGATGACGCCCTTAGGTCCAGGCATCTTCAGCTTCAAGTAGGTGTAGTTGGGAATGGCCATGAACTTGGCGTAGCCTGGGCGCCCGATGATGGCGTGGTATGTGCCCCAGAACCCGACCACCTCAAAGGTGAGGGTCTCCTTCCTGAAGTTGGCCGCCGTGCCAAAGCAGACCGGTAGGTCGACTCGACCTACTGGCAGCGCTTTTTTCCCTGGCACGACGCCATGGAAACCGCCGGCGCTTGGCTGGAGGCGTCCCCTATCGATGCCGAGGAGGTCGAGGGTCTCGAGATAGATGATGTTGAGGCTGCTGCCTCCGTCCATTAGCACCTTGGAGAGCCGGGTGTTGATGATGATTGGGTCGACAACGAGCGGGTAGACACCTAGGGCGACTACCTTGTCGAGGTGGTCCTCTCGATCGAAGGTAATGGGGGTGCTCGACCAGTTGAGGTACTGGGGCACCGCCATTCTTGCCGCGAAGACCTCACGGCGTTCCCTTTTGTGCTGCCTCGTGGTTAACTGCGTCGAAGGCCCACCATAGATCATGTAGCAGTCGTGGACGGCGGGGAAACCGTCGTCGTCCTTGCTGCCCTCTTTGTCACCGCCTTTCTCCTTCTTCGAGTCGTCACGCTCATCCCTTTTGAACCCCAGACCGTCGAAATGCCTTTTCAGCATTCGACAGTCCTTGAGTTTGTGGTTGGCGCCTCCCTTATGGTAAGGGCATGGCTCTTCGAGCATCTTGTCGAAAATACCTCCGTCTGGGGGGCCTCTAGGCTTCTTCCGCTCCACGGCAGCGACAAGCTCGTCGTCGAAGTTCTCCTGCTTGTACTGCCGCACTTTCTGCTTCTTCTTGTTCTTCTTGAGCCCTCGACTGAGGGTTCCATCTTCATCGACAGGCCGCTTGCCTTTCCCCCCTTCACAGCTGAAGAAGGCGCCGACTGCCTCCTCTCCTGCCGCGTAGTTTGCCACTACGTCCATCAGCTCATCGACGGTCTGAGGGCGATTTCAGCCCAGTTCCCGCACTAAGTCTCGACTGGTGGTACCAGAGACAAAGGCCAGGATGACGTCATGGTCAGGGATGTGTGGCAGCTCGGTGCGCTGCTTCGAGAAGCGTCGAGCATACTCTCGAAGAGTTTCTCCTGACTTCTGCTTGCATTTGCTGAGGTCCCACGAGTTCCCGGGCCGTATGTAGGTTCCTTTGAAATTACCCTCGAAAACTTTAACCAAGTCGACCCAGTCGTGAATCTGATTTGCTGGGAGTTCTTCGAGCCATCGACGGGCGGTGTCGGAGAGGAAGAGGGGTAGCTGTCTGATGATGGCTCGATCATCACCCCGAGCGCCACCTAGCTGACAGGCCAGCCTAAAATCGGCCAGCCATAACTCTGGTTTGGTCTCTCCATTGTATTTCGTGATGCTGGTCGGGGGTCGGAATGGACTGGGCAGGGGCGTGCTGCGGATCGCCCTGCTGAACACCCGTGGATCCGGTGGCTCGGGGGCCACCCGTCCTCGTCGCTGTCGTACCTCCCACCGCGATGTGCGCTGTAACCTCGCTCTTCCGCGTCTCCGTGGCGGCGGCGTCGATTTTCTTCGATGTCATGCCGCGCGTCGTGTCGACGCTGATTGTCGACAGGGAGAACGAGAGCGGTCTTTCTACCTCGAGGAGGAGGCTGTTGATGGACTGACACCTCTTTTTCATTTTGAGGCAGCTCGTCGCGCTTTTCAGTGGCAGCTTCTCGTCGTCGAGAAGCTGAGCTTTCGGCTTGTTGAACCGCCGCCACCTGGAGCAGAGTCTGTACCTCGTCTCGAATGCGCCGAGCCTGGGAGTTCGATGGCTCTGGCATGTTGCGCAGCAGCATCGTCGCTGCCACTACGTTTTGGCCTGCTTGAGGGAAACGGCTGACGGGCTGCTCTGGCTCTGCGTCTCCGACGATTTGTCGATGTACCTCTCGAGCGCGTCTGCGAACGCTTCCGCCCGACGGGTATGGCAAGTCTTGCTCAAGGATTTGCTCAAGCAGGACGAGGCGTTCTCGGTCTTCGTCGAGCTTCATCTTGAGCTCTCAAAGCTGTGCTAGCTGTGCAGCCTTGTCTTCTTGTGGAGGGGGGTCGACCTGTCCATCGTTCCCAAGCGTCCTGGGGTCTTCTCGTGCCGCGGGGGCTCGACCGCCCGCAGCAGCATCCCGCGTCTCGTCGGTAGTTTCTACCGCCCCGTCGATGTGATAGCATTCCCTTGTAGGGTCGTAGCTATCAGTCTCGGAGTCGGAGTCCGGCTCGGTGGCGTAGAAACATCCACGTCCCTCCTCCAGCAGCCGCTGCCTGAGTGAAGTGATCGTGTATCGTCCGGGGCCTAGGCGGCGGAGGCCTCGCACCTGGGAGAGATCCGGCAGTTCGGACGTCGGCTGTAGTGCTCCAGAGTTACGTGGGAGGACCATTGGTCTCTCCACGTACGTCTGGGCGTTTGGGCATATTGCTCTGGCGAGCGACACCGCGGCATTGTCTAACCCGAATGGCAGTGCCCTTCTTGGAGTAAACAACCCGTGTGGAAGTAGCTTAATAGCAGTGGGGGAAGGTGCGCGAGACACGTCCCCTCCCGTCGTCACGCGGTGTTGAGCCATCGTGTCCTCATTTCCGGCACATGATGTCGCCGGCTCGCGGTCCGCTTCCTGCCTCGCACGAGTTGTCGGTCGTGATGAGGCAGAGGGGCGGCGGTGGTGCTGTTCGTGCCTCTTCTTGGGCGGGGAGGCATGGTGGCGAGGGGCGTCTTGGGGCCCTCGACCGAGCTGGTGCAACGCGGGCTCCTCCCGGTCCTTTGACTGAGAGCAAGATCATGTCGTAGCCGGAGCCCGTAGACATGAACTCGAGACTCCCAAACCAAATCACCGTGGAGCGTGGAATCAGCGAGGCGAGAGCTGCCATCTGTTAAGGAGTGGGAAACCGATGAAAAACACGCAGGACCCCTACCTGGCGCGCCAACTGTCGGTGTTTTCCCCACGGGGGTCACACCGATGAGTGAATTTATGTACGTGCTCCCTTTCCCAGATGGTGATGCAAGAAGACACAGAGATTTATCCTGGTTCGGGCAAGAGAAGGCCCTACGTCCAGCGGAGGGGAGGAGTTTGTATTATCTTGCACCTAAATACTTGTACAGGGGCGAATACAAGCGTGGTATGAAGTGTGAGAGCCCTACTGCGTATGTGTGTAGTATTGTGTGGTGTCGTCCTCTGTTCTATTCCTGAGTCCCTCCTTTTATAGTTCCAAGGAGAGACCCAGGGTACATGTATAGGTGTCAGAATAGGAGTCGATAGCAGCATGGAGCGCTGACCTACTCGAGGCTTCCGTACCGGCATGGCCTCGAGCCGTCCCGTCTTGATAGCCTGGTGATGATTACGCGTGCCCCTGCATTCTGCTCTGCGCGTCGTCTTGTGTTGATTCAACGGTCGCACGCTTGTATGGTACGGCGGCAGGTCCGGCGGGGTGGTTGTGGTATTATCAGTCGACACCCAACTTGTCCCCAGGATGGAATCCTGTTCGGTCGAGGGTCGGACGCCGTGTAATGTGCCGATGTCCGGAGCGCTGACCTTGGATGTCTCGAGGGGGTCCCGATTAGACGTTCCATCCTTGTTTCCTGTGTCCTGACACGCCCTGGGTCGTTTGGTGGGAAGGCTGCAAAAAGAACGATGGGACAGATGCTTGTTCCCTATCACGCCTCCCGTGACCCGTGTGTTAGGTGGGGAAGCATCAGGCGCATTTAATGCCCCGGCTCGCGTGCGCGCGTCAGGCGGCGGGCGGCGTCCTTGCGCTCGACGCCTCCCGGTTCGTGTGAGCCTGTTTCCGTATTCGACGGCAGCTAACGCTCGACCCCTGATCGATTCGCTCGACACTATTTCCGTCTTCGAGGTTGTGGACGTCGAAGGCTGCGTATACGCATGGCCAGAGCTTCGAGTCGAGGGTCTCATCCTGCGTACGGATAGTCTTGTTATGTGCATCGGTGAGGGTACCCCTTATTGATACCCTCGACAGTATTGGTACTGCAACGACCATCTTTAGCTGGGGTCCATCTTAGGATGTCCTGCTGATCACTATTAATCATTTGGGAGGAGATGATTTTTTGGGTGGCCTCACTACTGAATGTATTGTTGAGGAGAGGGGGATTCCATAAGCGTGTGCCAGGAAGCCAAAGATCAGACACCGTGGCAGGAAGAGGGGATGTGGTACTAGGAAAGTTGAGGTGATCATGAATGTTAGTCCAAATAGGATTCGAAGGGGCGGACCAAATAGAGGAGTTGCCAGCATGGATTTGATAAATGGAATTCTTGGTGAGCTCCTCCTTGACCTGTGAAATGGAAGACCAAAATATGGATCTGGGACCTTTGTTAGTTGCATTCCAAAAAGAATCTGTTGGAAAATATTTAGCCTTCAGAACATTGGACAGAAAAGGGTTTTTATTAGTGGCTATATTCCAAGACGAATGCATAATTAAACTCTTATTAACTATGTGTAGGTCTCTAATTCCTAGCCCTCCAAGATCTGTAGGTTTGCAAATGTCATCCCATGAGCGATAAGCTATAGGACTAGAGCTATCTTCTTCTTGCACCCCTGCCCACCAAAACCTTCTGATGATGGAATTGATCTTCTCAATAAAAGTTTTTGAAAAGAGGATGGTAGACAGGTAATAAATGGGAATTGAAGAAAGAACAGATTTAATATATTGTAGTTGCCCAGCATGGTTAAGATTGTTAGCTTTAATAGTGCCAAACTTTGCCATGTATTTGTTATACATGAACTCATAAGCTTTATTTTTATCCTTGTGGCTAAGAATCATAGGGTGGCCAAGAAGCATAGTATTAGGGTGAAGATCAGAGACAGGAAACAGTGTTTTGATTTGTTGTCTAATATTGTGAGGGACATTCTTACCAAAAAATATGGAGGATTTCTGGAGGTTGGGGCACTGACCTGATTGTTGACAAAAGTCAGTGAGGATGTCCTTAATGGTTTGTGCCTCTGCCGCTGTAGCTTTACCACACAATATCAGATCATCTGCAAAAAGAAGAGAGTGTATGGCCGGGCACCCCGGTCCTAACTTTATGCCCTCAAGATTGCTGCTGTGAAGGCCTTCCTGTAACCTGATTGAGAGTTCATTAATTGCCAGAACAAATAAATAGGGTGACAACGGACATCCTTGCCTTAGTCCCCTCTGAGAAGTGAAGACTTCTGAATGTTCATCATTGACTAGGACCGCAAAAGTAGGGGATGAAATACATGCATAAATAAGATTAATAAAATTTTCATTGAAACCTTTCCTGTGTAAAGCAGCTGAGATAAAATGCCATTCTAACCTATCAAAAGCTTTTGCAAGATCAATTTTAAGAATGAAAGCATGATCTTTCCAAGTCTTTAAGTTGAAAGAGTGAATTATTTCATGAGTGATAATTATATTAGAGGAGATGTGTCTCTGAGCAACAAAAGCAGATTGAGCATGGTTAATATAGTCCGGTAGATCAGGTTTTAATCTATTAGCCAAAGACTTAGAAATAATTTTGTATGCAACGGTGCAAAGACTAATAGGTCTATAATCCTGTGGGACAGAAGGCTGCACCTTTTTTGGGATCAGGGTAATGATGGTTTTGTTAATATCCGGATGAATATAGGCGTGAGCATAAAATTCTGCAACAACCTTGTATATTTCTTGTTTTATCCATGACCATGCTGCTTTATGAAAAGCAGCATTAAGACCGTCTGGACCAGGCGCAGCACTATTCCTCATTTGCTTCACAATAGAGTAGATTTCATCAATATAAGGTACTGAATAAGTAAAAGTATAAATATCATCACTCTGGTTGTCCTCATCTCCAGCCACAAGATGGGTAGGTTGACCTTGGAGAGCATCCATGACCGAGTAGTTAGGATCACTGGAGTTGGCAAGTGCTGGTTGCCTGGAGGAGAAAATGGATTTGAAGTACTGAACTAGGGTGGTAGAGATTTGCTCCGGCGTGGTGGAGAGGGAACCATCTGGATTGGTGAGATGAGATATGCGATTTTTGCGGTTCCTCTTGACAATAGCTCTGAAGAAAAAGGAGGTGTTTCTGTCTCCCTGAGTGGCCCATCTTTTTTTAGCTCGTTGGATATGTTAGGTTTCCTCTTTGGCAAGTAGATTTTGATGTTGATCAGTAAGCTGCTGCTGTAGGCTTAGATTTTTCTGGGTTGGAGGCTTGGATTGCTCATCAAGCAATTGGGTTTCAATATGGGCTAGGAGATCTAAATTCCTTGGTTTTGCACGCCTCCATTTACCGAGGTCATAAGTGAGATACCTTGTTTTTTGAGTAAAACTGCGTGAAGAGGATTTTATCCAACTCTGCTTCGCTATCACATGGTACTCCTGTTTCATCAACCACCAATTTTCAAATCGAAAAGGTTTGTTAGCACGGGGGCGTAGAGAATTTAGCACCACTAGGATAGGAGCATGGCCACTGTACATCATGGGTAGGTGGTAGGTGGTAATAGTAGGGTATGTGAGACACCATTCAGCATTACCTAAACATCGATCAAGCCTTTCAAAAGTAGGAGTAGAGGAAAAACGCTTGTTAGTCCAAGTGTACGCAGGTCCGCTATAACCAAGGTCTATGAAGCCACATTGTTTTACATACGCACAAAACTCATGGATACGATTCACATCAGCGCTGTTAGGTCCTAGTTTTTCATTAGCATGCATAAGTTCATTGAGATCCCCCATACAGAGCATAGGAAGATTACTGTTCGTTACAACAAAGTTCAGCACATTATCCCAGATGATAGAGGTAGCGCGATGATGGGGATCACCATACATACAAACTAGTCCGTACTGCTGCAAGCTTATTTTATTTAAGCACAAAGCAAAGATGAAATGGTGATTATGATCGATGATTGTAACATCAACTTCATCAGTCCGCATGAGCCAGAGGCCACCAGAATGGCCTTGAGCTTGTACAACAAAAGCATCATTAATGTTGAAATGGTTTTTAAGATGGGTTTTAGTTATTCTAGTATTACGAGTTTCTGAAATAAAGCATACCTGGGCTTTAGTCGAACAAAGCAGGCGGGAAAGGTGCGCCATAGTGGACTGCGGAGGCTCCCGCCTGAGCCTTGGCAGTTCCAGGCGAGGTGTGTCATAGCGCCGGTGGCGCCCTGTCGGCCGGCACCTGAGACTGAACGCAATTCCTCTGTAGCTGTCGCGGAGTAGAGTTGCCAGGATGAAGCCGGCTTTGATCAGCAGTAGTGCTTTTGCCCTGAAGAGCAGCATTGGCATCGTGGTGCGGGACAGGTTTGCCAGCAGAGAAGCTAGCAGAAGGGCAGTAGAGGTTCAGAGAGACCGGTTGCTGATGTCGTTGTCCACTTCCTTGTTCCCCAACTATAGCTAGGCACCCAGGACAGACTTGACCCTGCATCTGCACTTGAGCAAGGGAACTGCTGAGATCGAGATCCTTCAGATTGGAGTCATGTGTGGTGGAACCAATATCTTGAGGTGGAGTGGATGTCTTGGCGGCTCGGGATGGTGGAGGTATGGTGGTCAGAGGGTTGGAATTTGGTGGTGGAGGGGGAGTGGCTATGGTGGGAAAAGATGCAAGCAGATCAGGCGGAGCAGTTGGTGCCGGGGGCAGATCAGGGGGGACATTTTCATTGGAACAGGAGACTGGAACATGGGGCTCGTCACCATCCATGGCTGGGAGTGGGAGGACGAAACAAATGACAGGGACTAGAAAGTAGAAGGATGGAATCAGATCCAGTTGATGAAACATGGCTGGGGAAAAGAGATTCACCGAGCTAACAGCGGATCTGAGTAGATCGGCGCTTGGCAGCTGAGGATTTGCTGCCGGGAGCCGGTAGCCTGTCGCCGTGGATCCAACTGCTGAGGCCTGCGAAAACTGGCAGATCCGGATGGATCTGAAACAGAGGAACGGTTGATGCGGCAAGAAGCAAAAATCTGTAGGGATTGGAGCAGGGTATCAAGGAATTAGGGAAGATCGAGAAGAGGCAAGGTCGGATACGGCATGTCGCCACTTACTACTATGAGCTTTTCACTGTATTCGATGCGGTCTCGCCTAATGGTTGGTTCTTGAAAGGTAACCATAGCTGTAAATGCTAAGTCTTATGTAGCAAAGAGCAAACCGTCTTTTCATTGTTTTTTTTTAATTTGCAAAGAGCAAACTGAAATTGATTCATTTAATTGGCAAGGACTTCTTTGACCCCAACTGTCCATGATTGAAGCGGTACCTGTTCATACTTTTGACACAATTTATTATATTTGTAGCTATAGCCTATTTTATGAGTCAATGCTCTGACCTGAAAAAAAATCTCAATTAGGTTTTGAGTCAATGAAATTTAGCTTCTTAATTTGCTTGGAGAAAAAAGATAATAAAGCAATAAAAGTGGAAAATTTAGATATGTAACAAGAGCTCTGGGCAAGAATAGCCTAGAGGAAACAGATATACTGCATCATGTGTTGCCATCATGGTTTGAAATTGTAGGTGTAGCACGTACACAGTAGCTTTGAATGAGCCATATCTCACTTTGCAACTAACATGCTGCTATCCATATCATTTGTTGCCATCATGTATTGATGTGCTGTTTTTATCTAAGTTATGGAGTGATTTATTTTTAACTGTGCTCACATATGGCTGGACTATTTTTTCATTTTTCTTTTGTGCCTTTTCCATTTATCTAAATTCCTATCAGTCCAACAAGCACTGAAGTTACTAGATGAGAGGAAAAGGAAGAACAACGATCAAAGTGCAACAGGAAGATCAAAGTGCTCATGATGGTTTGTTCCATGACTTTCTAGATATAAAACATTATTTAAAAGAATTTTATCGTTGTGCAAGCAAGACATGAGTTATGGATTGTTCTTGTACGTGACAAACACCTTAGCACATTGTACAAGTATAAATGTTGATCAGGTTAAGAGGAAATTGTGAGTATGTTTTAGCCGGTTTCAAATGAGCATTGACCCTGAGTGGTCGAGGTGGAACCGACTGCACATTGAGGTGGTTCACCTTAGGACATGTAAAATGGAGGCTTCATGAGGTGATGGCGCCAAGAGGGGTCTATGGTGGTTACCATCATTTTATTCTTTCAAGAAAGTACAAATCAATTTAGTCAAGAAAATTAGACATTATATGGTAATTAGCGGAGTAGGAATGTAACTAGAGAGTACCTGTTTGTGATATCTTTTGGTGGTTTTAAATTAACTTAGAATGTTGCAGTGGCATTAGCACAGTCCCCTCCCACGCCCTACCCTTCTCACGGATCAGCGCCTCAGGTCCAAATCTTTGAAGAAAAAAACTTCGTACATACCTGCTGCCATATAGAAGGAAAAAAAGCTCCCATGCCCTACCGCAGGTTCAAAATTTGATCACACCACGTGGCGGCAGCCATGATTCCGCGGTGCTGTTCACCCCATGGTCTCTGAGCCTAGCCTCCCTCCAAGCATGCGTCCGCCGTGTCACCGGCAAGGGCTCTTCTCCAATTGGCAGCAACGCCAGTGCACGCCCCAAATGTCGGTGATGCCACGGTCACGGCCACGATCTCCACTGCGCTTTTCAACCCTCCAGGACATTTGAGCCCAGCCTACCTCCACACACACGTCCACTGCACCGCCGGCCAGGAGACTCCTACGGTCGCGGCCACGATCTCCGGCAGTCAGCAACCCTGAAATTTCTTGTGTTAATTTCATTGTCATAGATCAGTATCATTTTCTTTCGTGCTACTCACTGAGATCGTTTTCTTGGTCACATATGGTTGTGGCCATCATCTCTAATCATGGTTTCGACAACTCCCTAAAGATCTCCAATACATGATTAGAGAGTTATGCAGAATGTAACCTAAATGCTTAATACGAGAAATAACTTTACTATGCCTTCCTTATGTGCAAAAGGGTGACCGAATTGTATACATGCACAGAAACTGTGTAAAAGTTAAACTATGTAAAATAAATATTGGTTTTTATGAGCAACCTTAAGATAAAATTGTAGCATTAGCACGTGCATTATACTAGTACTTTATGGTTTCTACACTAACATAATCATCTATAGGATAGAATGACCCTTGTGTTCATATTAAATAGGAAGTATGAGGTGGTTACGTGATATTTTTATTGTCGTTGAAAGCCCAAGTTTGGTTTTGGTAATTAATGACACCAAGTTTCTAATGCCTTGTGTTTAAGTGATTTGAGTTAGGCATAGCAACACATGTAATGAATGTGCATGGTGGCATGGAAAGGTGGCCACATGATCACAAAGGGATGAAGCATGAAGTGAAGATCATGGTGATAGACGAGGAGCAAAGTTATCAAGGCAAAGGTATAAACATAGGGTTTTACTTTTGCCGGTCTAAGATGAGTAGAGAAGTGATTGACCAGGTTTAGGATAGATAGCCGACTATCAAGAGGGGAAATCACGGTCATCTCTCGAATCAAGTGCTACTAGGTCTACATCTTGAGCATATGCATTAGGATCTAGTAAAGTGCTAACATAACTCCTTTGGGTGAAAATGTTTGTGAAAAGCTAACACTCATGCACTTTGGTGGTGGACACTTGTTGGTGTTAGCACATTCGCAAGCTCGGCGGGATTCGGCGCTTTTGAGAAAAATAAGTGTATATTTTCTATTGCGCCGGTGGGAAATTTGGAGAAGTCATGGGAGTGTTTTCTCACTGAGAAACACTCACCGAACGCTGGCCTCAGAGTCCGGTGTGCTTGACCCTGCTAGGGTTGAGCACCGGACGCCTCTGAGAGCGTCCGGTGGTTAGCGTCCAGTTTGAGGGCGTTTTTCAACCCTCTCTATGTTTTAGTCTGGTGAGCACCGGACGCTCAGAGGTGCGTCCGGTGGCTCACGTCCGGTGACCCTGCAGGTTTGCGGAACTCTCTGCGCATGAGTCCGGTGTGCACCGGACACGTCTGGTGTGCACCGGACACGTCTGGTGTGGACTTGCAGAGCGTCCGGTGTGTTGCAGGTAGCCATTAGAAACTGACACGCGAGATTCAAGGAGGACATGTGGCCAACCCCTGAGCACCGGACGCTGGGGGTCGAGCGTCCGGTGATCACTTGGTAGCGTCCGGTGCACCCGTTTTCAGCCCAGCGAAAGTGGGCAATGGCTAGTTCCTTGAGGGAGCTTATAAATAGAAGGTGGCTAGCTTTGGGAGGTGATCTCTTGCACATTTGAACATTTGAGGCATACATTGAGCTAGAGAACACTCCCTCCACTCATCTCCTTGCTTGTTTGCTAATCCTAGTGAGATTGAGTGAGATTCAAGTGCATTGCTTTGAGAGCTGCATTTAGTGGCACTTGATTCTTGAGTTTGTTGCGGATTTCTTGTTACTCTTGGGTGTTTCCCAACGCCCTAGACGGCTTAGAGTAGCGGTGGTGTTGAGCTCGTGATTGGAGATTGTTTCGAGCCTCACCAAGTGATTTGTGAGGGGATCTTGAGCCTTCCCCGCGGCAGATCGCAATTGGCTACTCTAGTGGATTGCTCGTGGCTTGGAGGATCCCTATCTTGTGAGTGGATGTGCGGCACCCACTGAGGGTTTGACTTTGGATTGCCAATTAGCTCGTGATCCATCAAGTGGGTGTATCGCCACAACGAGGAGTAGCTTGCCGGGAAGCAAGTGAACCTCGGTAAAAAATCTTATGTCATCTCTTGCCAAGGATTATCTATTGTGATTGTGATTGTGAGTGATTGGTTGGATATATCTCTACTCCACAACATTGGTATAACAATCACTCTCCACTCCTTTACTTACTTGTATACCTTGCTAGTTGTTTAGCTTGTTTAGTTTAGTCTTCTTATTTAGGAGTGTAGCTAGCCTTCTCTTGTTGTTGTGTTTTAGTGTTTAGCCTTGTACTAGTTTGTATAGGTGGCTTGCATAGCTTAGTTGTGCTAGTGCTAGAATAGCTTCGCCTTTTGTTTTACTAATCAACTTATCTAGTTGAAGTTTGTAGAAAATTTAAATAGGCTATTCACCCCCCTCTAGCCATTTGGTCCTTTCAGTCGTCAAAGTTACTTTAACTATTAGATAGTTCAGATCGTCAATGTAGACTAATTCCAATAGATAAGCATCTGCTTGGAAACAAAGACCTAAAGGAGTCTATAGAAGATTCAAATAACTTTGTGTAAGGCGCCGTAAGATACAACGCGATTTTACCAAACTAAAAGTTGTTTCATATTTTTCCAAGCTAAAACAATTTTTCTATGAATCTTTTAAGATTAAAATTAACTTTAGGATTTTAATTGCATAACTTTTTTAAAAAATTTGCAATAATCTAGTTTTACCTCTCAAACTATCAGCGTAGTTCCATTTATGTCCTCAATTCCCCATAGCTGACATGGCGTCATATAAATATCACCAACAAATGATTTTAAATATTAAGGAACAATCTGATTTTGTAGATAATGGAAAAAATTAGAGGACTAAAAGTGTTTTTTCCTTTTCTCAGAAAAGAGCTGGGGTCATAAATCGGTGTGGTTTTGGGTTGAAAACTCAACAATTAGCAGGGCTAATTATACTTCCTTACTTGCTCTTCTCTATTGCGTCGGTGCATCGGCGCCAAGTCTTGCTCAAGCTTCACCGTCACTCTTGGTTGCTCACTTCAAAGTCTTCGACTTGTCCTTCACACTTGCAAGCGGTCCGTTGAGCCAACCCTCATTTTGATCTTCTTCACTTTGGTCACATGACTCCATGTCGTGCCTCATATGTAATGAGCTCCTCCATCATCACATGTGGAGCCTTTGCAATAGATCAAGCCATTTCATCTTCATTGCATAAGTTTCTCACACACACATGTACCTATGCACTAATTACCTGTGTATCTCAAGTAAACACTATCAGTCCACCTTAAATTGTCACTCAATTATCAAAACCAAACAAGGATCTTTCATGATCACAGGAAGAGATGGCGACCACTACTACAAAATGAGGCATTGGTCGATGCCCAAAATCGCCAAAAATCTCGGCCTTTTTGTGGCCTGGGGCTAAAGGCCCCTTTAACACCGGTTCGTAACACGAACCAGTGCTAAAGGGTCCTGCCCAACGGCTACTGATAGGTGCTGTCGGGGCAGGGACCCTTTAGCATAGGTTCATGTTACCAACCGGTGCTAAAGGGTCCCTTTTAGCACCGACCAGTGCCATGGGCCGAGGTAAATCCTTTAGCACCGGTTCATAACACAAACCGGTGCAAAAGGGTGACCGTTTAGCACCAGTTCGTGTTATGAACCGGTGGCAAAGGTCCGGTTCATAGGCCGGCTACCTCCTCCCCTCTGCCCATTCGAAACCGAGAGCATCATTGTTGTCCTTGGAGCTTGTTCTTGCTTGGTCTTCCTTTGTTCTTCATCTCCGACGCCTATCGTTGATCTTCTTCGACTCCGTCATCGTCTCTTCGTGCTTGGAGATGACTAACAGCATCCTTTCTTGTCTTTGTCATGTTGTTTTTGCCTTGTGATTTTCCCATTATTTTTAGCTCAAATCCATTTTGTTATTTTGAATCATTCACTTGAATTAGTATCCATATATATATATCATATTTCATGGTTGACCTAGTATTAATGTAGTTTGCAAGAATGAATTATAGTATCTTTTTATGATCTTAGAAAGTAGGATAGTTCAAATTAATTGGTTTGTTAATATCACTTGATAAGTTTTTATTACTACATAATGTCCATTGTATAATTTAAAAGACTTGTTGAAGTAACTAGACAAATAAAGGATATTATTAGGTTCTTCTTTAATCATACATGTTTACTAGTAAATGTGGAATTTATAATTGTTTAAAAATTGAGTATGGATAGTAGATGGCAACCGTGACTGGGTCTTCGGTCTCTCAACGGGTTCAAAAGCGATACTAGCCGGAACTCCCTCTCATTACTTGTGGCAAGTGTGGGCGGAAGATTGTGATGGAGTATAAAGTGTCGAAAGAGGGAGTAAACAAGGGTCGTATATTCTACAAGTGTCCGAATCGTAATGTGAGTTATTTCTAGACATTTGCTTATATATGTGCTTATTTTTTTAATGATATTAATTAAACTTTTGATTCTCTCTTTTAATTTCAATGGGATGGTACCGGCGGATGTACAGGTTGGCACTGGGAGGAAGAATACATTCAACACATCAATAAATCTTTTGCACAGGTGGTTGAGGCTGAAGGTGATGAGGTAGTGAGCCGGCGAAAGGAGTTCAATGATGTTGATCAAGCGAATGATCTATCTATGATAGTTGGGATCGGACGCGAACTAATTATGTTGTTTAAGTGCATTTTAGTTTTGGTTTTTTAGTGCTAGTTGCGATTGTATTTGTTGTAGCCAAGCTTGCTTAAATTAATCAACTATGTGTGTTAGACATGTTGTGCAATAAGATGAGAAACTATATGTGTGCTTGGTTTTCATAATATATATGTTATATTTAATGCAGATGGTAACACGTAATTAGATGTATAATGCCGATCGGTGCTCCGAAGAGTTCATTAATGGCGTGCACTATTTCTTAAGTGTGGCCGAGATAAATAAGAGGGACGGTTTCATGTGTTGTCCATGTGCCGTGTGCAATAATTTGACATAATATTCTAACTCAAGAACTCTTCATTCGTACTTATTAAAGTCTGGTTTCGTACCAAACTATATTTGTTGGACCAAGCATGGAGAAAGCGGGATTATAATTGATGAAGGTGAAGAAGAAGAAGAATTGGACTACGCCAACATTATTGCTCAGTACGGTGGCTTTATGATGTTGCAATAGGGGGAGATAATGAAGAAGAGGTAGCGGCAGAAGATGATCGGGGTGATGATGCTCTTGGTGATGCCATCCGTGATGCACAAAGAGAATGTGAAAGTGATAAAGAGAAAGCCAAGTTCGAGCGCATGCTAGAGGACCACAGGAAATCGCTATATCCCACTGCTGAAGAGGGGCAAAAAAAGTTGGGTACCACACTGGAATTGCTGCAATGGAAGGCAAAGAATGGTACTCTGACAAGGCATTTGGGCAGTTATTGAAGATCATAAAAAAGATGCTTTCGAAAGGTAACGAATTGCCCACCACTATGTATGAAGCAAAATAGGTTGTCTGCCCTTTGGGATTAGAAATCCAGAAGATACACGCATGTCCTAATGACTGCATCCTCTACCGTGGGGAGGAATACGAGAATTTGGATGCATGTCCAGTATGTAAGGCATCATAGTATAAGATCAGGCAAGATGATCCTAGTGATGTTGAGGGTGAAGAACGTCATAGGAAGAAAATTCCTGCCAAGGTTATGTGGTATGCTCCAATAATACCACGATTAAAATGTCTATTTAGAAACAAGGACAAAGCAAAGTTGTTGCGGTGGCATAAAGATGACCGTAAGATAGACAATATGCTTAGACACCCTGCCGATGGATCCTAGTGGAGAGCGATAGACAGAGAATTCCCAGATTTTGCTGATGATGCTAGAAACTTGTGGTTCACCTTAAGTACAGATGGTATGAATCCTTTCGGTGAGCAGAGCAGTAGTCACAACACTTGGCCAGTTACTCTATGTATCTACAACCTTCCTCCATGGCTATGCATGAAGTAGAAGTTTATTATGATGCCGGTGCTTATCCAAGGACCGAAGCAACCTAGCAATGGTATAGATGTCTACCTGAGGCCATTAGTTGAGGAACTTCAACTTTTATGGAGCAAACCAGGAGTTTGCGTGTGGGATGAGTACAAACAAGAGCACTTTGACCTACGAGCATTGCTGTTTGTAACAATCAATGATTGGCCAGCTCTGAGTAATCTTTCAGGCCAGTCAAACAAGGGATATAATGCATGCACCATTGTTATGAAGACCTTGAATGTGTATTTTTGAAAAAATGTCGAAAGGTCGTGTACCTTGGTCACCGTTGGTTTCTTCATGTGAACCACCCAGTACGAAAGAAAGGCAAGCATTTCAAAGGCAAGGCAGACCACCAGACCAAGCCTCTCAATCAAACCGGGGATGATGTACTCGAAATGGTCAAGGATATAAAAGTGGTATTTGGAAAGGGACGAGGTAGCGAACCTATTCCCAAGGATGCTAAGGGACATGTACCCATGTGGAAGAAGAAATCCATATTTTGGGAGCTACCTTACTGGAATGTCCTAGAGGTCCGCAACGCGATCACGTGATGCATGTGACAAAGAATCTTTGTGTGAACTTGCTTGGATTCATGGTTGTCTACAGGAAGTCTAAGGATTCACTTGAAGCATGACAAGACTTGCAGCGCATGAAAGAATGAGACAACCTACATCCAGAAAAGACAAATGATGGATGTCATTACTTAAGCCCTGCTAGCTACACTATGAGCAAAGAAGAGAAGGAAAGCATGTTTGAATGTCTTAGCAGCATCAAGGTCCCATATGGATTCTCCTCCAATATCAAGGGAATAATTAATATGCCAGAGAAGAAATTCCTAAACTTAAAGTCCCATGACTGTCACGTTCTAATGACACAATTGCTGCCGGTGGTTTTAAGAGGAATTTTAGCTCCACACGTACGTCTAGCCACCGTAAAGCTATGTGCATTCCTCAATGCAATTTCTCAGAAGATAATCAATCCAGAACAACTAGCTACTCTGTAGAATGATGTCATTCAATGTCTCGTCAACTTTGAGTTGGTGTTCCCTCCTTCCTTCTTTGATATCATGACACACCTCCTAGTTCATCTGATCAAAGAGATTCATATTCTCGGTCCTGTGTTCCTACACAATATGTTCCCCTTCGAGAGATTCATGGGTGTCCTAAAGAAATATGTCCATAGTCGTTCCCGGCCAGAAGGAAGCATTGCCAAGGGCTACGGAAGAGATGAGGTCATAGAGTTCTGTGTTGACTTTATTCCAGACCTTGACCCAATTGGCATTCCTGAATCTCGACACCAGAGCAGACTCGGCGGAAAGGGAAAACTTGGGAAGAAAACATATATTGGTACAGGAGACGATTACTTCAATAAAGTACACTACACAGTTCTCTAGAACTCCTCATTGGTGGAACCATATGTTGAGGTACACAAAGATTTCCTATGGCCCCAGTGGCCCGGGAAGAATGAAGCTTGGATAATGCGTCAGCACATGGAAACTTTTGCCGATTGGTTGCGCAAAAAATGTCAGGGTGATGAAAACATTGATGAGCAGCTTTATTTGTTGGCCAGGCAACCATCATGGCATGTCCTCACGTACAAAGGTTATGAGATAAATGGTAACACATTTTACACAGTTGGCCAAGATAAAAGGAGCACCAACCAAAACAGTGGTGTATGCATGGATGCCACGGATCTAAATGGAAATAGACAAACATATTATGGATGCATAGAAGACATATGGGAACTAGTCTATGCAGCTAATTTTAAAGTTCCTTTGTTTCGGTGCCAATGGGTGAAGATGACCGGAGATGGGGTAACAGTCGACAAGGAGTATGGGATGACAACCGTGGACCTTAACAATAGTGGGTTCAAAGACGAACCATTCGTCCTTGCTGCAGATGTGAGTTAGGTGTTCTATGTGAAAGATATGTCTACGAAACCAAAGAGAGGAAAAAATGATGACCACTCAATCGTCAATGAGCCGAAGCGCCATATTGTCCTTTTTGGAAAAAGAAACATTGTCGGAATTGAGGACAAGTCAGACTTGTCAGGCGATTACGAAAAGGATGATCGAATTCCGCCCTTCATAGTCAACAAAGACCCAAGCATTTTGTTAAACAATGAGGATACTTCATGGTTACGGCAGGATCATAACCAAGGGTCATACGTCAAGAAGAAATTCACTGTTGTGTCGGCTTAACATAAAGTCATGTTTAATAGTATGTGTTGTAAAATGTACAAATTCTGAGAATTGTATGAAACTATATTTGAGAATTCTGAATTTTGATGAGTGTAACAAACTTTGTATTTATGACTTTTCTATTTGGGACCATCTAGGGTTCGGTCAAAGGGTGTTTTTGTAAAAACCAATGATTTGACTTTGGTCAAACATGGTCAAATGACCCATTTGATGACTTCAAATTAAAAAAATTTGAATGCAAAGTTGTTAGAGATCATCAAGATCTATATTTGAGATATTTTCCATTTTTCCATTTGGATAAATTTGAGCGAATCCTAAGCATATATTAAAATCCAAGACGGGGTTTGGTCAAACTTGGTCAAATGACAAACTAAATTACTTAAAATATAAAAATTTTGAATACCAAGATATCATCAAGATCTAAACTTTTTAGGAAAAAGTCTACATAGCCCCCTAAACTATTAAGGGTAGACTACTTCACCCCCTGAACTATAAAACCGGATATTCTATCCCGTGAACTTTCAAAACCGGTCGAATAACCCCCTAGAGTGGTTTTGGATGGTGGTTTTGTCTTTTTCATTTTTATTTATTTCTGCTAAATCTTTGAAAAATCATAATAAATCATAGAAAAATCATAAAATAAAAAATTCAATTTTGTTAGACTTCTAATGAGTAGATCTACACAGTGAATATATAATATGGTATACTTTAGCATAAAGTTTTTGTTGGAACTTTAAATCTATGTTTTTCTGTAATTAAATCAAATAATTGATATATGCTGTTCCTATGATCCAATTGTGGTGAAATTTTTATGGTGGGCTCATTATTGTATGCTTGAACTATGGTAAAAGTTTCATACCCAGTGGATCACGTATAACTCACGGGGGAAATTTTGGATCTGCGATCAACCCGTCCGTACTGTCAATGTTGAGGCAGGCTCTCTTTAATAGCTTTCTTTCTCGCTTAGATTTGATGGAGACCTTGCCCCCGAAGATGGAGTGGACCACGTCAGTGGGGCTGACGTATTGGTGTCGGGGGTCCCTATCTTGGTCCTCATCCTCGTCTTCGTGGTCGTGCCCGTCTCGCTTGCCATTTTTCTTAGCGGAGTCGTCTTGGGCGGCCCGCCGTGTATAGATGCTTTTGAGGACGCGACACTCTTCCATGGTATGATTAGACTTTGGATGTAGTTGGCACGGTCCCTTCAACGTTTTGTTGTAGTCTTCTTGGTAGTCCTGCCGCCCGTTGGGACGCTTGACCGTATTTACTTCGTGGTCGTAGTCTCGGGGGCGCTTTCCTCTGAAATCGTCGCGGTTTTCGCGCCGCTGATCCCAACCTTCTCTGTGATCGCGGTTGTCGGGGCGGCGGTTGTTCCTGTTGTCGTATCGACCGCGACCGTCATCTCGCCGGGGAGGCTGGTCGGGACCTCTCGCATCGTCTCGGATTAGTTTCTCCGCATCGTCGGCGTCGGCATAATTTTTGGCCGTGGCGAGGAGCTCCGCCACCGTTGTTGGTCGTTTACGCAACAGCTTGTTCCTTAGCGCTTCATGGAAGCGCAGGCCCTTGATGAAGGCAGAGATGGCCTCGTCGTGGGAAATCTTCGGGATCTTAAGGCGCATATCCGAGAATCGTCGGATGTAATCGCGCAGAGGTTCGTTCTTCCTGTCCCTTATCCTTTCGAGGTCATACTTATTTCTAGGCTGCTCGCATGTGGCGATGAAGTTGTCGATGAAAGCCTGGCGTAGCTCTTCCCAAGAGTCGAAGGAGTCCTCGGACAAGCCAAGAAGCCACTGATGACCAGCCTGGTCGAGGACTACTGGGAAGTAGTTGGACATGACGTGCTCATCTTCCACTGCTGATCGGACGACGATTTCATAGAGAGTGATCCAGTTCTCTGGATTTTCCTTGCCATCGTATTTTTTAAGTTTTTTGAGCTTGAAGTTGCGGGGCCACACGACCTGGCGGAGGTGTGAGGAGAATTGCCATAGGCCCGGGGGGCCGTGTGTTGCATCGTACTCAATACGGCGCAGGTTTTCGTGTGCTGCTCTCTCTGTGGCACGCCTGTTGATGTGGTCCCGGGCATCTTTGAGAGAGATGTTGTGCCGGAGATCCCTGTGTTGGTTTACTTCTTGACCGCGTCTGCGGTTCTGCTCACGGTGACCGTCAGTGTCCCGACCACCATCGTCGCGCCGTGAATCTTTTCGATGGTTGTCGGGAGAGCGGCTATGGCGACGCCTGCTTGGAGGTGGTGAGGTCCGGCTACGATTGGTCTGGTCGGAGGTGGCTTCCGTGTAAGAGACGTCCTGGGCTCTCTTGAGCAGAGTGGCTGTTTGTCCCATTGCGGCGATCAGGTGTGCTCGGATGCTGGTCCGGACTCCTTGGCATTCAGGGGTATCAGGGAGCCGATCTAGATTAGCCATGGCCACAGCCACGTTGGCGCTTGGCGTCTTGTAGACTGGCTGGTCCCCGACCATGTCAAAAGCGTCGTTGAGATTATGCGGTGGAATTTGTTGTTGCTCGTCCGCACGTAGTCGGGCGCGATCGGCGTTGCGCTGCTCGCGGAGTTGCCTCTGCTCGTCCGTTTCTCCATCGACGACCGGTTCGTCGGCGCTGACGTTGAAGACAATATCTCCTCGCCGAGGGGGGAATACCGGGAAACGAGGGAAACCCGGAGGGTGTGAGGGCAAATCCAGGTCGTAGTCCTCGTCTTCGGTGTTTATAACTTCGGTGGGGACGGAACCGGTGCTTGAGTTGGTGCTGGAAGCCTGGCCGTCCCGTGGTTCTTGGACTGTCACCATGTTGACGTAGTGACGATCGTTCCTTTTTGGCGACCAACCCGCTTTGCTGAAAACGGATTGGATGTGCCGCGAGTAGAGAGAGGCCGAGTTGTTCAGGCCGCAAGGATAGTCTCCCTTCTTGAGCTTGACGGATCGTCCTGAGGGAGTTGAGGTTATCGTCAGGGGCGTTCCCAGCCGTTCGTGTGTAACGACACGAGTTGGCCGACGGGATTTGAAAAAATCCGTTGGAGCAGCTTGATCAGGCTGACGCAGGATTCCGTCCACTAGTTGGGAGGCTTCAAGTAGCTTGGAATCAGCGCGATCGAGCGCTTGGAGAAGGTCCGAGCAGCCGATCTTCTTTCCCTTATAGTGCGGGAGCGGTGGTCGGGCGCTTGGTGCCGCCACGCGAGTGGTCGGAGACGGCGTGGTCTCAGATCGGATTTGAGTTTCTTTCGAAACCGTGGTCGTGAGGCCGTCGCTGCACGTCGTCCACGTGATCTGGCCGACGGTGAACGTGAGGCCTTCAGGCACGGTCGCGGAAGCTGGGATCGTAACCATTTTGTTCGCCAGAGAAGTTGCACGCACACCTCCTACCTGGCGCGCCACTGTCGACGAAAGCTAGTCGGCAGTCTACCTTGGGGTATACCCACGGTAGTAGTTTATCGGTAGACGGTGCGTAAACTACGAACTCGATGGTGACGCAAGACACGGACAAACTTTTTATCCAGGTTCGGCCGCCGAGTTGGCGTAATACCTACGTCCTGCGTCTGATTGTATTGATTTGTGTTGAGAGAATATGATGTCCTAGGGGGGTCCCTTGCCTCTCCTTATATAGTCCGAAGGGCAGGGTTACCGATCTGGAAACTAATCCTAGTCGGTTACAATTGCCATAGATAGTTCGATATCAATTCCTATTCTAACCGACTAGAATCCTGCTTGATCTCCACGTCTTGTTTCCTTGCGCGAAACTCCAAGCTGTCGGATCAAATCTTGAGCTTGTCTCGTAATGGGCCAAGCCTCCTGGCCCAAGTCTAGCCGTAAGGCACCGGCCGCCGGCCGAGGATCGGAAGAGCCTGCCACCACAAAAAGTAGGTCAGCCACGATGATCGACGTGAGGGTAACACGATATCGGGAATAAACCGCTAACCTGAGTCTTTGGACGCCGGTCCCACCTTAAGCCTCTTGGCCATTGAGGGCTGGGCCTGTTCGAGCGTCCGTTTCAACCTGAGGGAAGAAGAATGAGCGTAAGTAAAAATGCAGCCCAAGAAAATGCAAAAGCATTGGAAAATAAGAATCACGACATTAAGACCTTACCCCATGGGAAGGGCGACCCGCCTACCGGTCCCTCGACTAGCCGGCTTCGAGCCACCCCGCGTCGAGGCTCTGGGCCCCTCGCGAGCGAGCGTCGGTCTCGACTTGGCATCTCCCGCCTGGCCGACGCCTAGACTGGTGCTCCTGCGATCCGTTCCCCCCTTGCTCGAGGCCGCGACGCGACCACGAGTCAGTGGCCCCGTCGTCAAGGACTTAACCCGGTGGCCTGCCTTGGACGCGGGAGGAGGTTGGGGGCGGGGGACGGTCTGACCTGGCGCAGGTTTTGGAGGAGTGTCGGCGCGGGAACGACGTGGAGACGGCTCCCTCTGCTGACTCTCACGAGACCCACCTGGCACCCCCTTTGGGACTCCCGTCTGCGGGACGTCGATGTCGGTCGGGGGAGGGCCCTCGAGGATTCGGTCGAGACGGGACGCCATTCCTTGGAAGGCCCATCGCCGCGATCATCCTCGTTGGGGGATTCTTCTTCAGGCTCCCCCCTTTGCCTAGACTTTGCTCGACGTGCCTCTAACACTTGGCGATCGAGATTCTTCTTCTTTTCCCTTTTCTTTTCCAAGTCCTTTGCGGACTTCTGCTTTTCCGCGGACTGGCGCCGCTTGTGGCGATCGACCTCATCCTCCTTTACTGGAGGCCTCGAGGATCGAGCGTCGATTGGTCCCTACGCGAGCAAAGACAAGCTTAAAGAAGGATCGAAGAAAATCCAGAATCGAAGCCATAGGTGAGAAAAGAACTTACCAGATCGATTGATCCCTCGTCAGGCCTCATAGGGAAGCCGTCGACGTGCTCTGGCTGGAAGTCGCCAGCAACGGCCACCCTGACTCAGGCCGCAACCTCATCATCCGTTGGAGCCTCGTTAGACATCCGGCATGCCTCGAGGTCCCGGGACGAAACACCGGGACCCATCTCGTCCATCCTCAACGGCCGAGACATCAATGGGAGAACCCTCCGATGATGGACGGCAGAGAGGACGAGAGCGGCTGTCAGGCCTTCCTCGCGTAGCTTCTTCAAGGCGCCAAGGAGGGGGTCGAGCCGCGCCTGGTGAACTTAGACGACGCCATACTTCCAATGCTCGGGACGCTGTGAGATCAGACACCCAGTGTAGGCCGAGAGGAGGTCGTTGTCGTTCCGTAAGTAAAACCACTGGGAGTCCCATTCGGCATGGTTCGACGTCAACCCCACCGAGATGTACTCACGCGGCCTCTCCGACTTGCCGGTCTTGAGCACCAGGTTGAGGCACCCCATCCGAACTGGCTTCCTCACCCCTACGCTTCCGCCAGGGGCGTTGAAGAGCTCGCCCTGGTACAAGTGGAGCCATAAGTCCCAGTGAGGCATCATCCCCAGGTAGCCCTCACACACCGCGGCAAAAACCACCGTGGCGGTGATGGCGTTTGGGGAAAAATGCTGGAGCTCCACCCCGTAGTGGTGGTAGAGCGCCCGCATGAAGCGACTGGGAGGGGAACCCAAGCCGTGGCGGTGGAACTTGGTGAAGGAGACCACATAGCCCTTGGGCAGCCTGGGCTCCCGGTGGTCCGCCGCCGGCGCGATCCATTCCGGTCGCGACGACGAAGTATGGGGACGCAGGAGCCCCTCCCTCTCGAGCTCCACCAGCCGGCGCTCCGTCATCGATGACGGGCGCCAGTCATCGGCGGCAATGAGTCTCACAGGCATTTTTAGTTGGGAGAAAGGCGACCTCACTACCGCTCGAGGGTGCGCGCGTAAGAGATGGCGAGGAAGCTGAGGCAAGGACAATGGCAGAAGGCGGAAGGAGCAACGGCAACGAGATCACGGGGCATTTATAGGCGGCAGCCCACCAACGGACAGATCCGATAAGCACGGTAACTCCTCCCATAAATGCGCCGTCTAACGGTCCTCACCTCTCTCACAGATGGGACGCTACGAATTCCGCGCCGATACAGTGCCGCAACGGCCCCCGCCAAAAAAGGCGCGCCCAACGTGCGAAAAGGCAAACCGCTGTGGCCCCTTCCTTCCCTCGCAAGCCAAGGTACGCATACGTTATAACTAAAATCTCGAGAGGTCGCAGGCTGACCCGCCGAATGAGTTCGACAGCCGATCTCGAGTAACAGAGTCAGGGATGCCCGGCGAGCGGTCAAAAATCGAGGCCCGCCTCGAGAACTCGCCGGGGATATCCAGGGTAGCGTTGGGACGGTCGAAAGGAATCTCCCCGAAGGGAGGCATCGAGCCGCTGGACTCTATGGAACGAGACCAGTAACCCCAACCACGTCAACCCTGCTTTATGAGGACGCCTCCGGGCTACAGCCGACCCCCTCGAACGGAGCACGGGTTCTCACTTGGATTACTCGCTAGGAACTCAGTCTGGGGGAGACGACGCTCGCTCCACCGGGAGTACGTCGCGGCCCCTGCGCAAAACGAACCAATCCCGGTTTTCAGCTCATCTTCATGATGGACATCGAGAGCATTTTTACAGACCAGGTAACAAAACCCTCGAAGGAGTCAAAAAAACTCCTCCAAGGGCTCGGGGGCTACCCCCGCGGGGTCGCTCGCGCGCCCCCACGGAAACTCGACCACAAAAATATAGCCTCCACTCGAGCGCAAGCGCTCGAATGGAGACTCGGGGGCTACTGTCGAGGATATCAGTAAGGGGTACCCCAACTGATGTGAATGACGAGAATATCCATACGTAAGTCGAGGCCTCCAACTCGACGCCCTACCCAGTTATACGCATGGTCCTCGACGACCATAGTCTCGAACACGGAAAGAGCGTCCTGTGAATCGACCAGGGCTCGAGCGTCGGCTACCGTCGAATACGGAAACAGGCTCGAGCGAATCGGAAGGCGTCGAGCGCAAGGACGCCACCCGCCGCCTGACACAGGCACGGGAACCAGGGCATTTAATGCGCCTACCGCATTCTCACCTAACCCGCCAGTCACGGGAAGCGTGATAGGGAACAGGCACCCGTCCTGTCATTCTTTTCGCAGCCTTCCCCACCAAACAAGCCAGAATGTGGCAGAGCACGGGGAGTGGGTCGGAACGTTTAATCAAGACCCCCCTCGAGACGCCCAAGGTCAGCGCTTTGGCTAGCAAGGCGTTACGCGGCATCCGACCCTCGAGTAGGAACGTTTCCTTCCTTGGGAAGGGTCGGACGACAAGTGACAGTACCTCAACCACTCTGACGCAGCTGCTGCAGTGACGTACAAGCGTGCAACAGATAAACTAGTAGAGGACGGCGCACAAAGCGGGATACAGGGGCACGCGTAATCATCATCAGGGTACCAAAACAAGATGGCTCGAGACCACGCCGGCACAGAGGCCTCGAGTAGGTCAGCGCGCCATACCTCTATCGACCCCTACTCTGACGCCTATACATGTACTCTAGGCCTCTCCTTGGAACTATAAAAGGAGAGACCCGGGAGCGGATACACGACATGCGACACAACACAAACCATACGTAGTAGAGCAACCTCACTCCACCTCAGTTCATACGACTCTTGTATTCACCCCTGTACAAGCACTTAGGTGCAGAATAATACAAACACTCCCCCCCGCTGGACGTAGGGCCTTCTCTTGCCCGAACTAGGATAAATCTTTGTGTCTTCCTACATCACCATCTGAAAAAGGGAGTACACACATAAATTTTACTCGTTGGTGTGACCCCCCGGGCGGAAAGCACCGACAGTCGGTTTGATCCAACGGCCCATATTCACTTGAAGGGACTATAAAACCAGACCCCCTGGCCCCTGGAGGAGAGAGCCTCTCAACCCTAATTCATTATTCCTCAAGGGAGAAGAAGCCTCTGATCAAGATTAGAGCCACCACATCAATTAGACATCTAGATTATATACTTGGCTTAGTTAGATTGGATCTATATACATGTTTAGGATCGTATAGCGTTTATCCATCGGATCCATGGGTAAATGATAGATATTATGTAGACGTGGTGCCTATATCGTATTTATCTGTGATTGTACCCAATATGCCAGATCGTGGGGTAGTTCGTGATAGTGGCAGCTTCATTGATTCTTATATAGTCCCCCTCTTGTGTATTGGGCTGGCAGAACAATATTATTACAGGGGAGTGATTGCTATGTTTCTCATTTACCTTGCTAATATCACTATGCATGGGCGTAGTCTTGTCTCGCGATGATTGCTAAGTATGCTTGCACTAACTATGATAATGCTAGACTATATAGTTGAGAATAACTTAGAAAATATTCTTGTAGTTCGTTCTAATACCATGCTAATGACTTTCTAGAATATCTAATTGAGCTGCTTATCATATTTATTATGTGGCTAAGTTATGCTGATCAGATTAATTATCTTTGTCACCATTCATTACTTCATATATCTTTTATGTGACACTTACCATGTATGAAAGAGTTAGATAAATGTTCTCAATTATACATGCAATGATAGATACTCAATCTCATATTCTATTCTATAATCAATATTGATGGTTGCTAATCCCTTCCCAGTGGTAAAAAATATAAGTAACAATATGTGGAATACTTCCCGGTTAAAATGCTACATCGGTATTAATCTGTGTGCTTGCAGATCCCATTCATTATTTATTTAGAAGAGCATTTGCATATTTCAATACCGCATCTCTCATGTCATGTTGGGGATGACAACTTGGATTAAGTGGTATGAGAGATAGGTTTGGCATTTTTGGCACCGTTATCAGATGTAGAAAACTAAGTCTACTTTTGGCAATGATGTTAAGAATACCCAACAAGCATTTCAGGCGCTGTTGCCGGCGAAGGTTGATTACTAATCAAGAATGAATATAGGATTTTGAGTTATCATTTGCATCACTAATATGATTGAGCTTATTATTTCTCTCATACAGTTTTACCCCGATATTTTCTTATTTTGTCTTATGCAGGGGAATGTATGAATAGAAGACATCTTCCAGGAAATTTTGTTGACAGTCATGAAGCATTATTCAAAAAAACAAGAGCCAAGCTCAAGAAGAGATCATCAACACTACAGCAAGAAGCTTCATCCAATCAAGAAGATCACCAGAACTTGTCTTCAGAGTTCGAAGCCATGACGAACAAATCAATCCGCGAGTTCTCAGCTCCCACTATGGACAACATCCGCACTGGACCTGCTGCAGAGATCGATGGCAACTTTGAGCTCAAGCCTGGACTTATCAACATGGTGCAATACAATCAGTTCTGTAGGAAGGCACACGAAGATGCTAGTGCTCATCTCCAACACTTACTGGAGATTTGCAACACATTTACCACATCAGGAGTTTCCAGAGATGCTATACTACTTCGCCTCTTCCCATTCTCACTGTTAGGAAGAGTGAAGTAGTGGTTCTACGCTACAAAGGAGAAGAATACTACGTGGGCACTCTGCTCCACGAACTTCCTAGCTAAGTTCTTTCCCATGGGCAAGACCAATGCTCTCCGTGGGAAAATTATAAGTTTTCAGCAACAACATGATGAATCCGTTCCAGAAGCATGGGAGCGCTTCCAATACTACATCCTAGAATGTCCCCATCATGGAATGGAGAGTTGGCTACTGATGCAGACGTTTTATCACGGGCTCGGCAACAATGCCTGAGAGACCATGGATGCTGCAGCTGGAGGAGCATTCTTATCACTTACCATATCACAAGCCACAGCTCTTGTGGAGAAGATGGCGTCCAACCAAAGCTGGAATGAAAAGAGGACCCAGGCACGCAAGAGAGGTGGAGGTATGCATCAGCTCAAGGAGGTAGACATGATGTCTGTAAAGCTAGACCTCCTCATGAAGAAGCTCGATGATAAAGCTGGAGATAAGAAGGAAGTTATGCACATCTATGACTCTCACATGACTTGTGAGGAATGTGGAGATACTGGACACTTAGGCAATCACTGCCCTGAGATGCTTGAGGATGTGAACCACATCAACAACAACAACAACCACTACTACAACTGTCCTCAACAAAACCAAGGTTGGAATCAACAGAGGCCTAACTACTCAGGTAATTATCAAGGTAACAATTCTTACAACAATAACAACAATTTTCCACCTTTGAGAGAGTTAGTGTCTAATCAAGGAAAGCTAATAGATAACCTATCTAAGAAATTGGCATCTAATGATAAAATGCTAGAAAATATAAATAATAAAATGGATAATTTGTCTACTGCCATCAAGAATCAAATTAGCTTTAATAAAATGATTGAATCTTAGTTAAATCAAATAGCTGCTGCTGTTCCTACTACTAACCCCGGTATACCATCACAACCAGAAGGATTAGAATCTGCAAATCTTGTAGACATGTTTGATGCAGGTAATTGGAGTAACCCCATCACTGAAGTTACTACTGACTTTCTGCCGGTCAAGAGAGGCGATCCAGGACGCCCCGTCATCCCGATCTCCATTGGCATGGTGGATGTTCCAGAAGCACTCTGCGACTTTGGCTCTAGTGTCAACATTATACCCAGGGTACTCTATGAAAAATTCTTTACATATCCTTTATTAGAGACAACCATGTGTTTGCAGTTTGCAGATCAGACAATAAGATTTCCAAAAGGAATATGGTAGAACCTCTATGTCCGAGTTGGTACCTTATACGCCCCAGCAGACTTCATGGTAATAGAGACCGGTAATGATGAGAGGGCACCCATCATCTTAGGGAGTCCATTCTTGAACACCTCGGGAGCTGTCATCTACGCTAGTGCTGCCAAGATCAGTTTCTACATCAAAGGGAGGAAGGAGACATCTTCCTTCAAGAACAAGACTACACAAATCCCAGATCAATCCAGCCAAGGAAGAGGACCAACAGGAGGAACAAGAACAAGCAAGTGTGGACCGAGTCAGCTAAGATGCTCACTACAGTTCATGGAGGTCAAGATCATCAACTTAAGTCACCATTTTTTTACCAATAAGGACGACCCAGGAATGCCAAGCATTTATTGCTCCATAAATGGATACAACTTCTACAAGACGACTTGCGACACCGGATCGGGCGTCAACATAATGGCTGCAGTCACCTATCGACTCTTGTTCAGAACCATGCCCCTAAAACCAACATACATTCAGCTCCAGATGGTAGATCAGACATTTCGAGAAGTTAAAGGAATAGTAACTGATGTCCCTGTCAAAATAGACGATCATTTTGTCTACAAAGACTTTCAGGTTATTGACATGGGAGAAGACGAATACGATCCACCCATCATCCTTGGAAGACCATTCCTCAGCACCGTTAAAGCAATCATCTACATTGGAACTGGAGAAGTCCATATGCACTTCCCCTCAGAGAAGGTACGCCGCTATTTTACTGACCCTAACTATATCGTTGAAGACTCTAAGCAGGTCAGAAAATGACGCAACCGCAACCAGAGGAGGGAAATCATCAAGGACGGATGGGCAGACTACGAACGAGAAGTGATAAGGTCAGAAGACATACAGTTTAAACAGAATCATCCTGAGGAAACCGTAGCACCAAGTCAGTTATGGAAAGATAAGATAACTATACATGAAGAGGAGGCGCTGCCGGAAGTACCGACTCCGCCACCGAACGAATCTCACGACAATTAAGAAAACGGAGAGTCCCGTTTGGAGGACTTAAAAACACCAAACTCCTTGCCAAGAGGTAAACTTGGTAGTTATCCTTTCTCTTTCAATTATTTAAAATAGTTTGTTTAGTTAATCATGTTCATACTATCCTAAAAAGAAAATAAAAATGTGAAAAGCAGTAAGCCCCATGTGAGTATACGAGTGGCATAAACCCCATAAGTACATTCACTGTGGTGGCATAAAAATAAAATAAATATTTCTTTTCTGCTTTATAAAATGAAAATATAAAAATAGGGAGTAATATTTATTGAGGAGACTCAACATGATAAAGGCTAGATATTTATGCTAACACCTAATCAGTTCCACAAAGCATTGTTGTCTATTTGAGCTCCACAGAATTTAAGAATCAAGAAGACTAGCAGACGAAGGACATTCTAATCGCTGTCAGAATGCTTCTGACTTTCAAATACACCTCTGCCACCTGCTAGCTACATCAAGGGAAATTACGTCAAAATTTAGCTTGGGGGAGAGCACCCCCATTTTTCCCACTAAGTATTTCTATCCATCTTTATACTTTTACTATATTAAATATACATAACTATGAAAAAACCAAATAAAGATTTTATGCTTATATATATATATCTTTTGCTTAGTGTGTTTAATAAATAAATAAAGTGGCTATGCTAATCTGAATCTTAATAATAAAACTCTAGCTTGGATATGATGAATAGTTGCTCTACCTAATTTTTAAAAAATTTGAAGATCTCTCAAGTTTAGACATAACTGTTATAATTTAAAGCTTGCTCTAAACCTAAACTTGTGGGAAGAAAACTTGATCTGAAGTCTAAGTTGTTAACGGATATGATATGTGAAGGTTGAGCTGCTGTTTATCTGTTCCTAGAGATGCTAGAATTCTGGAGAATTTTATCTTTTAAAATTTTTAAAATATTGCATGATGAGTTCCTGTATAATGAGAGTTTAAATTCCTACCACAGCCATATATACATGCTTCCTAGACTTTGAGCCACACATTTACTTTTTACTACTTATGAGCATTGTGTGTGGTCAAGCTGTGTAGACCCTTAGGAGCTTGTCATATGGTTAAATCAAGATTCACTGGCACGTTCACTCACACATGATTCTTCTACTCCGGAAGTACCATCCACATATATCCACTCATTTCCATCTCCAGAACCACCCAAAAATATTCTACTCCTAATCCGGGAGAGAATAGCCAAAAACATTTTTGTTTTTCTCTGTGAAATAAATGCTCAAGTTATCTTGTTACTACCACTTGCTATATTATCTCATGAGAAGAGTGCTCTAAAAAAAAGAAAGAAAAGAGATACGAGGAAATAAAAAGGGGCAAGTGCCCGGAACCTCGAAAGAAAAGAAAAAGTGAGACGAGAGGTAAAAATGGACAAGTGTCTGATAGTAGAATTAGGGGTACAAGATACCCACCTGAAAAAAAATATATATAGAGCATCTCATTCTCCTCACAAAGTTTCAAAAAGCAAGAAAGGTACGTATCCTCTCAAAAGAGCAAAAGTAGAATTAAACTTTCACCATTGTTATCACCATTATCACCATACACCATTCATTCGCCACACATGCACATCTCGATTTGACTTATTGATTTGTTTCTCTGGATCCATGGTTTGACTATGCAATAAATGTCTTGTGAGTATGTATACTTTATCTCCCACCTTTGAGCTCTAGATATAAAAGCCTTATTAGAGTAGGGTGAGAGAGAAGGCAATGTCACTATGCTCTATACCACAAATATCACATATTTTGAGAGAAGGCATATACCATCACTGCCTTGGTAAGGATCCAGAAATACCACAAAAGAGAGATATGAGAGAATCATACAAGGAATCTCTGAGTTTTATTTGAAAATCTACAAAAACTCCAGAGCTATAGCTGATCAAGAATAAGAGACATGACACTTGACTAGACAGTTCTATCTTTTAACTACTCAAGACAGAACAGACGGTTACAAGTCCCATGGTGAAAGGTAAAATGAATAAGTTTTAAATCTTGACAGTTTACTCTAACTCAGAGATGAGACCTCATTTAAAAGCATGTGTACAGTCAATTTTGAAAGGCATTGCAACAACTTCTAATCCATCACTGAGTCTATCCTTGCTCAGGGACGAGCAAGAGGTAAGCTTGGGGGAGTTTGTTGACGGTCCTTAAGTATCAAATTTAATTATCAAATAAATAAAGAAAATGATCCAAATGAAATCAACATCTAGACTTAGGGTTTTATCTGACAGAATTCCACGAGTTTTGGTGTTTGTCTATTTCTGCAGGGGGTTATCAGGAAATATGGAAGAATGGCCCACACATCGGGATTACATAGAGATATTGTTGATGCAAAACTGATCTGCAAACACAAAGGGCTAATACCCGATTCAAACGTTAAGGCGTGCCAGCCGATTTGACCTTGCTATCGGCAAAGGTGATAACTCGAATACTTTAGTCCTGACAACAGCGATGCGTCCGGATGTCACGGCTAAGAGGTACTCACGCGGAACTTGAGAATACGCCGAGCTTAAGTCGACGAATTCCTAAGAACTCGTAATAAAAGGAAAAAAGTATGACAAAGTCGTCGAAAAGTAGATGCTGGAATATGAGTAAAAACGTGTGTTTGATTGATTTCTTGATATTTTGATTACAAGGTCCTAGGGTTTATATTTATACCCTGCTCAAAGAGCTACAACCAGACACGATTAGAATTCGAATTCCAAATTACACGGAATCCGTATACAAAACGATGCAAATAACTAAGGAAATAATAAAACTATCCTTCGTGACAAGCCGAAACTCCTCCTCATGACAACTGGCAGCTTCCGGACTCCTCCTTCGCGTCATCGGCAATCCCCTTGCCATAGTCATCGGCAGACCTTTTTACCCAGTCATCGGCACCATATTACTGCCTGTGGACTTAGTCACATTCAACCTCTCCCTCATCGGCAACCATCCTCATCAGCAACCCGCATCGTACTGCCACCCTATCCTGCCATCTTGGACACGTGCCCAAAAATGGTGTCAACACATGCCCCCTAGTTTCGGAGTATAAAACTATTAATGCTCCGAAATTCTCCGCAGTAATGATGCCTTCTCCGCAATTAATGCTCCTAATCTGGTAACCGACAACCTCAATCTGGACAACTCTGATCCTAATCCTCCGCAGATTCCTCGAAATCCCCAACTTCCTAAACGGGCATCTTTCTTGGTCGTACATCGGCAACAATTCCGTTACAAAGATCTGCCGATGCTCTGACCAGGATATTCGCAAAAAACGGTTACCCCCCGTCTATCCGCCCATCGGCAAGATGACCGTTATAGAATATCGCCGATGGACCGACCAGGAGATCGCGCACAGTAAAATATCTTTAGATAATGACCGCTTCCTGTCAAATCACCTGCACAATCCCTGGATTACCGTGTGAATAGTTACCATATCCACCTGAATACCCTCGGACTTCTCGGATGCGGCAAAGAGATAAGTCGGATTTGCCCTTGCCCATCTTGTCCTATAAATAGTTCCTTCTTGGGTACTCCTCCCCCATTACACCATTCTACTATCCAACTTTGCTTTTCCAGTGGCGGCGCCATCTACAACCCTCAAGACCTCCGACAAGCACTCTTCTTCATCAACTCCGGTGCCCTCCAATGTCCTCCTCACGACAAGATGGCCATTGGTTTCGTCGTCCCTGAGGTCAGACTTCCATCTCACCTGCTGTACCTTTTTCTCGCATTCCTGTTCATCTGCGATTCATCTTACCGAATATTTTCCTTTTCCTTTTTCTTTGTATTTTTATTCCCCAAAACACTAGGAGTTGTCCAACAAAATTGTCATCCCTACCGATCAACCACACCTTCAGTGCCTCGGCCCTCTAGGGGATCCAGATCCAACCGACCTTATCAATGCAGAAACCAACAGGATTCCCTTTAGAGCTGAAAACTTTTCTTTAGATCTGTGGAAAGACACCTTTCGTTCTTGGCCCAGCCCTACTGTAGGGTGGAAAGATTGGTTCTTGAGGGTCAGCAATTCTTATGAAGTTCAATGGGGTGAGAGGAAACTAGCTCAATGCATTACATTGCCGATATGCACAGGAACGAGTCATTGCTGATAGCTGCATCCTACTTTTGGTCAGACACTCTCAATGCTTTTGTTTTTGGCCACGGCCCTGCTTCTCCTACCCTTGCCGATGTAGCCATGCTTACTGGGCTAGATATATCTTCTGCCGATAGCACCCACTTTTTTGATACCGCCCCCAGTGCCAAAGTGGAGACTCGCGCTATCGGCGGTTGGTCAGGGTACATCCAGAAGTACCGCGGGAGAGGGCCTGTCACCACAAAGGAGCAAACCACCTTTCTGAACATGTGGCTGGACAAGTTTGTATTCTGTGGTCGATCGGCAGGACCGACTTCTGTCTATCTATCGGCAGCAGAAAGACTGGCTAGCGGCGGCCAATTTCCTCTCGGCCGATATTTGCTCGGCGCTGTTTACCACCTTCTTCATCAGGTAGCCCAGAAACTCCTGCTTGGCCAATCCATCGGCAACTTGGGAGGCCCCTGGTGGTTTATTAATATGTGGCTCAATCTGCATCTGCATAAGCGCCTTGATTTCAACTTGTTCTCACAGCACTTCCCAAGAAATATAGCCGAGAATCATGTGTTAGGTGAAGAGGAATCGGCAACGCGTGCCCCCTTGAACTTTGGTGAAGCCGTTATAGTCTTACCCGGTTCAGGGAACAATCCGGATCAGATCGGCCGATTCTTTGAGACTCTGTATGAGGGTCTGGCCAGAGATGAACGACCATGGCTGGCTTATGACGACCCAGACAGCATGCTCCCTCTGACCTTCAATCCATTTGATGAAGCTCTCGACAGGGACAATGAGGTGATGATGGCAATCGTGACTCCCAGAGCCATACCAGTGAATTTCTTCGGTAGCACGAAAACCTCCCCCCAAACCTATGAGTTTTATAATCCATCGGCATTAGCTCGCCAGCTAGCTTTCGGCCAATTGCCGATTGCACTTCCTTATGCTGATGTAATAAAGCCCAGAGAACCCATCGCCAACCTCCTCGAGTGGACTCGAGTAGCCCAGCTACCACCAAATGCCGATACAGATGTAGATCTGTCAGAATGGGTTCCAGCTGCCTTTATCACTCAGACATACAAGCTATGGTGGGCAGAATGGAAAGAGAATCTATTCTGCAGATCGGCCCTCTCATACCGCGGCATGATCGACCCCGAATACGAAGTCCCTGATGACACTATAAGTATTTTAAACCGATGTCTCATTTTCCAATACTATTCCCATCGGTAACTTACCCCTGTATTCCTTTTGTAGATTGACAACACCCCCCATCGGTTAGCAGGAGTGGCAAGCCGATCGACTTATTCCCATCAGGCCCGATCTCCTCAATCGGCCATAATGCTCCCACTCTGGCTTCCATCGTGCACCGGGGTGCGCGCCTCAAGAAAGTTACCACCAGGAAAACTCAGACATCACCAACGGTAACTGCTTCCACTCTGGCGCAAGCTTTCAAGGCAATCTGTTAAAACCTTTTTCATTTATGCTGACTATCTTTGTATCGGCTATCTGTGCTCATAAACTCCTTTTTGTTGTTGCAGCAAACTGGTGCATCGGCAAAAGCCAAACGCCAAGGTGCCGATGCCCCCCAGTCTAGCCAGCCAAAGAGGAAGGGCATCCAAGGTGCTAAGGCTGGAACAAAGCGCCAGAAAGTGGCAACTCCTCCTCCTCCTCCGGTGTCTCCAATCCCGGTAGAATCTTTCCCTTCTTCTCCAGAAGTCCAGGCACAGCAAGCACCATCTCCCCAACCAATACAGGAAGCACCACAGATGGAAGAACCCCAGCAGGAAGAACCTCAAACGGAAGGTACATCAGCTGACGTAGGTGAACAAACAACTGGCCCGGCAGATCCAGCTATATCATCGGCGGTTTCCCCGATTCAGGCGACTGTTTTTTCTCCTCCGGGTAACATATCTCAACAATACTTCTGCCGATAAACTTATTCTCATTTAGTCTCATAATCCTTCCTGTCCTCTTTCAGGCGATATCGTTCCATCGGCAACATTTGCCGATCAACCCGTAGCTCCATCGGCATCTTTGAGTCAAAGGCAAGAAATCGCCTTGAAGCAAGTAAGTCATCCAATTTTCCACCAGTATCGTCTGCCGAAGTTTTGACCATAAAACTGACTTATTTCATCTTCATTTTCAGGAACAAGATTCTCCCAACAGCTTATTCTCCTTCGCCATTGATATCTTCGAAGAAGAAGGCGAGGAAGCAAGCTCCTCTCGGGCAGTTGGAACTGTATCGGCAGAAACCAGAGCTAAGCTGGAAGAGCTATCGGCCATACTTCATCAAGACACAACTCAACTGGTCAATGATTCTGACCCAGCCAAAGCCCTGTTCAAGACCCTTAGAGGCCAAATTCCTGCCGATGCTGAAGAAACACTCTTCCACGCTGCACACCTAGAAAGCCGCCAGCTACAGTACCAGAGAGCCACTCGACGCCTTGCCGATAGAGCCGCTCAAATCCAGCTTTCTGAGGAGATGATGAAAGAAAAACTCTTAGCCGATGAGAAACATAAGAACATCGGCACCTTAAAGTCCTCAGGTGATGCACTGAAGCAGAAAGTGTCTGATCTATCGGCAAAAAGAGAAGCTCTACTGGCCGAACTCAAGCAAGTAGAGGACGCTCTGTCCCAAGCCCAGCAAGAAGAGAGTCAACTGCCGGAGACCATCAAGCACCTTGAACAAGAACGAAACGTCCATGGTCGCAAAGCACTGCAGCTGAAGAGGAAGCTGAAGCCGATAGAAGGTTCTGCCGATGATGATATCAAAGAGATAGAGACAGCCAATCAGATTCGGCTGCGCGCCATATCAGCAATCCAAGCGCTGTTGAACATCTGAAGCTTTCATCGGCAACACACCTTTGTTTTTCCGCTTTTAGCTTTTAGTCTAGCCGATAAGACTATTATCGGCATCTTTTGAAACATTAAGTCTGCCCCTGAACATTTAAATCCAGCCGATAGGAGTGTTATCGGCACTTAAACTTTTATGCGTCGACCCATATGCTGGGGTAGTACTTCTTTAAATATTTGCCATTTAATGCTCTGGGAAATTCAACTCCTTCGAGAGTTTCTAGAATATAGGCATTACCAGGAGCTGAATGTCTTATCCGATAAGGACCTTCCCAATTAGGAGACCACTTCCCAAACTTCGAACTTTTAGTCCCGACTGGCAAAATCAACTTCCATACCAAATCCCCATCGGAAAACTCCTTAGCCTTTACTTTTTTTATCATACCATCTAGCAACTCTCTTCTTATTTTCTTCTATACTCATTAAAGCCTTTAACCGATGCCCTGCTAAATCATCTAACTCATCGGTCATCAAAGTGGCATAATCATCGGCAGCCAATTGATCTTGAAAAGATAATCGCCTAGATCCAGCCTTAATCTCCCAAGGCAACACTGCATCATGTCCATACACCAATTGATAGGGTGACACCTTGGTTGATCCATGACAAGCCATCCGATAAGACCACAGTGCTTCATTTAACAATGTATGCCATCGCCTAGGATTTTCTTCAATTTTTCGTTTAATAAGCTTGATAATTCCTTTGTTAGACGCTTCGGCCTGCCCGTTGGCTTGAGCATAGTAAGGAGAAGAATTCAACACTTTAATTCCCATACCGATTGCGAATTCATCGAACTCCCCCGACGTGAACATGGTGCCCTGATCGGTAGTAATCGTTTGGGGAATCCCAAATCGGTAAATAATATGCTCCTTCACAAAATCATATTGGCCGATGTGACTTTCTTCAAAGGAATAGCTTCGACCCACTTAGTGAAATAGTCAGTGGCAACTAGAATGAACTTATGCCCTTTGCTAGATGGTGGATAAATCTGGCCGATCAGATCGATGGCCCACCCTCGGAACGGCCAAGGTTTTATTATAGGATTCATAGCTGATGCGGGTGCTCTCTGGATATTACCGAACTTTTGACAACCTTGACATCCCTTGAAATATTTAAAACAATCTTCAAGTATGGTTGGCCAAAAATATCCATTCCTTCGAATCATCCACTTCATCTTAAAAGCTGACTGATGCGCTCCACACACCCCTTCATGGATTTCCCCCATCAAACTTCTGGCTTCATCATCACCCAAGCATCGGAGAAGAATTCCGTCGATAGTTCGATAATACAATTCATTTTCAAGGAGCACATACTTGGTCGCTTGAAATCGAACCCGTCTTTCAACTTTTTTGGATGGATCTTCTAGATAGTCGATAATTTCTTTCCTCCAATCACCGGCACTGACTGCCGATGTCGCATTAATCATTGGCTGATATCCTGAGGCATGCTGGGCTAACCGATTAGCGTCTTCATTATGCAATCGGGGAACATGCTCCAATCGGAAGTTCTTGAATTCCTTTAACAGTTGCATACTTCTCTCGAAATAGGTTATGAGAACTTCACTTCGGCATTCATAGCTTCCGGCCAATTGATTTATGACCAACATGGAATCTCCGAATATTTCAACAGCATCAGCACGAACTTCTCTTAACAACTCCAATCCCTTGATCAGAGCTTGGTACTCAGCCTGATTATTTGTTGATGTAGCAACAATCGGCAAGGAAAACTCATACTTCCTCCCCTTGGGAGAAACCAATATAATGCCGATTCCTGCCCCCCGGTCACAGGTAGATCCATCAAAGAAGAGCGTCCATGGTGCAATTTCCAAGGTTTCCACTAGACCGCAATGCTGAGTCACAAAATCGGCCATGATCTGCCCTTTGACTGCCTTAGCCGATTCGTAACGCAAATCAAACTCCGACAGCGCTAAAATCCATTTACCGATCCTACCACTCATAATCGGCATAGATAGCATGTATCGGACTACATCATCTTTACAAACAACAGCACATTCAGCCGACAACAGGTAATGTCTCAGCTTGATACATGAAAAATATAAGCATAAGCACAGTTTCTCAATGGCCGAATACCTGGTTTCAGCATCAATCAACCTCCTACTCAAATAATAAATTACTCTCTCTTTCCCTTCAAATTCTTGAACTAAAGCTGAACCGATAACTGATCCATCGGTAGATAAATGTAATTTGAAGGGTTTCCCTTGTTGAGGTGGAACTAAAACTGGAGGATTTACTAGATATTTTTTGATTTCATCCAGAGCCAACTGCAGTTCTTCTCCCCAAACAAACTCCTGATCGGCTTTCAATTTAAGAAGAGGACTGAAAACACGAATTCTCCCAGATAAATTCGATATAAATCTTCTGATAAAATTTACCTTGCCGATCAAGGATTGGAGCTCAGTTTTATTGGTAGGGGCCACTATTTTATTGATGGCATCAATAGATCTTCGACTAATTTCAATACCCCTCTGATGTACCATGAAACCAAGAAACTGCCCTGCCGATACGCCAAATGCACACTTGTTGGGATTCATCTTCAATCCATGCTTCCTTGTGCACTCCAACACTTTTCGTAAATCGGCAAGATGCTTTGAGAAATCTCCAGACTTAACCACCACATCATCGATATAAATTTCTACGAACTTGCCGATGAACTCATGAAATATAAAATTCATGGCCCTTTGATAAGTAGCACCAGCATTCTTTAACCCAAAAGTCATGACTATCCATTCAAATAGTCCAACATGACCAGGACACCTGAATGCGGTTTTTGGAATATCCTCCTCTGCCATGAATATTTGATTATAACCCGCATTACCATCCATGAAGCTGATAACCCGATGGCCAGCCGCAGCATCAACCAGTAGATCGACGACAGGCATTGGGTATCCATCCATCGGCGTAGCTTTATTGAGATTCCTGAAATCAATGCACACCCGAAGCTTCCCGTTCTTCTTGTAAACCGGAACAACATTGGAAATCCATTCGGCATACCGACACTGCCGAATAAACTTAGCTTCAATAAGTTTAGTGATTTCGGCCTTAATATCAGGTAGAATGTTAGGATTACATCTGCGGGCTGGTTGCTGATGTGGCCGAAATCCGGACTTGATGGGTAACCGATGTTCGACAATTGATCGGTCTAAACCAGGCATCTCTGTATTATCCCAAGCAAAGCAGTCTTTATATTCCTTTAACAAACTAATCAGTTGTCGCTTACACTCAGGATCTAATTTAGCACTAATAAAAGTAGGCCTAGGCTTATCACCACTACCTATATCTACCTCTACCAAATCATCGGCCGATGTGAACCCCTGGCCTAATTTTCCATCATCGGCGAATCTATCCATTAAAAACCGTCGTCAGAACCGACTGCTTGGATCGGTGGAATCTCATAATCGGCAACTTTGAGAAAATCTTTTTCCCAAACTTCTCCTGAAATGCACCTAGTCCTTTCATAAGTATCCGCTTCTGCCGATGCGATAACATAAGAAGAATCCCCTGGGACGATCTCAATCTTGTCACCTACCCACTGAACCAAGCACTGATGCATTGTAGATGGGACACAACAATTGGCATGAATCCAATCTCTCCCCAATAATAAATTGTAGGCACCTTTTCCGCTGATCACGAAAAAAGTTGTCGGCAAGGTTTTGCTGCCGATGGTCAACTCTGCATATATCGCCCCCTTGACTGGAGACACGTTTCCCTCAAAGTATTTGAGCATCATATCGGTCTTGGTCAAATCTTGATCCCCTTTCCCAAGCTTCCGGTATACTACATACGGCATAATATTAATAGCAGCTCCACCATCAACTAGGATCTTAGTCATTGGCTGCCCATCAACCCTTCCTTTGAGGAACAAAGCCTTAAGATGCTGCCTCTCGTCATCGGCAGGTTTCTCAAAGATAGCCGTCATCGGATCCAGAGCCAACTGAGCTATCTGATCAGAAAATTCCAACTCATTGTCACTAGCTGGTGCAAGAAACTCCATCGGCAACATGAAGACCATGTTGACGCCAGCCGATGGACCTTCCCTCTTAGTGTCTGACGGCTGCCGACTTCCAGAGTTCTCTCCTTTATTTAGCTCTTCCTGCCTTTCACGTTGCAACCTCCTTTTCTGTGTCTTGGTTAATCCTTGAGGGCACCATGGAGGAAGTGGCCTTTGCCTCACCGTCGGGCGTCGGTTCTCTCTTGACTCCATGCGATGCGTGTTAGCATCCCTGCAAAATATGAATTCATCGGGAACCCGCGCATCAGCCATTCCTTCGAGCTCCTCTTGGTTCCTGGGAAAATACCGGACACGGTCACCGAGCCGATCGTGAACGCTAAGCCTGCCCCCCAGCCGATCATGAACTGACGCCCTTCCTCTGATTGGCCCATTAAATCGCCGTTCATCATCATGATAACGCCGATCGGTTCTACCGTACCGATCATAACCGTTGCACTCAGGGCAGTCTCTGACAGTAGGAAGCTTGATATTTTCCTCCCAACAATGGATGAAGAATGGACAATTCCAATGATCCCTGTGCCGATTCCACTCGTGTCGGCGTCTTTCTTCTTCCCGTCGATAATCTTCCTGCTGGCGCCGATACCGATCTTCCCGTTGTTGCCAATTTCCTCGTGGCCTTCTATGAGTTATGACGATACCAGACCGAGGAGGCCTTCCCGAGCTAGTCCCTTCCTGGACCAAGCCCTTATTTCTTGCATCGGCAGTAGTAACTTGATGCTGAGGATCTACCGATGCACTCTTCTCAGCTGTTTCTGACGTTAAGACCTTAGCCTTCCCCTTAGCGTCCAACATGTTTGTCGGGAAAGGATGTTGGTCTATCTTCATCAGCTTCTGGGCTTTAGAACTGTCAAACTTGATTCTCCCTGACTCTATAGCCGATTGCAGCTGCTGTCTGAATACTTTGCACTCGTTGGTATCATGTGAAGTTGCATTATGCCACTTGCAATATCTCATCCTCTTCAACTCTTCTGCCGATGGAATCACATGGTTAGGTGACAGTTTGATCTGACCTTCCTGAAGTAGAAAGTCAAATATCCTATCGGCTTTGGCGGTATCAAAGGCGAACTTCTCTGGTTCCTTCTGCCCAAAAGGACAAGACATCGGCTTCTTGTTTTTTACCCACTCTGCCAAACCGATTACTGGTTCTTCATCGGAATCTGAGCTTGTTGCTTCATCAACAAATGAGACTTTCTTGTTCCATGCCCTCTTAGGCTCGAAAGGCTTGATGTCTTGATCAGATATCCTCTGCACCAAGTGACTTAAACTTTCGAATTCCTGAGAGGCATACTTATCCCTGATATGTGGCAACAAACCCTGGAAAGCCAAATCGGCTAGCTGCCGATCATCCAGAACCAGGCTATAGCATTTATTCTTGACCTCTCGTATCCTCTGCACAAATCCTTCAACCGACTCATCATTACGTTGCCTCAACTTGACCAAGTCGGTGATCTTCTTCTTATGAACCCCCGAGAAGAAGTATCTGTGGAATTGCTTCTCTAGATCGGCCCAAGTAATTACTGAGTTGGGAGGTAATGATATGAACCAAGTAAAGGCCGATCCAGACAATGATGATGAAAATAGACGAACCCTCAATTCGTCCCTGTTACCAGCCTCTCCACATTGAATAATGAACCTGTTGACATGCTCCATGGTTGACGTGTCGTCTTGTCCGGAAAACTTTGTAAAATCTGGTACCTTGTACCGATGTGGAAGCGGGATCAAATCATACGCTGGAGGATACGGTGTCCGATAAGAATAAGTGTTGACTTTGGGTTTTATCCCGAATTGTTCCCTCATTACTTCAGCAATCTTATCGGCCCAATACGCATCGGCATCTTGCCGATGGGGCGGCTGCGGATCTGGCACTTGGTGGCGAACCTCCACGTGTCTGTTTGGGACGTGACCTGCATGGAACATTGTATTGGTCACCTGTCCTCCAATCTGCAGACTACCAAACTGCTGTCCACCGATTGGCTGTCCTCCGAGTTGCTGCCCAAAATTTATTGGCTGGTTGGGAATCCCCTGACCTTGGAACCCGGGATAGACCTGTCCTTGCTAGAACCCTGTAGTCTGATAACCCTGCTGGGGCGATTGTGGAAAGGCCTGCTGTCCAAGCCATCCATTATTAGCGTTCATCGGCATAGGTGCTGCCGATGATTGGTAATTGGGTACCGTCGTTGAATTGACATACCCCGACTGGGCCATAGACCTCTGTTGCATCAGCATTGACTCTGCCGATGCGTTGGGCATCGGGAACATTGAATCTTGATGATTCCCAGTGTAAGGCCGTGCGGTAGTAGTTGTGGTATACCGAGGACTCTGGTTCACTGGCGCATTGGGAGGTGCCGATGTCATAGGAGTTTTGCCCCTCATGTCAGTTATTTGTGATGTTCCCGGCGTCAACTCTGGAGGCATACCATAACCCCACCAGTTGGGAGGAAGATTTAACCCTGACATTGCCGATGCCAACATATCTGTTGTCAGTTTATGCTGCCCAACTGAAATTTGTGGGTTGGTTGCCATCGGCATAGATGGTGCGCCAGTAGTCCCCAGTGTACTTGGAGGGACGGCAGACTGTACACTTGCATTCGTCAAGGCAGCTGATGGAGCCGTGACCTCTGGTGCCGTTGGCTGATGATGAGAGGGCCCCACATAATCTGGCGGGATTTGTCCTTCCTTGAAAGTTCTTGCCACGGCGTTGAAAACCGTATTAGACAGTACACCAGCTTGGTTAATCAACGCTCGATTGATGGCATTGTCAACCATATCTTGAAGCTTGCCAGGATTGGCGTCGAAGGTGACCTGCCGTCGACTGAAGACTCGGGGGCTACTGTCGAGGGTACCAACAAGGGGTACCCTCACCAATGCGTATAACGAAACCATCCGTACACACGGGCGACCATCGACGGCCACAGCCTCGAAGACGGAAATACCGTCGAGCGAGTCGGCCAGGGCTCGAGCAGCAACTGCCGTCGAATACGGAAGCGGGCTCGAGCGAACCGAGGGGCGTCGAGCGCAAGGACACTGTCCGCCGCCTGACGCGCGCACGCGGGTCGGAGCATTTAATGCACCTGACGCTTCCCCACCTAACACATGGGCCACGGGAGGCTTCCGTCCCATCGTTCTTTTTGCAGCCTTCCCACCGAACGGCCCAGGGCGTGCCAGGACACGAGAAACAAGGATGGAACGTCTAATCGGGACCCCCTCGAGACACCCAAGGTCAGCGCTCCAGATATCGACACCCCGTGCGGCGTCCGACCCTCGACCTCACCAGGCTCCTTCCTGGGGACGAGTCGGGCGTCAAATGACCACGCCGTAACCGCCCCGCCGGATTTGCCGCCGGGCCTTATAAGCGTGCACCCGCCGAACCAATCCAAGACGGCGCGCAGAGCAGAATGCAGGGGCACGCGTGATCATCACCAGGCTATTAAGACGGGACGGCTCGAGGGCATGCCGGTACGGAAACCTCGAGTAGGTCAGCGCTCCACGCCGCTATCGACTCCCATTCCTACATCTACACATGTACCCTAGGCCCTTCCTTGGAACTATAAAAGGAGGGACTCGGGACGGAGAGAGGGACACAGAGAGAGAGAGAGGAAAAAGACCACGCTCATACGTAGTAAAGCTCCACACTTCATACCACGCTTGTATTCGCCCCTGTACAAGCACTTAGGTGCAAGATAATACAAACTCTCTCCCCCCACTAGACGTAGGGCCTTCTCTTGCCCGAACCAGGATAAATCTCTGTGTCTTCTTGCATCACCATCCGGAAAAGGGAGCACGCACACAAATTTACTCGTTGGTGTGACCCCCCGAGGGAAAAACACCGATAGTTGGCGCGCTAGGTAGGGGTCCTGCGTGTTTTTCATCGATTTCCCACTCCTTTCCGGATGGCTACTCTTGCCTCGCCGTTTCCGCGCTCCACGGTGATTTGGTTTGGGAGTCTCGAGTTCATGTCTACGGGCTCCGGCTACGACATGATCTTGCTCTCAGTCAAAGGACCAGGAGGAGCCCGCGTTACGCCAGCACGGTCGAAAGCCCCGAGACGCCCTCATCACCACGCCTCCCCGCCTAAGAAGAGGCACGGACAGCACCACCGCGGCCCCTCTGCTTCAGCACGACCAACAACCCGCGCGAGGCAGGACGTGGGCCACAAGTCGGCAGCACCGTGTGACGGAGCAACAAGTGCGACGACTCAGCACCGCGCGACGACGGGAGGGGACGCGTCTCGCGCCCTCTCCCCCACCGCAGCTAGGCTACTTCCACACGGGTTGTTCTCCCCAAGGGCGGCACTGCCGTTCGGAATGGACAACGCCGCGGCGTCGCTCGCCAGGACGATATGCCCAAACGCCCAGACGTACGTGGAAAGACCCATGGTCCTCCCACATAGCTCTGAAGCACGGCGGCCGGCGTCCGAGCTGTCGGACCTTTCCCGAGTACGAGGCCTCCGTTGTCTAGGCCCTGGACGATACTCGATCACCTCCCTCAGGCAACGATTGCTGGAGGAAGGACGTGGGTGTTTCTACGCCGCCGAACCGGACTCCGACTCCGAGACAGACAGCTATGACCCTACGAGGGAATGTTATCACATCGACGGGGCGGTAGAAACTACTGACGAGACACGGGCTGCTGCTGCGGGTGGTCGAGCCCCCGCGGCGCGAGAAGACCCCAGGACGCCTGGGAACGACGGACAAGTCGACCCCCCACCTCAGGAAGACAGAACCGCGCAGCTCGCGCAGCTGCGGGAGCTCAAAATGAAGCTCGACGAAGACCGCGAGCGCCTCGTCCTGCTCGAGCAAATCCTCGAACAAGACCTGCCCTACCCGCCGGGCGGAAGTGTCCGCAGACGCGCTCGAGAGGTACATCGACAAATCGTCGGTGATGCAGAGGCGGAGCAACCTGTCAGCCGTTTCCCTCGAGCAGGCCAGAATGTAGTGGCAGCGACGATGCTGCTACGTAACATGCCAGAGCCGTCGAATTCCCAGGCCCGACGCATTCGAGATGAAGTACAGACATTGCTCCAGGTGGTAGCGGTTCAACAAGCCGAAAGTTCGGCGTCTCGACGACGAGGAGCTGCCACAGAGAAGCGCGACGAACAGCCTCTAAACGAAGAGGAGGTGTCAGTCCATCAACAACCTCTCCCTCGAGGTAGAAAGACCGCCCTTATCCTCCCTGCCGACAATCAGCGTCGACACGACGCGCGGCACGACATCAAAGAAAATAGACGCCGCCGGCACGGAGACGCGGAAGAACGTGGTTATAGCGCGCATCGCGGTGGGAGATATGACAGCGACGAGGACCGGGTGGCCCCCGAGCCACCGGGCCCACGGGTGTTCAGCAGGGCGATTCGCAGCACGCCCCTGCCCAATCCATTTCGACCCCCGACCAGCATCGCGAAGTACAATGGAGAGACCAAGCCAGAGCTATGGCTGGCCGATTTCAGGCTGGCCTGTCAGCTAGGTGGCGCTCGAGGCGATGATCGAGCCATCATCAGACAGCTACCACTTTTCCTCTCCGACACCGCCCGTCGATGGCTCGAGGAACTCCCTGCCAATCAGATCCACAACTGGGCTGATCTGGTCAGAGTCTTCGAGGGTAACTTCAAAGGGACCTACATACGGCCGGGGAACTCGTGGGACCTCAGCAAATGCAAGCAGAAGTCAGGAGAAACTCTTCGGGAGTACGCTCGACGCTTCTCGAAGCAGCGCACTGAGTTGCCGCACATCCCTGACCACGACGTCATCTTGGCGTTTGTCTCGGGCACCACCAGTCGAGACTTGGTGTGGGAATTAGGTCGCAATCGACCTCAGACCGTCGATGAGCTGATGGACGTAGTAGCTAAATACGCGGCAGGGGAGGAGGCAGTCGGCGCCTTCTTCAGCTCAGAAGGAAGAAAAGGCAAGCAGCCCGTCGATGAAGATGGGACCTCCAGTCGAGGCCTCAAGAAAAATAAAAAGAAGCAGAAAGTGCGGCAGTTCCACCGGGAAGATTCAGATGACAACCTCGTCGCTGCCATGGATCGAAAGAAGCCGCGAGGCCCTCCGGATGGAGGCATCTTCGATAAGATGTTGGAGGAGCCGTGCCCTTACCATAAGGGGGGCGCCAACCACAAACTCAAGGACTGTCGTATGGTGAGAAAGCATTTCGACGGTCAGGGGTTCAAAAAAGATATGCGCGATGACTCCAAGAAAGAGAAGGCTGGCGGCAAGGAGGACAACAAAGATGACGACGGCTTCCCCGCCGTCCACGACTGCTACATGATCTATGGCGGGCCCTCGACTCAGTTGACCACGAGGCAGCGCAAAAGGGAGCGTCGCGAAGTCTTTGCAGCAAGAATGGCGGTGCCCCAATACCTTAGCTGGTCAAGCACTCCTATCACTTTCGACCGAGAAGACCACCCTGACAAGGTAGTCGCCCCAGGCGTCTACCCGCTCGTCGTCGACCCCATCATCGTCAACACCCGACTCTCGAAAGTGCTGATGGATGGTGGCAGCAGCCTCAACATCATCTACCTCGAGACCCTCGATCTCCTCGGCATCGATAGAGGGCGCCTCCAGCCAAGCGCCGGCGGTTTCCATGGCGTCGTGCCAGGGAAAAAGGCACTGCCAGTAGGTCGAATCGACCTACCGGTCTGCTTCGGCACGGCGGCCAACTTCAGGAAGGAGACCCTCACCTTTGAGGTGGTTGGGTTCCGAGGCACGTACCACGCCATCATCGGGCGCCCGGGCTACGCCAAGTTCATGGCTATACCCAACTACACATACTTGAAGCTGAAGATGCCTGGTCCCAAAGGCGTCATCACCGTCAGTTCCTCCTTCGAGCACGCGTACGAGTGCGACGTCGAGTGCATCGAGTACGGAGAGGCGGTCGAGAGCTCCACCGAGCTCGTTGCAAAGCTCGAGGCCATGGCCGCTGAGGCTCCCGAGCCTAAGCGTCATGCGGGCAGCTTCGAGGCGGCGGAAGGAACCAAGAAGATCCCGCTCGACCCCAACAACTCCGACGGCAAAGTGCTGACGATCAGCACCGACCTCGACCCCAAATAGGAAGCTGTGCTCGTCGACTTTCTCCGTGCAAATGCCGACATGTTTGCATGGAGTCCCTCGGACATGCCAGGCATACCGAGGGAAGTCGCCGAGCACTCCTTGGAGATTCGAGCCGGTTCCAAGCCAGTGAAGCAGCGGTTGCGCCGATTCGACGAGGAGAAGCGCAAGATCATTGGCGAGGAAGTCCACAAGCTTTTGACGGCCGGATTCATCAAGGAGGTTCATCATCCTGACTGGTTAGCAAACCCTGTATTAGTTAAGAAAAAGAATGGGAAAATGAGGATGTGTGTCGATTATACCAGTTTGAATAAAGCATGTCCGAAAGTTCCCTTTCCATTGCCACGCATTGATCAGATTGTCGATTCTACCGCGGGATGTGAAACCCTTTCTTTCCTTGATGCTTATTCTGGTTACCACCAAATAAAAATGAAGGAGTCCGACCAGCTCGCGACCTCTTTCATCACGCCTTTCGGGATGTATTGCTACGTGACCATGCCATTTGGGCTTCGAAACGCGGGAGCCACGTATCAACGTTGCATGCTCCATGTATTTGGCGAACATATAGGCTCAACGGTCGAGGCCTACGTCGACGACATTGTCGTCAAGTCAAAGCGACGAGGAGACCTGATCCAGGACCTCGAGGTTGCCTTCAGCTGCTTACGCACCAGCCGGATCAAGCTCAATCCCGAGAAGTGCGTTTTTGGCGTGCCTCGAGGCATGCTCCTAGGATATATCGTTTCGCAGCGCGGTATCGAGGCCAACCCCGAGAAAGTCTCGGCCATCACGAAAATGGGGCCAATCCGAGACATCAAGGGTGTGCAGAGAGTCACGGGGTGCCTGGCGGCTCTGAGCCGTTTCATCTCGAGACTAGGAGAAAAGGCATTACCATTATATCGACTCCTAAAGAAGGTCGAGCGCTTTTCTTGGACCCCCGAGGCCGAGGAAGCACTCGAAAAACTAAAAAAGACGCTGACCTCGGCCCCAGTCCTGGTTCCACCTCAACCTGCAGAGCCGCTGCTCCTCTACGTCGCGTCGACGACCCAGGTCGTCAGCGCGGCGGTGGTGGTCGAGAGGCAGGAGGAGGGACATGCGTTACCGGTTCAGAGGCCAGTATATTTCGTCAGCGAGGTGCTTTCGGAAACCAAAGCACGTTATCCCCAAATCCAGAAGCTGATTTATGCCGTAATCCTTGCCCGCCGCAAGCTGCAGCATTACTTCCTTGGCCACCCCATCACGGTGGTCTCGTCTTTTCCTTTAGGCGAAATAATCCAGAGCAAAGAAGCCACGGGAAGAATAGCAAAATGGTCCGTCGAGCTCATGAGTGAGACTCTCACTTATGCGCCTCGAAAGGCCATCAAATCACAGGCCCTGGTAGACTTCATCGCAGAATGGACGGACACCCAGCTCCCCCCGACCCAGGTCCAGGCGGAACTATGGACGATGTATTTCGATGGGTCGCTCATGAAAACAGGAGCCGGAGCCGGCCTGCTGTTCATCTCACCCTTGGGCGTCCACATGAGGTACATAATCAGGATTCATTTTGCCGCATCTAACAATGTCGCAGAATATGAGGCCCTCGTCAACGGTCTCAAGATCGCTATCGAGTTAGGAGTCCGACGCCTCGACGTCCGAGGCGACTCCCAACTCGTCATCGACCCGGTAATGAAAACCTCGAGTTGCCACGACCCAAAAATGGAAGCGTACTGCAGGGAGGTCCGTCGACTCGAAGACAGGTTCCACGGCCTCGAGCTTGTCCATGTCGCTCGACGCTACAACGAGGCAGCCGACGAACTCGCCAAGATCGCATCTACCAGAGGCACAGTGCCGCCTGATGCATTCTCAAAGGATCTTCACGAGCCATCGGTCGACCTAGGCACGGGGGCTGGCGTCGACACCACCACCGCCCAACCAACCAATGCTGTCGATACGCACTCGATGGTGGAAGAGGTGATGGAGATAGAACGACGACCGGGTCGACCATTCGATTGGCGCACACCGTTCCTCGACTGCCTTATCCACGGCGAGTTACCAGAAGACAAGACAGAAGCTCGTCGTATCGCTCGACGGGCCAAATCATACGTGATCTATGGCGAAGACAACGAGCTATATCGACGGAGCCCGACGGGGGTCCTACAACGTTGCATCACCGTAGAAGAAGGCCGAAAACTCCTCGATGACCTGCACTCGGGGGCTTGTGGCCACCACGCCGCTCCACGGACCCTTGTAGGGAACGCTTTTCGGCAAGGTTTCTACTGGCCAACGGCTGTGGCGGATGCCATCGAGCTCGTGCGCTCGTGTCATGGGTGCCAGTTCTACGCCAAGCAGACGCATCTGCTCGCCCACGCTCTTCAGATGATCCCCATCACTTGGCCGTTTGCGGTATGGGGGCTCGATTTAGTAGGGCCTCTACAAAAGGCGAAAGGAGGATACACCCATCTGCTGGTGGCCATTGACAAGTTCTCAAAATGGATCGAGGCTCGGCCCATCACCAACATTCGCTCCGAGCAGGCCGTCCTCTTCTTCACCGACATCATCCATCGGTTTGGGATCCCCAATGTCATCATCACCGACAACGGCACCCAGTTCACCGGCAGAAGGTTCTTGGATTTCTGCGATCAGCATCATATCCGTGTGAACTGGTCTGCAGTAGCCCACCCTCGAACTAACGGCCAGGTCGAGCGTGCCAACGGCATGATTTTGCAAGGACTCAAGCCAAGGATCTACAATCGATTGAAGAAATTCGGCAAGAAATGGGTCGAGGAGCTTTCCTCAGTCCTATGGAGCCTAAGGACAACGCCAAGCAGGGCCACCAAATACACCCCGTTCTTCATGGTCTACGGCTCTGAGGCTATCCTCCCCACAGACCTCGAGTATGGGTCACCTCGACTCAAGGCTTACAACAAGCAATCGAACAAAGAAACTCAAGAAAACGCGGTCGACCAACTCGAGGAGGCTCGAGACATGGCCCTCCTCAACTCTGCTAGATATCAGCAGAGACTCCGACGCTACCACGACAAGCACGTGCGCAAGAGGGACCTCAACGTAGGCGACCTTGTCCTACGACGCCGGCAAAGCAACCAAGGACGCCACAAGCTGACCCCACCTTGGGAAGGCCCGTATGTGGTGGCCGAGGTCCTTAAGCCAGGAACGTACAAATTGGCGGACGAAAAGGGGGCAGTCTTCACCAACGCATGGAACATCGAACAGCTACGTCGATTCTACCCCTAGAAGTCCTAGACTTACGATCCTACTTTTTGTACGAAGACTTTGTAAATGAACGCATGAATAAATAAAGTCTTTCCCTCGAGCGGCTTCTTTCTGTACCAAAAATAGTTACGAGTTATAGTCTCGACGTCAAAAGGGGATGCCGACCATGACCCATCATAGTCCGCACCCCCTCGGGGGCTACCAGAGGGACGACCCCTCCCCAAGCGTCGAAAAAGCCAAGAAATTTTCTTTTCTTGCTTGGTAAACCTTGCACGGTTCGAGTAGCTAAGGCACCTCGAGCCCCTCAAAGGCCGAGGGATAATGAGCCGGAAAACTCCCACGCCCCTGGGCTACGGAAACTCTACTCACTTCCTCACCCTTGAGGTAATCGAGGTTGTTTCTGACGAAAGGTCGAGCAAGGGATACAAACGTAGGAACAAAGAGAAACAAAGGAACCTCGAGCGGAAAGACAAATAAGCAGTTCACAATTACAAAAAGATACTATATCACGTAACAGCATAATTAATAAAGTATCGTACAAGGGGCCTCAGGCGCCCTGAGCAGGCTCGCAGGCCTCAGTCAGCGGCACGATCCTCACCGCCCTCGCCTCCGCCCGAGCTAGCCTCAGGAGGGAGCACCTCAGGCTCGAAGAGCTTGGCCAACCTTTCCCCAGGAGCCTCCGCGTCGTCGATCAAGGCATGGAGCCTCTCCTCGTTCTCCGCGTCGGTCTTGGAAATGTCGGTGACGAAGCCATGGGACACCACCTCCATGTCATAGGAGAAGCCCGAGCAGACAACCACCATCGCCCGCTTCACCCCGATGTGGAGGGCGTCCCGCACCCGATCTCGCAGCGTCGTGCCTATATAGCACAACTGGTCGATCAGGGCGTCGCCTCGAGCGTCCTCCCTCGACTCATCCATAGGCTCGACCTCCCAAGAGGCCGAGAGATCGCTTATCGCCGTCCGCACTCGACGGTTCAAAGCAACCTCAGCCTCGAGCTGAGCCTTGGCGTTGCGAGCCTCGGCTTGGGCGGCCAGGAGTTCGTCCTTGAGCCCTGTAAATGCCAATACAAAGAAGTTTTAGGAAAAACTCAAACACACCTCGAAAAGGAAATTCGACAAAGGAAACATACCTTTGACGCTCTCCTCTAGGGCCGTGTTCTCACCGACCAATCTGGTGTTGGCACGCTCGATCTCTCTGTTGGAGCGCGCCAGCTCAGTGTTGGCGACGCGGAGATCTTCGATCACCCTGCCAGCCTGAGCGACGGCTCCACTCTTCTCCAGCAATTCTCCCTTCAGACGCTCGACGTCGTCAGAGAGACTGCGGGATCGAGCTCGCTCCATCTCGAGGTCTTCGAGGGCCTTCTTCTTTGTGTCCTCGGCGGCACCCCTGGCGACCTCATTATCCACGTACACCACTTTCATCTTCTGGAAGGAGTCGCGGAGGGAGTCCAGGTCGGTTTGGAGAAGGCCCTTCTCCTTGTCCAGGTCCGCAATAACGCTCTTGTAGGACAAGGCCTCCTCCCGGGCTCTGGACGCGGCCTCCTCGACCGTAAGAGCCCGCTCCCGTAGCTGCATCGCCTCCTCCTCCGCCTTCTTCGAGACCTCTCGGGCCTCGGCCAAAGCAGCCTCCCTCGCCTTCTTCTCCTCCTCGAGTGCTATGAGATCTTTGTAAGCTTTAAGCAGCTTTTCCTGCGACTCGAGGAGTTGATCCTTGAGGAGGGGAAGCTGCTCCCATCCGCCCCTCGTGGCATGTATGAAGCTGGACTTGATGCGAGAGGTCTCTTTCATATCCTGCGAATCAGGGGTCGGAGGGATTAGAATACAGAAACCAGAAAGCACCATAAAGATTGGAGTTCGAGAAACACTTACAAAATAAGCTGGCCCAAGCCCGTTGTTGATGACGTCCGATAGGAGCCCCACCACGTGTTTCATCCAAAGGCGGAGCTCCTCGACATGCTCCCACTTCTCGACCTCCTTCTTGTCGTCGAGGAAGATATTGGGCTCGGACGGATCGGTGGAAGCTCGGATACGAATCCGATCGGGACACCAGTTCTCCATCTCCCGATCAGCCCGCGCCTTGACGCCGCGGATAAAGTTCTCGACGGTCTCGAGGGAACCCCCATGGCGCAAGAACAGGTCGGCGAGGCAAGGGAACCGCCCGTCGTCGTCCACCGTCTTCCACGTACCGTCCTTGCTCCCAGACGACCCAATCTCATCCTCCTCAGAGGGAAAGCGGTCCTCCCATGCTCGACGCTCCCGGAGGAACCCTGGGGCGATCCCGTCCATGCCGTAGATCGTCCTCTTGATCTCGGACTCGGGGTCGGTGGGGGTGCGCATCATGCAGGCGAGCGCCACCACTCCGTCCGCTCGCCCCGACTCTGCCCGGATCGCGGCAGGCGCCCCCGGGAGGAGCCACGCTGGGGTGGGAGGTCCGTACACCGGCAAATTTCCCTCGTGATCGCCGGACTCTTGCGACGCCAGTGGCGCCGGTTCGGCCAAACCTTGAGGCGGTGGCTCGAGTGGCTCGTCCTCTTGGCCCCCCAGCTGCTGTTGCTGCCCCAGCTGCTGCTGCTGCTCCTCCTGCTGATGCTGCAGCTGCTCCTCCGGCTGGGGTTGTTGTTGCTGCTGCTCCAGTGACGGCTGCGTCGCCTCGCGCTCCCGCTCCTCCTCCTCCACCATCTTCCTTTGCGCCTCGAGAGCTCGAAGGCCTGCAGGCCAGGGAGTCCGTCCCGCGACGTTGGGGGTCGACGCTTCTTCCTCCATAGGTCGAGCGCCACCAGACGCTTCGTTGCCATCAGACGTATCGCTGATGGTGATGGGTTCCCCCTCGACCCCCAATCGAGAGGGCTCGGGGGCTCCCTCTGACGCTCGCGTCTGGGGGGCCGCATCATGAGTCGGCGGCGGCGGAGTAGGCGCGGGACGAGATGAAGCCCTCTCGACGCCGGCTGGAGGTTGGGGGCTGGATGAGCCTACAAAACAAAGGGTAAGGGTCAGACGTTATGATAACCAACGCAAGAATATCGCGACGCCCGGGAATTAACTACGAACCTGGTTCCGTGGAGGCGGCACCTGTTCTGAGCCTCTTGGCCATAGACGGTTGGGCCTGCTCAAGGGTCCGCTTCAGCGTGAGAAAAGGTCGGCATATGAGGAAAAGGTGGAAGAATGGGAAGACAAAAACCGCAACATCAAAAAGGCTTACCCCACGGGGAGAACGGCTCGCCTTCCGCCACCCCGACCAGCGGGCCTCGAGCCACCCAGCGTCGGGGCTCCGGGCCCCTCGAGGGCACGAACTGGCTTAGGTACGTCGGTCCCCGCCTGGCGGACGCCGGGACCCGCGCTCTTACGGCCAGCGCCTCCTCTCTCAGAGGCCGCGGCGCGACCACGGGTTAGCGGCCCCGACGCCTGGGACCTAGCCGGATCGCTCTCCCTGGGCACCGGGGGAGGGCGCGGTGCGTCTTGGCCCGCCTTGGGCGCGGGAGGGGTGTCGGCCCGGGGACGATGAGATCCGCTCGGACCCTCCTCTGGCGCCTCCGTCCGGGGGGCGTCGGCGTCACCTCGAGGCGGGCCCTCGAGAATCCGATCGAGGCACGACGCCATCCCCTCGGAGTCGTCGCTGCCCTCGTCGTCATCGTCATCATCATTGGGGGATTCTTCCTCAGGCTCCCCCCTCTGCCTGGATTTGGCTCGACGCACCTCCAATGCTTGGCGGTCGAGGTTCTTCTTCTTCTCCCCCTTCTTCGCGGAGTCCTTGGCAGACTTCAGCTTTTCGGCGGATTGGCGCCGTTTGTCGCGATCGACCTCGTCCTCCTTTACCGGAGGCCTCGAGGACCGGACATCAATCCGACCCTGCCAAAACTACAGTAGACTTAGAAAAAAGAGAGGGGAGAAAGAAAATCCCGAATCAGGGATGCGCGCAAGAAGAAAGCGTACCAGATCGATTGAGCCTGCGTCAGGTCTCATGGGGAAGCCGTTGACATGATCCGGCTGAAAATCACCGGCAATGGCAGCCCTGACTCGGGCCGCGACTTCGTCGTCCACCGGAGCCTCGTTGGACATCCGACACGCCTCGAGGTCCCGAGATGAGACACCAGGGCCCATCTCGTCCATCCTCAGCGGTCGTGACATCAGAGGGAGAACTCTCCGGCGATGGACGGCCGAGAGGACGAGGGCAGCGGTCAAACCTTCCTAGCGAAGCTTCTTCAGGGCGTCAAGGAGGGGGTCAAGCCGAGACTGATGAGCTTGGACGACGCCGTACGTCCAGTCCGCTGGACGCTCCAAGATCAGACGGCCCGAGTAGGAAGGCAGGAGGTTGTCGTCGTTCCGCAGGTAGAACCACTGGGAGTCCCAGCCGGCGTGGTTGGTCGATAACCCTACCGGGATGTACTCCCGCGGCCGGTCCGTCTTCCCCGTCTTCTGCACCAGATTGAGGCAACCCGCCCGCACGGGCTTCCTTACGCCCGTGGTTCCGGTGGGGGCGTGAAACAGCTCGCCCCTATAGAGGTGGAGCCACAGCTCCTAGTGCGGCATCATCCCCAGGAAGCCCTCACACACGGCGGCGAAGACCGCCGCTACGGTGATGGCGTTCGGAGAGAAGTGCTGGAGCTCCACCCCATAATGGAAGCAGAGGGCCCGCATGAAGCGGCTTGGGGGCGCGCCCAGACCGTGGCGGTGGAACTTGGCAAACGACACCACGTAGCCCTCGGGCGGCTGAGGCGCCCTGTGACTCGCCGGCGGCGCGATCCACTCTGGCGACGACAGCGAGGTGCGGCGGCGCAGCAGTCCCTCCTTCTCAAGCTCTAACAGCCGGCGCTCCGTCATCGACGACGGGCGCCAGTCATCGGCGGCGACGAGTCTTACAGGCATCTCGGCTGAAGGGACGGTGGGTTCGCTACAGCTCGAGGGGGCGTGTGCGCGTGAGATGGCGAGAAAGCAAAGGCAGCAAAGGAATAAGAGCGAGAAGGCGGAAGGGAGAGGAACGACAGCGACGCCACGACGTACTTATAGGCAGCAGTCCGCCAACGGACAGATCCAACAAATAAGGTAACTCCCCCATAAATGCACCGTCTGACGGTCCTTTCTCTCCTCACAGGCCGGACGCTCCGAATTCCCCGCTGATACAGTGTCGCAACGTCACTGACCTCAAAAGGTACGCCCAACGGGCAGAAAGACGAGCCGGCACGGCAGCTTCCTTACTTCGTAAGCCAAGGTATGCGCCCACGATAGTCTCGAGAGGTCGATGGCTGGCCCGTCGAAAGGGTTCGACAGCCGATCTCGAGCACCAAGAGTCAGGGATCCCCAGCGAGCGGTCGAAAATCGAGGCCCGCCTCGAAGACTCGCTGGCGATGTCCAAGGTAGGGTTGAGACAGTCGAGAGGAATCCCCTCGAAGGGAGGCACCGAGCCGCTGGACTCTATCGAACGAGACCGGTATCCCCGACCACGTCGACCCTGCTTTATGAGGACGCCTCCGGGCTACAGCTGACCCCCTCGAAAGGGGCACAGGTTCTCACTTGGACTACCCGCTAGGAACTCAAACTGGGGTGGAAGACGCTCGCTCTATCGAGAGTACGTTGAAACTTCCAAGCAAGGCAAAGCCGAACAGAACCTCCCACCACGGGTGTTGGCAGCGTTTCTGCAAAATTTGGCGAAATAAGCCCCCGAAGGAGTTAAACACTCCCTCGAGGGCTCGGGGGCTACCCCCGCGGGGTCGCTCGCGCGCCCCCGTGGAAGCTCGACCATAAAAAACGAAAGTCTTCACTCGAGCGCCAGCGCTCGACTGAAGACTCGGGGGCTACTGTCGAGGGTACCAACAAGGGGTACCCACACCAATGCGTATAACGAAACCATCCGTACACACGGGCGACCATCGACGGCCGCAGCCTTGAAGACGGAAATACCGTCGAGCGAGTCGGCCAGGGCTCGAGCAGCAACTGCCGTCGAATACGGAAGCGGGCTCGAGCGAACCGAGGGGCGTCGAGCGCAAGGACACTGTCCGCCGCCTGACGCGCGCACGCGGGTCGGAGCATTTAATGCACCTGACGCTTCCCCACCTAACACATGGGCCACGGGAGGCTTCCGTCCCATCGTTCTTTTTGCAGCCTTCCCACCGAACGGCCCAGGGCGTGCCAGGACACGAGAAACAAGGATGGAACGTCTAATCGGGACCCCCTCGTGACACCCAAGGTCAGCGCTCCAGATATCGACACCCCGTGCGGCGTCCGACCCTCGACCTCACCAGGCTCCTTCCTGGGGACGAGTCGGGCGTCAAATGACCACGCCGAACCAATCCAAGACGGCGCGCAGAGCAGAATGCAGGGGCACGCGTGATCATCACCAGGCTATTAAGACGGGACGGCTCGAGGGCATGCTGGTACGGAAACCTCGAGTAGGTCAGCGCTCCACGCCGCTATCGACTCCCATTCCTACATCTACACATGTACCCTAGGCCCTTCCTTGGAACTATAAAAGGAGGGACTCGGGACGGAGAGAGGGACACAGAGAGAGAGAGAGAGGAAAAAGACCACGCTCATACGTAGTAAAGCTCCACACTTCATACCACGCTTGTATTCGCCCCTGTACAAGCACTTAGGTGCAAGATAATACAAACTCTCTCCCCCCACTGGACGTAGGGCCTTCTCTTGCCCGAACCACGATAAATCTCTGTGTCTTCTTGCATCACCATCCGGAAAAGGGAGCACGCACACAAATTTACTCGCTGGTGTGACCCCCCGAGGGAAAAACACCGACACCACCACTGCCGCACTGACCACCTGGGTCGTTGCAGCGACGTACAGAAGCAGAGGTTCTGCGGGCTGAGGTGGGACTAGGACCGGGGCGGAGGTCAATGTTTTCTTCAGGCTATCGAGGGCCTCCTCGGCTTCAGAGGTCCACGAGAAACGTTTAGCTTTTTTCAAGAGCCGATAAAGTGGCAACGCCTTTTCTCCTAGCCTCGAGATAAAGTGGCTTAGTGCCGCCAGGCACCCCGTGACTTTTTGTACTCCCTTGACGTCTCGAATCGGCCCCATTCTTGTAATGGCCGAGACTTTCTCAGGATTGGCCTCGATGCCACGTTGGGATACTATGTACCCCAAGAGCATGCCTCGAGGCACGCCAAAGACGCACTTCTCAGGGTTGAGCTTGATTTTGTTGGCGTGTAGACAACTGAAAGCGATCTCGAGGTCCTGAATCAGGTCGCCTCGTTTCCATGATTTGACGACAATGTCATCGACGTATGCCTCGACCGTCAACCCTATATGCTTGCCAAACACCTGGAGCATGCATCGCTGGTATGTTGCTCCAGCGTTTCGGAGCCCAAACGGCATGGTCACATAACAGTACATCCCAAAAGGCGAAATGAAAGATGTCGCGAGCTGGTCGGACTCTTTCATTTTTATTTGATGGTAACCAGAATATGCATCAAGGAAAGAAAGGGTTTCACATCCCGCGGTAGAGTCAACAATTTGATCGATGCGTGGTAAAGGGAAAGGAACTTTTGGACATGCTTTATTTAAACTCGTGTAATCGACACACGTCCTCATCTTCCCATTCTTTTTCTTAACTAGTACAGGGTTTGCTAACCAGTCGGGATGGTGGACCTCCTTGATGAATCCAGCCGTCAAAAGCTTGTGTATCTCCTCACCAATGATATTGCGTTTCTCCTCGTCGAAGCGACGCAGCCGCTGCTTCACAGGCTTGGAACCGGCTCGAATTTATAAGGAGTGCTCGACGACTTCCCTCGATATGCCTGGCATGTACGAGGGACTCCATGCAAACATGTCGGCGTTTGCATGGAGGAAGTCGACGAGCATGGCTTCCTATTTGGGGTCGAGGCCGGCGCTGATCGTCAGCACCTTGCCGTCGGAGCCGTTGGGGTCGAGCGGGATCTTCTTCGTGCCTTCTGCCGGCTCGAAGCTGCCCGCGTGACGCTTGGGTTCCGGAGCTTCTGCAGCAAGGGCCTTGAGCTTTGAAGCGAGGTCGGTGGAGTTCTCAATGGATTCTCCATACTCGACGCACTCGACGTCACACTCGTACGCATGCTCGTAGGAGGAGCTGACGGTGATGACCCCCTTGGGCCCGGGCATCTTCAGCTTCAGGTAGGTGTAGTTGGGGATAGCCATGAACTTTGCGTAGCCCGGGTGCCCGATGATGTCGTGGTACGTGCCTCAAAATCCCACCACTTCGAAGGTGACAACCTCCTTCCTGAAGTTGGCCGCCATGCCAAAACAAACCGGTAGGTCGATTCGACCTACCGGCAACGCCTTCTTCCCTGGTACAACACCATGGAAACCGCCCGCGCTCGGTTGGAGCTGCGTCCTTTCAATGCTGAGGAGGTCGAGGGTCTCGAGGTAGATGATGTTCAGGCTGCTGCCGCCATCCAACAGCACCTTCGAGAGTCTGGCGTTGACGAAGATAGGGTCGACGACGAGTGGGTAGACGCCAGGGGCGACTACCGTGTCGGGATGGTCGTCTCGATTAAAGGTGATGGGGGTGTTTGACCAGTTGAGGTACTGGGGCACCGCCATCCTGGCTGCAAAGACCTCACGGCACTCCCTCTTGCGCTGCCTTGCAGTTAGCTACGTCGAGGGTCCGCCGTAAATCATGTAGTAGTCGTGGACGGCAGGGAAACCCTTGTCTTCTTTGTCGTCCCCCTTGTCGCCGTTCTTCTCTTTCTTCTGGTCGTCCTTCTTAAACCCCAGGCCGTCGAAGTGTCTTTTCAGCATGCGGCAGTCTTCAAGCTTGTGGTTTACACCTCCCTTATGGTAAGGGCAGGGCTCCTTTAGCATCTTGTCGAAGATAGCTCCCTCAGGGGTCCTCGAGGTTTTTTACGCTTCATGGCGGCGACGAGATCGTCGTCGAGGGCCTCCCGTTGGAACGGCCGTGCTTTCTTCTTCTTCTTGTTCTTCTTGGGTCCTCGACTGGGGCCCTCATTGTCAACGGCTGGCGACTTGCCTTTGCCTCCTTCGCAGCTGAAGAAAGCGCCGACCGCTTCCTCCCCTGCAGCATAGTTTGCCACCACGTCCATTAGCTTGTCGACAGTCTGAGGGCGATTCCGGCCCAATTCCCGCACCAAATCTTGGCAAGTGGTGCCTGAGACAAAGGCCAGGATGACGTCGTGGTCTGGGATGTGCGGCAGCTCGGTGCGCTGCTTCGAGAAGCGTCGGGCATACTCTCGGAGAGTTTCTCCTGATTTCTGCTTGCACTTGCTGAGGTCCCACGAGTTGCCGGGCCGTATGTAGGTCCCTTCGAAGTTGCCCTCGAATACTCTGACCAAATCGGTCCAATTGTGGATTTGGTTGGCTGGGAGCTCCTCGAGCCATCTGCGGGCAGTGTCGGAGAGGAAAAGCGGTAACTGTCGGATGATGGCTCGATCGTCCCCTCGAGCGCCACCCAACTGACAGGCTAGCCGGATGTCCGCCAGCCACAGTTCTGGCTTGGTTTCGCCGTTGTACTTAGCAATGCTGGTCGGTGGTCGAAACGGGCTGGGCAGCGGCGTGCTGCGGATCGCTCTGCTGAATACGCGAGGGCCTGGCGGTTCCGGGGCCATCCGGTCCTCGTCGCTGTCGTATCGCCCGCCGCGGTGGGCGCTGTAGCCGCACTCCTCTGTATCCCCATGTCGACGGCGACAGTATTCGTTGATGTCGTGTCGTGCGTCGTGTCGCCATTGATTATCGACGGGGTGGTTTTGGACAGGCGCTGTCCTCTTTCCTCGAGGGTGTGGTTGCTGATGGACCGACACCTCCTTTTCATTTCGGACCGGCTCGTCATGCCTCTCCGTGGTTGCTCCTCGACGTCGAGAAGCTGAGCTCTCGGCCTGCTGAACCGCCGCTACTTGAAGCAGAGTCTGCACTTCGTCTCGAATTCGCTGTGCTTGGGAGTTCGAGGGTTCAGGCATGTTACGTAGCAGCATCGTCGCTGCCACTACGTTCTGGCCTGCTCGGGGGAAGCGGCTGATGGGTTGTTCTGGTTCCTCGTCCCCAACGATTTGTCGATGTACTTCTCGAGCCCATCTGCGGGCACCTCCGCCATGCGGGTTTAGTTGGTCCTGCTCAAGGACCAGCTCGAGCTGGACAAGACGCTCGCGATCTTCATCGAGCTTTGCTCTGAGCTCCCGTAAGTGCGCAAGTTGTGCGGCTTTGTCTTCCTGCGGCGGGTGGTCGACCCGACCGTCGTTCCCAGGCGTCCTGGGGTCCTCCCTTGCTACAGGGGCTCGACCGCCGACGATGGCATCTTGTGTTTCGTCGGTGGTTTCTACCTCCCCGTCGATGTTGTAGCATTCCCTAGTAGGGTCGTAGCTGTCGGATTCCGAGTCGGGGTCCGGCTCGGTGGCGTAGAAGCATCCACGTCTTTCCTCCAGCAACTGCTGCCTAAGTGAGGAGATCGTGTATCGCCCAGGTCCTAGGCGTCGGAGGCCTCGCACCTGGGAGAAATCTAGTAACTCAGCTGCCTGCTGCCGAGCTCCAACGTCACGTGGGAGGACCATTGGTCGTTCCACGTACGTCTGAGCGTTCGGGCATATCGTCCTGGCGAGCGATGCTGCGGCATTGTCCAGGCCGAACGGGAGTGTTCTTCTTGAGGCGAACAACCCGTGTGGTAGCAGCGTCGTGGGGGATGGGAGCACGTGAGGCGCGTCGTCTCCCAACGTCGCCGCATGGTCCTCGCGACGTCGGGCTGTCATACGCGCGGCTCCGGCGCACGGGGTTGTCGGCTCCTGCGTCACCGCCCGCTTGGCACGAGCCGGCGACCGTGAGGAGGCAGAGGAGTGGTGGCGCTGTCCACGCCTCTTATTGGGCGGGGAGGCATGGTGGCGAGGCTTTCTTGGAGCCCTCAGTCGTGTGGGCGCAATACGAGCTCCTTCCGTTCCTTTAACCAAGAGCAGGATCATGTCGTAGCCGAAACCGGTAGATATGAACTCGAGGCTCCCAAACCAAATCACCGTGGAGCGCGGAATCAGCGAAACAAAAGTGGCCATCTGGAAAGAGATGGGAAATCGGCGAAAAAACACACAGGACCCCTACCTGGTGCGCCAACTGTCGGTGTTTTCCCCCGGGGGGTCACACCAACGAGTAAAACTTGCGGGTGTTCCCCTTTCCAGATGGTGATGCAAGAAAGACACAAAGATTTATCATGGTTCGGGCAAGAGAAGGCCCTACATCCAGCGGGGGGGAGATGTTTCTATTATCTTGCACCTAAGTGCTTGTACAGGGGTGAATACAAGTTGGTATTGTTGGTGGATGGAGATGAAGTATGGTTGCTCTTCTATGTATGTCTTGTTTTCTATCCCTTCCTGAGCCTCCCCATTTATAGTTCCAAGGGGAGACCTAGGTTACATGCGTAGGCGACAGAGTAGGGGTCGATAGGGGCGTGGCGCGCTGACCTACTCGAGGCTTCCGTACCGGCGTGGCCTCGAGCCGTCTTGTTACCCGGTACTTGAATGATGATTACGCGTGCCACTGAATCCGGCTTCTGCGTGTCGTCCTGGATTGGCTCAACTGTGGGCACGCCTGTACGTCGTGGCTACAGTTGCGTCAGAGTGGTTGGGGTGCTGTCTTTCACCGCCTGACCCTTCTTAGGGAAGGGACATGCTTGCTCGAGGGTCTGACGTCGCATGAAGCCCTGCTGGTTGGAGCGCTGACTTTGGGCGTCTCGAGGGGGGTCGTGACGAGACGTCCCGTCCGCCTTGCTGCGCCCTGTCATGCTCTGACTCATCCGGTGGACAAGGCTGCAAAAAGGGGCGATTGGATGAGTGCTTGCTCCCTATCACGCTTCCCGTGACTGTCGGGTTTGGTGGGAACGCGACAGGCGCATTAAATGCCCTCGTTCCCATGCCTGCGTCAGGCGGCGGGCGGCGTCCTTGCGCTCGAGGCATGTCGATTCGTACGAGCTAGTTTCCGTATTCGACGGTTGCTATTCGGTCGAGCCCCAGTCGATTCGCACGACGCTCTTTCCATGTTCGAGGCTATGGACGTCGTCTTGTCTTGACAATCGTACATGCGATCGGGGTGTATCGAGTCGGGGGCCTCGATTTATGTACGGGTGCTCTCGTTATGTGCATCAGTTAGGGTACCCCTTACTGATACCCTCGACACAACTACACCTACCGAAAACTTTGTCAAATGCAAAAATGGTCTATATATTAAGTGTAGATTTTGATGAGTGGAACAATATTGGTATTCATGACTTTTCCATTCGAGACCATCTATGGTTCCGAAACCGATGCGTGGCTATGAATTCTTTCAAAATTCAAAATTGATTGGTTCAAACTTTTCCAAATGAAAAGTTGAGCATTAGACCAAATGTAGAACTTGATAAGTGTAACAAACTTTGTATTCATGGCTTTTTTATTTGGGAACATCTAGGGTTCGGTCAAAGGGTGTTTTTGTAAAACCAATGCTTTGACTTTGGTCAAACATGGTCAAATGACCCATTTGATGACTTGAAATTAAAAAAATTTGAATACAAAGTTGTTAGAGATCATCAAGATCTACAATTGATGTATTGTCCATTTTTCCATTTGGATAAATTTGAGCCAATCCTAAGCACATTTCTTTAAAATCCAAGACGGGTTTTGGTCAAACTTGGTCAAATGACAAATTAAATTAAATTACTTAAAATGTAAAAATTTTCTATACCAATTTGTTAGATATCATTAAGATCTAAACTTTTTATATACACAATTTTTCCATTTGAGAAAGTTTAAGTTAACAATACCCACCAAATATTGAATCTCACACAAACTATATGAAACTATATGTGTCAATTGTGGATTTTCAACTACACATTCTGGAAACTTTGTCAAATGCAAAAATGGTCTATATATTAAATGTAGATTTTGATGAGTAGACCAATATTGGTATTCATGACTTTTCCATTAGAGACCATCTAGGGTTCCGAAACCGATGCGTGGCTATGAATTCTTTCAAAATTCAAAATTGAGTGGTACAAACTTTTCCAAATGAAAAGTTGAGCATTAGACCAAATGTAGAAATTGATGAGTGTAACAAACTTTGTATTCATGACTTTTTTATTTGGGACCATCTAGGGTTCGGTCAAAGGGTGTTTTTGTAAAACCAATGCTTTGACTTTGGTCAAACATGGTCAAATGACCCATTTGATGACTTGAAATTAAAAAAAATTGAATACAAAGTTGTTAGAGATCATCAAGATCTACATTTGATGTATTGTCTATTTTTTCATTTGGATAAATTTGAGCCAATCCTAAGCACATTTCTTTAAAATCCAAGACGGGTTTTGGTCAAACTTGGTCAAATGACAAATTAAATTAAATTACTTAAAATGTAAAAATTTTCTATACCAAGTTGTTAGATATCATCAAGATCTAAACTTTTTATATACACAATTTTTCTATTTGAGAAAGTTTAAGTTAACAATACCCACCAAATATTGAATCTCACACAAACTATATGAAACTATATGTGTCAATTGTGGATTTTCAACTACACATTCTGGAAACTTTGTCAAATGCAAAAATGGTCTATATATTAAATGTAGATTTTGATGAGTAGACCAATATTGGTATTCATGACTTTTCCATTAGAGACCATCTAGGGTTCCGAAACCGATGCGTGGCTATGAATTCTTTCAAAATTCAAAATTGAGTGGTACAAACTTTTCCAAATGAAAAGTTGACCATTAGACCAAATGTAGAAATTGATGAGTGTAACAAACTTTGTATTCATGACTTTTTTATTTGGGACCATCTAGGGTTCGGTCAAAGGGTGTCTTCATCAAGATATACATTTTTATATGATAAAATTTTTTTATTTGATGAAAACTGTACCCTACTAGCATTCTGAGTAATAAATGACAAAAATAAAAAGTTTAACGTCAATATGACGTGAAAAAAGATTTCTAGTTGATTGGATATAGTTTTTATAAATTTATTGGAATAATATATTTTTGCATTAACAAAATACTAAACATTACTTACAAAATTATTGCAAATTAAAAAAATACCGTAAGATATTTAAAGTTAAAAATTTTCATGTGTACATTAAAGAAAATTACAATACGTGTCACTCTTTAAAAAATATTATGCAAAATATTTAATTTACTATACAATTTATAATGTAAAGTGTATATATAAACACTTTAAAAAGCCTAAACTAAAAAACAGGCCCTTTAGCACCGGCCCATGGTTGGAACCGGTGCTAAAGGGTCCTGAAAATTTCAGGACCCCGCCCGAGCCCACCGAAGACCCTTTAGCACCAGTCCGTGGCTGGAACCGGTGCTAAAGGGTCCCTTTAACACCGGATGGTGTTAGAGCCGGTGCTAAAGGGTAAGCTAAAGGGTCCGCCGCTATATAAGTCATGTGTGCCCTGGATCTGAGCAGTTCATCTTCGTCTTCGTCGAGTCTCCAACGCCGTGTTCATCTTCACCACCGTCGTTTCATCTTCCAGCGCCACCGCGACCGTCTTCCAGCGCCGCCGCGGCCCTCCACCAACGCCGCAGCCGGAGGGACCACCAACAGCGTCGGCCACCGTGCACACTCCGGCCGTTGACATCTCCCTATGTATGTACTAGATCATCGAACTCCATAGCGCCAAATGCATGCATCTCTCCACATATATATTAATTAAGTATACTAAAAAAGTAAATAAATGTTATTATATATATACACCACACACAATTATATATATATATGTATATATACATATATACATATATATATATATGTATATATATATATTTATATATATGTGTATGTATATATATATACACTAGTTAAGTGCTCGTGCGTTGCTACAGGTTTATATAGAATTTCATAATATATATTCACATGGTTAAAACATACAAGAAGTATCATGACATGCAACAAAATTTTAAATTGAACAAAATTTTAAATTGATAATTTCACTGAGTAAATAAATGACTTCTTCAGTTATAGCCTAGCAGACCTGGCCGAACAGAATAGAGGATTTAGCACCATTATATAAATCTAAACGATATTATCCTATTAACTTATGTGTGAGTGAAATCATAAGGCGGTTGGGAAGTTCATTGATGATGGGTATAATGTTTTGTATCCACATTGCGTATTTTTCTTCCATTTTACATTTGCTCTTCTTCCCTCTAACCTCCGGCTTGCCACAGCTCACGCATGTGCTCTCGCTTTTGCTTCCACGGGAACTGAAAGCAGTGGTGGAGCCACCGCCCGGCCACCCCGGGCGGCCGGCCGGGCTCGTTAGTGACTCCTAAAAAAATTTTCTTTTATGTCAAAGAAGAGTATTGTAATTTACTAAATATGTTTTACATAATAAAGATTGCCTAGGCTCTTGAAAGCTTCTGGCTCCGCCATTGACTGAAAGGAAACAGTTTTAAGAGTATAATTGGTATGTTGCTGCCAACAACAAAAATTGGTAGTAACAAGATTAAATTAGCAAAAATAAGAAAAATATAGATGAATCTTAGCACTGGTTATTCTCTTAAGTATTCAAATTCACGTAAAAAGAAAGGGTATTAATGAACTTCTAAGCTTGTGAAAGACACTCCCAACCATATGAATGCCAACATTATATTGGCTTCTCTAATTACGGACAACAGATTCATTGTACAGTAGTTACAGGCGGCTCAATGCCAAAAATCTCAAGCATATGGATTAGGTCAAGCTGTCATCAGCTCAGAGTTTGGTCACCACCAGGAAAGCACCTGCAACAAAACAAAACATGAAGCAGGTTATAGGAATCACATTTTTTTCATGAAAGAGCATGAATCACCCTCATAGTCCCGAAAGAAATAGTATCAAATTTGATATTTTTAAATCAAGTTTTTCATATACCATACTTGAGTTGCCATAGGATGTCAGATTGAGTTTTTGGCCATTCAGAATTGTCGCTGTACCATCTGTTGATGTCGGGATCCCGACACTCACCTTTGCTAGTTGCGCACCTCCCTGAGCATTTCAAATGTCAAAGAAACAACAATATAATGCATATCCTTGCAACCAACAATGGGGCCTGCAGAGCATGGCCGGCCGACAGTTTAATTATTGAGAAGCTGTCTTCACAGAAGTGATGAATGCAACTTTGAAAAATGGGTCCGTTATTGGAATGATTTTCTGCAACCTTAACATTGATCCTTTGATCCAAACAAATAGAGAAAGCACAATGGCTTATTTCACCTGATTGGACAACTTAAGCTTTGGATGCAATTTTCACTAAGAATGAAACACATATAAGACACTTGGGCATCCATTCCTATAACAGAACGAAGAATCTCTTCCAAACTGCATCAACCAAGGGGAGAGTTTCTTCTGAGAACAAGCTATAACATATAAATTTTTGAAACTTGGCTACCTACTGTTACCACTCAATGTCATTGCCTTTTTTTCCTGCCTGATATCCTTTTGTCCTTCAAATTTCTGAGCACAGCAGTGGAGCAGCATGGGCAACTTTAAACTAAAATGGTTAGGGAATTTTGTCAAGAATTGGCTGTGTGACTCAGCAATGAGGTATCTTTGGGGCTCGAGGCTAATAAGGAAACTAAAGCTTCAAAGAAACACATTTAGGTTTTGCCTCCTTTCCACTGTTTTTTGGTTGATCCATGTTTAAAGTGCCTCATTACTAAGCAAAAATACTGTGATGTATCCCAACAAAGAAACAGGTCACTTGCCTACAAGTAAGGACAGAGCATTGACACCTTTATAGAAGAAGCTGAATCAACCTATAGATAAGGATAGAGCATTGACACCTTTATACAAGAAACTGAATAAGAAATAAATAATTGGTTGCCAAATTCACCATACCACTTTGATTTTTTGGATGCACAGATTGTGTTTGGTAGACAATTGTCTGCTATCCAAATATCTACGCAAATAAGTTCTCTATCTTTGTGCTCTCCAAATAGCTGCAGAACAAAATGAGTAACATGTTAGTTCTCTAACTATATGCAGAAAGTGTAGGATAACCAATGCATTAGGAGGCCAAGAATAGTGAATAGGTTACATTACATATCAGGGTGAGGGATATACAAATGGAGAGTTAATGATTTTGGTCCTTAAGTGATTCAGTATCGGAATCCAATATATACATAAAGTCCCATATTTTAACACTTGTTAGCACGACAGTTTAGTAACGATAAGGAGACTGCTCCGCCATGTAGGAATAGGCACAATCTGCAATTCACAAAACATGATTTTTTTAACAAATGGAGAGTTACAAGCAGTGAGCGCCTGAGCATCACAAGATCAAAAAAAATGAAAGATGTTGGCATTGGCTTGTCATTCAGTTAATTTCAGTTTATCACCAAACTGAAACACGTAGTTGGATAACATAGGAACTACAATTATCAAACAAAATTGAAAAGTAAATTAACAAATGAACAGGAAGACTCTGCCGTCAAAACTTCTCACATGAAAAAGCTGTCACCGTGTGTAATAAAATAAAAAAAGGAAGACCCAGCACAAGATTACCTCACATACGGACGCCGACCTTGCTCTTTATCCACTCGTTCGTCTTCCCACCTCCCAGTCGTATCTTTTGTACTCCAGCAGACCACGGGCGTTCCCCTTCCACGTCAAAACTCTGCTCAGATCTTTATGCTTTCATCATTTTTCTTCCCCTTCCAGATGCCATCCTCGTCGCGTGCATGGCTGAAGGCATGAAGTTGGAAACGGTGAGGATGATAGTTGTGGTTGACGACATCGTGGGCATCCCGCCATCTCAGCATCACACGCATGGGCCCGACATGAATCAAGCTTCCAGCATCGAGATCCTGCCTCAGGCAAATGGTCGTCGGGGCTAGGACTGGTGATCTATCGTCGGCGAGGGGCACAGGCGCGGGTGAGCGAGCTGTCACGAGCGAACAGGCTGGGCGACGCAGCACTACCGAACGGGTCGGAGGTGATGTTCAGCCCCAGATGTCCATCTTGGACATGATCTTCACGATGGCCGATGGTGGAGGCTCCCACCTCCCAATGGCCGCCGCTCCTCCTCCGCCCAATTCCCATACAGTTGGCAGCAGCTCGCTCGGCTCCAGATCCCAAGCCGTGACAGGGCGCCACACCACACCACATGGCGGCGGATGCGGCGCGGCAGGGCCTGTGCGCCCACCGGAGGCGCGGCTGCGGTGTGTCGGACAGCCCCGACCTCCGCCCGCTCCTGTCCTCAGCCGCGTCCCCGACGGCGGCGGGGGCGAGGGAGTGGGGGGCGAGGTGGAAGCTGCCACCCAAGTCGCCCTGAAAGCCCTAGTTTGGTTTTGGATAATTGATGAAACCCTAGTACTAACCTCTATACTAAGTGTGTGTAGACTTAATGAGTTTGGTACATGCCAAGTGATGGAGCAAGTGATGATCATGATGATCATGGTGATGACCACAAGATGATCAAGTGCTCAACATGGAAAAGAAGAAAGAGAAAAACAAAACCCTATGGAGATCAAGGCAAAGGTATTGCTTAGGGTTTTGGTTTTGGTGATCAAGACACCATAGAGGGTGTGATCACATTTAGGATAGATAGCCGTACTATAAAGAGGGGAATTCTTTGGCTAAGCGGTTATCAAGTGCCACTAGGTGTCATTGTTCATGTGCATGTATTTAGAACCTAGTGAGCTAACTTAACTCCTTCAAAGAAAATGATTGTGAAAATGCTAACACACGTGCACTTGTTGGTACACACTTTGTGGTGTTAGCACACTTTGAGAAGGAGGTGGAGTTTGAAAGGTAGAGAGAGGATGGGTTCCTCTCTCTCGGCGGCGGGGGCGAGGGAGTGGGGGGCGAGGTGGAAGCTGCCACCCAAGTCGCCCTGAAAGCCCTAGTTTGGTTTTGGATAATTGATGAAACCCTAGTACTAACCTCTATACTAAGTGTGTGTAGACTTAATGAGGTTGGTACATGCCAAGTGATGGAGTAAGTGATGATCATGATGATCATGGTGATGACCACAAGATGATCAAGTGCTCAACATGGAAAAGAAGAAAGAGAAAAACAAAACCCTATGGAGATCAAGGCAAAGGTATTGCTTAGGGTTTTGGTTTTGGTGATCAAGACACCATAGAGGGTGTGATCACATTTAGGATAGATAGCCGTACTATAAAGAGGGGAATTCTTTGGCTAAGCGGTTATCAAGTGCCACTAGGTGTCATTGTTCATGTGCATGTATTTAGAACCTAGTGAGCTAACTTAACTCCTTCAAAGAAAATGATTGTGAAAATGCTAACACACGTGCACTTGTTGGTACACACTTTGTGGTGTTAGCACACTTTGAGAAGGAGGTGGAGTTTGAAAGGTAGAGAGAGGATGGGTTCCTCTCTCTCGGCGGCGGGGGCGAGGGAGTGGGGGGCGAGGTGGAAGCTGCCACCCAAGTCGCCCTGAAAGCCCTAGTTTGGTTTTGGATAATTGATGAAACCCTAGTACTAACCTCTATACTAAGTGTGTGTAGACTTAATGAGGTTGGTACATGCCAAGTGATGGAGTAAGTGATGATCATGATGATCATGGTGATGACCACAAGATGATCAAGTGCTCAACATGGAAAAGAAGAAAGAGAAAAACAAAACCCTATGGAGATCAAGGCAAAGGTATTGCTTAGGGTTTTGGTTTTGGTGATCAAGACACCATAGAGGGTGTGATCACATTTAGGATAGATAGCCGTACTATAAAGAGGGGAATTCTTTGGCTAAGCGGTTATCAAGTGCCACTAGGTGTCATTGTTCATGTGCATGTATTTAGAACCTAGTGAGCTAACTTAACTCCTTCAAAGAAAATGATTGTGAAAATGCTAACACACGTGCACTTGTTGGTACACACTTTGTGGTGTTAGCACACTTTGAGAAGGAGGTGGAGTTTGAAAGGTAGAGAGAGGATGGGTTCCTCTCTCTCGGCGGCGGGGGCGAGGGAGTGGGGGGCGAGGTGGAAGCTGCCACCCAAGTCGCCCTGAAAGCCCTAGTTTGGTTTTGGATAATTGATGAAACCCTAGTACTAACCTCTATACTAAGTGTGTGTAGACTTAATGAGGTTGGTACATGCCAAGTGATGGAGTAAGTGATGATCATGATGATCATGGTGATGACCACAAGATGATCAAGTGCTCAACATGGAAAAGAAGAAAGAGAAAAACAAAACCGTATGGAGATCAAGCTCGGCGGGATTCGGCGCTTTTCGAGAAAATGAAGTGCATATTTTCTATTGCGCCGGTGGGAAAATTGGAGAAGTCGCGGGAGTGTTTCTCGCTGAGGAACACTCATCGGACGCTGGCTCAGAGGCACCGGACGCTGTGTCTGAGCGTCCGGTGTGCAGACAGTGCCTGGCCCAGTTAGGGTAAGGCATCGGACGATAGGCACCGGACGCTGGGTTGAGCGTCCGGTGGTGCGCGTCCGGTGTGCGGGCGTTTTGCGACCTTCTCTGCGCATGGGTCCGGTGAGCACCGGACGCTAAGGGTGCGTCCGGTGGCTTGCGTCCGGTGACCCTGCAAGTTTGCGGAGCTCTCTGCGCATGGGTCCGGTGTGCACCGGACGGGTCCGGTGCTAACTTGCTCAAGCGTCCGGTGCACTACAGGTGACCGTTAGACTCTAACACGAGCGTTTCAAAAGGTAACACGTGGCTAACGTTGGAGCACCGGACGCTGGTGTTGAGCGTCCGGTGCCCCTTTAAGAGCGTCCGGTGACCCCGAGTTTTGCCCAGTGAAAGAGCCAACGGCTCTATTTGTTTGAGGGGCTATATATACGTGTGTGGCCGGCTTAGGGCTTACTCTCTTGGCATTCTAACATACTTGACATTCTTGTGAGCCTAAGCATACACCTCCCACTCATCTCCTTCATAGATTATACATCTTTGTGAGATTAGGAGTGATTCCAAGTGCATTTGCTTGAGTGATTGCATCTAGTGGTATTTGGGATCGTTCTAGCTGTGGTTTTGTTGTTACTCTTGGTGGTTGCCGCCACCTAGACGGCTTGGAGCAGCGGAGGAGGATTGGCACGAGTTGGTGATTGTTCGTGGCCATCTCCCGGTGATTGTGAGGGGTCTTGTACCTTCCCCGGCAGAGAGCCGAAAGGTAACTCTAGTGGATTGCTCGTGTCATTGAGTTACCTCACTTGTGGGTAGGTTCTTGTGGTGTCCTAGTGAGGACGAGGTTCGTGCTACACCTCTTAGCCACCGAACCACCAAGTGTTGGTTGACACAACGGGGACATAGCGTGCCGGCAAGCACGTGAACCTCGGGAGAAAAATTGGTGTTTCAATTGTGTTTGATTGGCATTCTCCCGGTGCTTGATTGTTTATATTGGTGATTGGTTCATCCCCTACTCGGTGGTATAATTATCTCATCCACTCTTTTACATTCCCGCAAACTAGAGTAGCGTACTTACTTGTATAGAAACTTTAGGTAGCTTTCTAGTGTAAGTAGTGACATAGCTCTTGCGTGCCTAATGATTATATCAACTAGAATTGTTGGATAGGTGGCTTGCAAACACCCCATTAGAGCTAGAGCAAAAAGCTTCGCTTTGTTATTTACTAACCTTTTGCTCTAGTGAGTTTGTAGAATTTTTAAATATGCTATTCACCCCCCCTCTAGCCATATTAGGACCTTTCAAGTGGTATCGGAGCCGTGGTCACCGTTTGTGAAGGCTTATCAACCTCGGTGCTCAAATTATGGCTCAAATAGTGTTCAACCATGTCGGGGGAAAACCACCGTTCTCTGATGGCAAAAGTTCTTTTGACTATTGGTAGAGAAAAATGAAGATGTACCTTGGATCAATAAATGATAGAGTGTGGGAAGTCACTGAAAATGACTTTGTAATTCTTGATCCGGCTAACCCCACCGATAATGAGAGAGCAAACAAGCAATGCAATAATATGGCTCTCAACACGATCTATAATGGCATTGATTCAAAGGTATTTGAGCAAGTCAAAGATCTTGAGAAGGCAAGTGAAGTGTGGACAAGATTAGAAGAAACATATGAGGGCACTACAATGGTAAAAAGTGCCAAATTGTATATGCTCAAGGACAAGCTATCCAACTTCAAGATGAAGGATGATGAGTCTATACCGGAGATGTTCTATAGGCTCCAAGTCATTATCAATGATCTCAAGGGGCTTGGTGAGAAAGTAAAGGATGAGGACTTCATTCACAAGTTCTTGATGTGCTTACCCAAGAGGTTCAAGACATTTAGAACAATCATCTTTAGAGGTGGATTGACCGGTGTATCTCCAAATGAGGTACTTGGAGATGTCATGATCGAAGATCAATACAATGACAATGATGATGATGAGGTCATGAAGAAGGATGATGATGACAAGAAGAAGAAGAGTGTAGCATTCAAAGCTAGCTCTTCATCCAAGAGCAAGAACAAGGGCAAGGCCAAGAAGGAAGAATCAAGTGATGAGGAGTGCTCCAACGATGATAGTGATGATGAAGCACTAGCACTCTTCGTCCGCAAGTTTGGCAAGATGATGAAGAAGAAGGGCTATCACACAAGAAAGAGAAGGGACAACTCCAAGAACAAGGAATATGTGAGGCTATGCTACAAGTGTAAGAGCCCCGATCATATTGTGGCGGATTGTCCACACAATAGTGATCATGATGAGCATGAGAAGAAGGACAAGAAGGAGAAGAAAGAAAAGAAAGAGAAGAAGATGGTCTTCAAGAAGAAGAAGAAGGGTGGATCCTATGTTGTGACATGGGATAGTGATGCCTCTTCGGATGATGATTCAAGTGATGATGACAAAGCATCCAAGAAGAAGGCACTTGCTAGCATTGCTATCAACAACAAGCCATCACTTTTCGACACTCCTTCATGCTTCATGGCCAAGGGCCACAAGGTACAATATGATGAGAGTGAAAGTGAACATGAACATGATAGTGATAGTGATGATGAAAATGAATTCACTAATGAACAACTCATGGACATGTTAGAACAAGACGATTCTCTCATTCAATCTAAAAACAAGAAGTGCAGAGAATTGGCCATGAAGTTGAAAGCTCTTGAGCAATCCTTTGATGAGCTCAATGCTAATCATGAGAGGCTAGTGAAAGCCCATGAGAAGCTTGGCAAGGCTCACACCAAGCTTGAGAAAGCTCACTCCTTGTTGTTAGAAGAGAACAAGGAAAAGGTTGTTGTATCATGTGATGTGGGCACAACATGTGACTTAATTAAAGAATCACCCAACCCACCTAATTTTGTTGCCACTAACTCTTCTTGTAGGTATTCATCCACCTCCACCAACTCTACCTCTACCTCTAGTGTTAGTGTCACTTGTGATACATCACTAAACGTTGCGAATGAGACTCTCAAGAGAGAGGTGGATGAGCTCACTCACGCCCTAGGCAAGGCCTATGGTGGTGAGGCCCGCTTGCTAAAGTGCTTGGGTAGCCAAAGATTTTCTCTCAACAAAGAGGGATTAGGCTATACCCCCAAGAAGGGCAAGAAAGCCTTTGCAACTCACAAGCCTAGCTTTGTGAAGAGCAATGGTTGGTATTGCAACAAATGCAAGCAAGTTGGGCACCTAGAGCTTAATTGCAATAAAATGAACAAGAACAAGAAAATTGCTAATGTATCTTACATTTCTTTTGATTCTTGTTATGTGCTTACCAAGGGTGAGAAGGGTGTGCATGCTAAGTTTGTTGGTACACCAATTGTGGGTCCAAAGAAGAAGGCCATTTGGGTACCAAAGAGCTTAGTCTCTAACCTCCAAGGACCCAAACAAGTATGGGTACCTAAGAAACATTGATTTGTTTTGTAGGTAAACTATAAAGCCGGAGGAAGGCATTGGGTGCTTGATAGTGGGTGCACACAACACATGACCGGTGATTCAAGAATGTTCAATTCAATCAATCCAAATGATGACAGTGGTGTTGATAGTATCACATTTGGTGACAATGGCAAAGGCAAGGTCAAAGGGCTTGGTAAAATTGCTATATCCAATGACTTGAGCATTTCCAATGTGCTACTAGTAGAGAGCTTGAACTTCAACTTGCTATCCGTAGCTCAACTTTGTGATCTTGGTTTCAAATGCATATTTGTAGTTGATGATGTAGAGATCATAAGTGTAGATGGCTCAAACTTGATATTCAAAGGCTTTAGATATGAGAATCTATACTTGGTTGATTTCAACGCTAGTGAAGCTCAATTATCAACATGCTTGCTCACTAAATCTAGCATGGGTTGGTTATGGCATAGAAGGCTTGGTCATGTTGGAATGAAACAATTAAACAAGTTAGTCAAGCATGATCTTGTTAGAGGCTTGAAAGATGTCACATTTGAGAAAGACAAGCTTTGTAGTGCATGTCAAGCCGGAAAACAAGTTGGCAACACTCATCCAAAGAAGAGCATCATGAGTAAATGCAAGGCATTTGAGTTGTTGCACATGGATCTATTTGGACCAACCACATACACAAGCATTGGTGGAAATAAATATGGATTTGTGATAGTGGATGATTTCACAAGATACACATGAGTATTATTTCTTAGTGACAAGAGTGATGCTTTTGCAACCTTCAAATCATTTGTCAAGCGAATACACAATGAGTTTGAAACAACCATCAAGAAAGTGAGAAGTGACAATGGAAGTGAATTCAAGAATACAAGAGTTGATGAGCTTTGTGATGAATTTGGCATTAGGCATCAATTCTCGGCCAAGTACACTCCACAATCAAATGGTCTTGTTGAGAGGAAGAATAGAACCTTGATTGACATGGCAAGATCAATGTTGAGTGAATACAATGTGAGTCATCCCTTTTGGGCCGAAACAATCAACACGGCTTGCTACTATAGCAACCGACTCTATTGTCACCCAATGATGGAGAAGACTCCATATGAGCTCTTGAATGGAAGAAAGCCTAACATTGCATACTTTCGGGTTTTTGGTTGCAAATGCTATATATTAAAGAAAGGCACTAGATTGAGTAAATTTGAAAAGAAATGTGATGAAGGATTCTTGCTTGGTTACTCAACTACTAGCAAAGCTTATAGAGTTTGGAATTTGGCTAGTGGTACTCTTGAGGAGGTGCATGATGTTGAGTTTGATGAAACCAATGGCTCTCAAGAGGAAGATGAGAATCTAGATGATGTTAGAGGCACTCAATTGGCCGATGCAATGAAAAATATGGATATTGGTGATTTAAGGCCTAGAGAGGTGATTGATGTTGAAGATGACAAAGATCAAGTGCTTCCTACCTCTAATGTGCAAGCTAGTAGTTCTCATGATCAAAATCAAGCTAGTACAAGTGGTACTCAAGTCCAAGATCAACAAGCTAGTACATCATCTCATGATCAACCAAGTGCAAGCAATCAAGTAAAAATACTCCAACCAACAAACATTGCAAGAGATCATCCATTGGATCATATCATTGGTGATATTCAAAGAGGAGTGCAAACTAGATCAAAATTAGCATCATTTTGTGAGCATTTCTCTTTTGTGTCTCACATTGAGCCTAAGAAGATAGATGAAGCATTGAGAGATGTTGATTGGGTTAATGCCATGCATGAAGAGCTTAATAATTTCAAGAGAAATCAAGTATGGGAATTAGTTGAGAGGCCTAGTGATCACAATGTCATTGGTACTAGATGGGTCTTTCGCAACAAACAAGATCAAGATGGGATAGTTGTAAGGAACAAAGCAAGATTGGTAGCACAAGGCTATACTCAAGTTGAAGGTCTTGACTTTGGTGAAACATATGCCCCGATTGCAAGATTGGAAGCAATTAGGATCTTGTTGGCCTATGCTTGTGCTCATAACATCAAGCTATACCAAATGGATGTCAAGAGTGCATTTCTCAATGGCTATATCAATGAAGAAGTCTATGTTGAGCAACCTCCCGGTTTTGAAGATGACAAGAAACCCAACCATGTTTACAAGCTAAGAAAGGCATTGTATGGCTTGAAGCAAGCACCAAGAGCATGGTATGAGAGATTGAGAGATTTCTTACTCTCTAAAGGTTTCAAGATGGGCAAGGTTGACACCACTCTCTTCACCAAGAACATTGGCAAGGACTTGTTTGTGTTGCAAATATATGTTGATGATATCATATTTGGATCAACCAATCAAGAATTTTGTGAGGAGTTTGGCAACATGATGGCTAATGAATTTGAAATGTCAATGATTGGAGAGCTTAGTTACTTCCTTGGTCTTCAAATCAAGCAATTGAAGAATGGCACATTTGTGAGTCAAGGCAAGTACATTAAAGACATGCTCAAGAAGTTTGGTATGGATGATGCAAAATCAATTAGTACTCCAATGGGAACAAATGGAAGCCTAGATAGTGATACAAGTGGAAATATGGTGGATCAAAAGTTATATCAGTCTATGATTGGAAGCCTACTCTATGTGACCGCATCAAGACCGGATGTCATGTTTAGTGTATGCATGTGTGCAAGATTCCAAGCCTCAACAAGAGAAAGTCATTTGAAAGCAACAAAGAGAATATTGAGGTACTTGAGGCATACACAAAATGTTGGTTTGTGGTATCCCAAAGGTGCAAAGTTTGAACTTGTTGGATATTCCGACTCGGACTATGCGGGATGCAAAGTTGAGAGAAGAAGCACATCGGGCACATGTCAACTATTGGGAAGATCACTTGTCTCATGGTCATCCAAGAAGCAAAATAGTGTTGCACTATCAACCGCCGAAGCGGAGTACATTGCGGCCGGTAGTTGTTGTGCACAAATCCTATGGATGAAGGCAACATTGAAGGACTTTGGAATCAACTTCAAACAAGTGCCATTGCTATGTGACAATGAAAGTGCCATGAAGCTCACCAACAATCTGGTTCAACACTCAAGAACAAAGCACATAGATGTCCGCCATCATTTCATAAGAGATCACCAACAAAAAGGGGACATTTGCATTGAGAGCATAGGCACCGATGATCAACTTGCTGATATATTCACCAAGCCACTTGATGAGAAGAGGTTTTGCAAGCTAAGGAATGAATTGAACATACTTGACTTCTCAAATATGTGTTGATGCACCCCCATTATGCGACATGCCTCTCCTTCGAGCAAAGCAAGGTAACATTGATTGACATGTCATTCATCCTATGCTAAGGACTTGCTTAGTGCATCTAGTCATTCTTTACATGTCTTAGGCTCATTCATGAAAATCAAATGAATTTGATGCTTGTATGGTACCACTATTGCTTTTATGCTTGACTTGATCTAGTGGTAGTGTCGAGGGTATCAGTAAGGGGTACCCTCAGCGATGCGCATTATGAGATTGTCCGTACGCAGGTCGAGACCCTCAATTCGACGCTCTAATCTTACCTATGCGCCGCCATCGACGGTCGTAACCTCGAAGACGGAAATAGCGTCGAGCGAATCGATCAGGCGTCGAGCGCCGGTTACCGTCGAATACGGAATAGGCTCATGCGAACCGGGGGGCGTCGAGCGCGAGGGCGCCATCCGCCGCCTGACGCGCGCACGCGGGCGGGAGCATTAAATGCGCCTGATGTTTCCCCACCTAACGCACAGGTCACGGGAGGCGTGATAGGGAACAGGCTTCCGTCCCATCAATCTTTTTGCAGCCTTCCCACCGAACGACCCAGGGCGTGTCAGGACGCAGGAAACGAGGATGGAACGTCTAATCGGGACCCCCTCGAGACCTCCAAGGTCAGCGCTCCAGATATCAGCACATTACACGGCGTCCGACCCTCGACCGAACAGGGTCCCTTCCTAGGGGCAAGTTGGGCGTCGACTGACAACACCACAGCTACCCCGCCGGATCCGCCGCCATACCGTACCGGCATGCGACCTCAGAACCAGCGCGAGGCGGCGGGCAGGGCCGAACGCAGGAGCACGCGTAATCATCACCGGGCTATCAAGATGGGACGGCTCGAGGCCATGCCGTACGGAAGCCTCGAGTAGGTCAGCGCTCCATGCGGCTATCGACCCCTACTCTAGCGACTACGCATGTACCCGGGGTCTCTCCTTGGAGCTATAAAAGGAGAGACTCAGGAATAGAACGGGAGGACAAAAACAACAACACAAGACCACACTCATATGTAGAAGAGCTCCACACTTCATACCACGCTTGTATTCGCCCCCGTACAAGCACTTAGGTGCAAGATAATACAAAATCTCTCCCCCCGCTGGACGTAGGGCCTTCTCTTGCCCGAACCAGGATAAACCTTTGTGTCTTCTTGCATCACCATCCGGGAAAGGGAGCACGCATACAAATTTACTCGTTGGTGTGACCCCCCGGGGGAAAAACACCGACAGTTGGCGCGCCGGGTAGGGGTCCTGCGTGTTTTTCATCGATTTCCCACTCCTTTCCGGATGGCTACTCTTGCCTCGCCGTTTCCGTGCTCCACGGTGATTTGGTTTGGGAGTCTCGAGTTCATGTCTACGGGCTCCGGCTACGACATGATCTTGCTGTCAGTCAAACGACCAGAAGGAGCCCGCGTTACGCCAGCACGGTTGAAGGCCCCGAGACGCCCTCACCACCACGCCTCCCCGCCTAAGAAGAGGCGCGGACAGCACCACCGCGGCCCCTCTGCTTCAGCACGACCAACAGCTCGTGCGAGGCAGGACGTGGGCCACAAGGCGGCAGCACCATGTGACGGAGCAACAAGCGCGACGACTCAGCACCGCGCGACGACGGGAGGGGACGTGACTCGCGCGCTCTCCCCCACCGCAGCTAGGCTACTTCCACACGGGTCGTTCTCTCCAAGGGCGGCACTTCCGTTCGGGTTGGACAACGCCGCGGCGTCGCTCGCCAGGGCGCTATGCCCAAACGCCCAGACGTACGTAGAAAGACCAATGGTCCTCCCACGTAGCTCTGAAGCGCGGCAGTCGGCGTCCGAGCTGCCGGACCTTTCCCGAGTACAAGGCCTCCGTCGTCTAGGCCCCGAACGATACTCGATCACCTCCCTCAGGCAACGATTGCTGGAGGAAGGACGTGGGTGTTTCTATGCCGCCGAACCGGACTCCGACTCCGAGACAGACATCTATGACCCTACGAGGGAATGTTATCACATCGACGGGGCGGTAGAAACTACTGACGAGACACGGGATGCTGCCGCGGGTGGTCGAGCCCCCGCAGCGCGAGAAGACCCCAGGACGCCTGGGAACGACGGACAGCTCGACCCCCCTCCTCAGGAAGACAGGACCGTGCAGCTCGCGCAGCTGCGGGAGCTCAAGATGAAGCTCGACGAACACCGCGAGTGCCTCATCCTGCTCGAGCAAAACCTCGAGCAAGACCTGCCCTACCCGCCGGGCGGAAGTGTCCGCAGACGCGCTCGAGAGGTACATCGACAGATCGTCGGCGACTCTGAGCCAGAGCAACCTGTTAGCCGTTTCCCTCGAGCAGGCCAGAATGTAGTGGCAGCGACGATGCTGCTACGTAACATGCTAGAGCCGTCGAATTCCCAGGCCCGACGCATTCGAGATGAGGTACAGACATTGCTCCAGGTGGCGGCGGTTCAACAAGCCGAAAGTTCGGCGTCTCGACGGCGAGGAGCTGCCACAGAGAAGCGCGACGAACAGCCTCTAAACGAAGAGGAGGTGTCAGTCCAACAAGAACCTCCCCCTCGAGGTAGAAAGACCGCTCTCATCCTCCCCGTCGACGGTCAACATCGACACGACGCGCGGCACGACATCAAAGAAAATCGATGCCGACGGCACGGAGACGCGGAAGAGCGCGGTTATAGCGCGCATCGCGGTGGGAGATACGACAGCGACGAGGACCGGGTGGCTCCCGAGCCACCAGGCCCACGGGTGTTGTGGCAGAACCACCTAAATTATATGGCCCACATGCACCTATCATTGTCATTAAGACCTCTGATTACTGCACATGAGAGTCATATAACCCAGGTAGTCTGTCGGGTGCCCTTAGAGGACCCCGAATCATCCACATTTTAACTCATACAGGATCAACATGGAGTTACCACAACATTACATCATTTGTTACAAAAATAACTTACATTGGAGTGCGCAAGATTTATAACTCAATTTACAACATATGATGGAATATAAACAACTAAATTTCCAAAAGGTGTGTGGAGTAGCGGAAGCATCTTAGGTGAAGCTTCTAAGGTAGAAGAGGTGGATAAATCATGTCGCGCCCACCGACATGACCTCCATTAGCAGCATAAGTCAGCACCTGCAACAGGGGTTATAAAACCCTGAGTATGGGAGTACTCAACAAGACTTACCCGGCAGAAAAAGAGGAGAACTTAGGAATGCAGGCTTGGGGTAGACAAGGAGTGGCTGAGCAAGGAGCCAAATTGTTTTGCCAAAAAGCTTACTAATAGTGCATCCTTACTTTCAAGTTTTACCCACGAATTCCTCTCCTTAAGAGGTCGAGGAGTTCGAGGACAGTCTATCTAGTTGCTTCTCACAGACGAGTCTGTAAGTTCCTCGTCCTTAATCAAAGTATTATCTATCCAACGGCCAAAGCTTCATGTCACTCTGAGTCCGGGAATTGGGATCCGAACCTCATAAGACATTTTCCCCCTTTCTCATTTTATCACTTAGTTGCATATTTAACTACGATGAGGGTCGAAGGAATTGAGTCTCCCAATCGGGGAGCAACGACGATTCGAATCGCTTAGCAATCCAGCTGGAGTTCCTAACCACCCGACATATGTAGAACCAAATCTTGCATATATCAACCCGAATCAAGCTCTCCCCAAATTTGACCAGGTTCGCGGCACCCGAGAGCACAGTACTCCACCATCCTACAGCCGATCTAGATGTTTTCCGGTCATCTCAGATCCGTAAGGTGGGCACACGTTACTCTCGCCATCTTTCCACTCCCAGTGCGCGAGTAGCTGTTCGCGTCGAGGGATTACAAGATCGGGCTTACCGAGGGCAAGTGGCTAGTACTATAAATTCTCAACCCAGCAGGCCATCAACGGAACGGTCCTTAATCAACACAGTCGGAGACACTACTTTAAGACTCCATTCTTAGAGCAAGTCCACCGACCGGTCTCAAATTGAAACATCACTGATCGTAAGTGTATCCCACAACAACCCTTCAAACTTTCTTGTTTAAAAACCTATCTAGTAGCAGGGCTAAGCATCGCTATGCAGTTTTAAAATAAAACAGGTGTCAAGGACAGGATACAGATATCAAGGTAGTAAATGCAGCAAGTAGGTTAACCCAATTCTCAACTACCTAATGCAGCATTTTCAATTCATAAGTGACAAAAGGTTTAAAACATCCAAGGAGGGGTTAATGCATCCGGGGCTTGCCTTGGTTGCAGGGCAGAGAGGGACCCTCGGAGACTTCCCAAGTCTCGGATCCGACTTCCTCGAACGGAGCACCGACCTCGGGGTTCGGTTCAACGGGCGCTCCTTCGGTCACGGACACTATACGCAAAATGATGAATGCTTATGATATGCGTATGACAAATATGTAAGAAGGACCAAATCGAGTACAACTCGCCTTCTTGATGCAATACAGAATTATCACTAAATAAAGTTGTTTAACATCTTAATGTTTTTACCCAAGAGGTTGCATCTGTAAAATAAAATCTCTTTTAATTCATAATTAACCTGAATTAACTAATTATTAATCTTATTTACCTTAATTAATTCTTAATTAATTACTAATGACAATAATTAAGCATTAAGGCCAAACAATAATTAAATGCCAAAGGTCATTAAGGTCAATGACCTCAGGTCATCACATAATCCCAAAATCACTCAAACCCTAATTTTGAGAATTTAACTAATCATTACCTAATTATTTTGGAATTATTACTAATTAAGGGTATAATAATATTTTATTCAAACTTCATCCAAGTGCCACCAAATTTTGTGTGATGCCAGGGAATAATATTCAGAGGCATCCCACAAATTTTGGTGATTTTTGGACATATCACTAAATTATTGAAATTCATGATAGTGTTATTTACTAAATAAAGGCTACCATTTTCATACATATATATATTGCTAGAAAATAAAACCTAGCATTTTTTTTGTGTTCTACATACTGCATAGAACATATCCAAATATTTTCACTATTTTCGAATCTGCACAACTTTTCTATATATATTCAAACATAAATCAAATTTGCACACATAACCAGGACAGCAGCATATATGTAACTTCATTCAACCATAATTAGAGATCCAAGCATCCAATAAAGGTGATATTAGACTTTCTGAAAAGCTTAGATAATTTTCTGCAACTTTGTTATTATCTTCGAGAACTGATTTAATAGATAAGATGGCCAAATAGCATGAAGAAACATTCCTGTCCAGACCATGGACAGAATCAGACATTAAGCTTCATACATCTATAACCAGAGTTATAGATCACCAAAATTCATGATCCATAACATTTTGGAAAGCTTATGAAAATTACCACATTTCATCTTTTATCATGAAAGCATGATTCATAAGTTTAGCAAGTTGAAATTATACTACTACAGAAACTGATCCAGGATTTGACAGAGGGGAACCATTTCTGAAACTTAAATTGAAACAAGCATAACTCAAAAACTACAGGGACAAATGCCACCAAAATTTAACACCAGGTAGATACATGAATTATATACAACTTTGTTATAGACAAGTTTCATATCCAACATTATTTACCTAGAGCAATTTATAATGTTCCAGAAACTATCTAGAAATCACTAATAATTGAATTACAGAGAAAAACATTTCATTTATGTTCCAAACTTAAACCTGGGCAAAACCCAGCTCACCAACAGTTGGAATAGATCAAAGAGATACTAGAAAATATCATGGTCATCCCTAAATAAGTACCTTTCATGTCTTTATTAATTTATTTAGATAAATAGACAAAGTAATAACCATATATCAAAAGTACACAGTAAAATCTGAGAAAACTACAGAGGCTCATATATTCTCTCCAAAGTCTACTGTATAAATTTCATGCCATTTGGTTAAGTATAGCAATTTCCATGAAAAAGATAAATTTCCATCACAAGGAAGCATGTAACAACAAGATAAATAAGAAACTCGACATTTTCTACACACACATAGCTAAATTATGTATCTATATGATATAACAACCTCATATAAAGGTAGAGGAACCATATTTTACATTTATTCATTTTTAGTTTAATTGTAAACTATTTAATAAGCACTACACAAGATAAATCAATAACTTAATCATATGTCATCCAATGAATCTAAAAACTTAACCACAGCACACACACATAATCATTAGTCTACCATAAAAGTTTCATCTTAAAAGAAGCTATACAGCAATAGATATGAATTTCTTCCTTTTAAGCATAATTAAAAGACATAATTCATAACTAATTATTTTACTATAAAACATAGTCAGTTCCATATTTTTAATAAAAACTAGACATTTCAAGGAGCACAACAAAATTTGGTTCACCAAAATTGGAGTTACCAAGCTCCAGATATGAATTTCCAAAGATTCTAACAAATCATCTACAAACAGGTCCTGATGGCACTATTCACCTGAGTCACGAACTTCGCAATTAGACCCCTGCCTTGTGTCTAATTCAAACGCGAGGTCCCTGGCGCGAACTGAAAACAGAGGAAGCTCGTCGGAGCTTGTGGTTTCGACTGTGGGATGCGTATCTGTGGCAACGGAGTGGCGAGGGAGCTTTCTCGGACTCATGCGCATTTGATGGTGTCCTCCACTCGGTCGGAGATGGCCTGCAGAGGCATGGCCACGCGGAGGTGGAGCTCGGCTGTGCAGACTGGCGGCGATGTCACGGCCCACTACCTACCGCGTGGTAGAGAGCAAAACGAAAGGCGCGTGAGCATCAGTGACTCACCGGGAGTGTGTACAGGTGCCTTTCAGCCGTGGAGATGCACTAGAGTGGCTTGGCCACGGTGAGGTGCTCCTCGACGGCGCTTTTGGCCGGAGCTGGAGAGGAGTAGCTCGGGTTGGAGCTATGACAGGTTAGAGCTTGCGAGAGGGCGCGCAATCGGTTGCTAAGGTCTTGGCGAAGCTGCTGGTGTACTCGGGGTGCTTGGGAAGGGAGCGAGCGAGGCTAAATTCGCAGGCGCAGCACGGTCGTCGGCGTTGGGCGAAAAAGGGAAAAACGAGGCGGCCGAGCAGTGGGATCACCGAGGGGAGTGGATGAGCACGCTGGGGGCTCGTCCACATCACGGCGGGCTCACGCAGCCAAGCAGCTGCGTGGCCAGGCGCGTGGCGGCACTGGACGCAGCGGCTCTGCCCCGGCGGCAGAGCATCCCCCCTGCTCGAGCACTGTAGCGAGCTCTAACCAACCAGTTTTGTGGTTTTGCAAAATTCGCCCAAAAGTTGAACTGGAGCCAAAATTCCACCAAAACAAAAGTTCTTTAGAATTTTGCAAGCTACAAAACTTATTTTGGTGACCAAAGCCAATTCTGAGTGGAACAAGATGAATTTGACAAAACAGTTTGAAATTCAAATCTCAATTTGGGGGAAATTCCAATTTTTGAATTGGAGCAGATCAGAATTTCCAAAATTACTTTTGATTTTGCATAACAACTTGAAAAATTTCCAACAAGAAAGTTGTTCAAATTTTTCAGCTCTACAACTTTCATGTTGGTCACTTTTCAAAATTCCAAATAGATTTTGAATTGGGGATTCAAATTGGAAAAGGGGACACTTTTTGGAAATCTGTATTTTCAAAATTACTTTGAATTTTGTATTGAAACTTCAAAAACTCAAAACACCAAAGTTGTACATCTTTACAAGATCTACAACTTTGCTTTTGAACTCAACCTCAAATTTTGTTTGGTTTTTAAATTGTGAAAAAGGGGGCAAATCCAGGGTTTTAAAATCAGGGTTTTCCCCCCTATTTTATCGGAAACCTTCCGCCCTAGGGGTTATACAACCAACACAAGCATCACTTCACAACATAAGTACACTCTACTTCCCTAAGCACAAGCAATCAAAATAAACTTGTTTTAAGTTGATGCATAATAATGTGCTTAACAAATATGCTTTGCAATGCTTATGATGACATGATCCGTTTTTAGTGTTCGTAACATCAGGGATGTTACAGCCTTTCCCCCTTAAAGAAATCTCGTCCTCGAGATTTAAAGCCTTAGGGTATGTAATGGAAAAGGAAATGTGTTAAGCACATTAACTTCTGAGAAGTTCATAAAACAACTTGTCGAGGGTATCGGTTAGGGGTACCCTCAGTAAGGCACATTATGAGATTGCCCGTACGAAGGTCGAGACCCTTAATTCGACGCTCTAATCTTACGTACGCGCCGCCATCGACAGTCGCAGCCTCGAAGACGGAAATAGTCTCGAGCGAATCGGTTCAGGACTCGAACGACGACTGCCCTCGATGACGGAAGCGGGCTCGAGCGAACTGAGAGGTGCCAGGCGTGAGGACACTGTCCGCCGCCCGACGCGCGCACGCGAGCCGAAGCATTAAATGCACCTGACGCTTCCCCACGTAACACACAGGCCACGGAAGGCGTGATAGGGAGCAAGCTTCTGTCCCATCGTTCTTTTTGCAGCCTTCCCACCGAACGACCCAGGGCGAGTCAGGACACAGGAAACAAGGATGGAACGTCTAATCGGGACCCCCTCGAGACACCCAAGGTCAGCGCTCCAGATATCGGCATATTACGCGGCGCCCGACCCTCGACCGAACAAGGTCCCTTCCCAGGGACAAGTCGGGCGTCGACTGACAACGCCACAGCTGCTCCGCCGGATCCGCCACCATACCATACGAGCGTGCGACCTCAAAACCAGCACAAGGCGGCTGGCAGGGCAGCACGCGGGAGCACGCGTAATCATCACCAAGCTATCAAGATGGGACGGCTCGAGGCCATGCCGTACGGAAGCCTCGAGTAGGTCAGCGCTCCATGCGGCTATCGATCCCTACTCTAACATCTATGCATGTACCCTGTGTCTCTCCTTGGAGCTATAAAAGGAGGGACTCAGGAATAGAAGAGGGGGACAGACCACAATACGAGAACACACACACGTAGTAGAGCTACACATTTCATATCACGCTTGTATTTGCCCCTGTACAAGCACTTAGGTGCAAGATAATACAAACTCCCTCCCCCCGCTGGACGTAGGGCCTTCTCTTGCCCGAACCAGGATAAATCTCTGTGTCTTCTTGCATCACCATCCGGAAAGGGGAGCACGCATACAAATTTACTCGTTGGTGTGACCCCCCGGGGGAAAAACACCGACAGTTGGCGCGCCAGGTAGGGGTCCTGCGTGTTTTTCACCGATTTCCCACCACTTTCCGGATGGCTACTCCCGCCTCGCCGCTTCCGCACTCCACGGTGATTTGGTTTGGGAGTCTCGAGTTCATGTCTACGGGCTTCGGCCACGACATGATCTTGCTCTCGGTCAAAGGACCAGGAGGAGTCCGCGTTACGCCAGCACGGTTGAAGGCTCCAAGACGCCCTCACCACCACGCCTCCCCGCCTAAGAAGAGGCGCGGGCAGCACCACCGCGGCCCCCTTGCTTCGGCACGACCAACAACTCGTGCAAGGCAGGATGCGGGCCCCGGGTCGGCAACACCGTGTGACCGAGCAACAAGCGCGACGACTCAGCACCACGCGACGACGGGGGGAGACGCGTCTCGCGCACCCTCCCCCACCGCAGCTAGGCAACCTCCACGCGGGTTGTTCTCTCCAAGGGCGGCACTGCCGTTCGGATTGGACAACGCCGCGGCATCGCTCGCCAAGACGATATGCCCAAACGCTCAGACATACGTGGAAAGACCAATGGTCATCCCACGTAGTTCCGAAGAGCGGCGGCCGACGTCCGAACTGCCGGACCTTTCCCGAGTACGGGGCCTCCGCCGTCTAGGCCCCGGACGATACTCGATCACCTCCCTCAGGCAACGATGGCTGGAGGAAGGACGTGAATGTTTCCACGCTGCCGAGCCAGACTCCGACTCCGAGACAGACAGCTATGACCCTACGAGGGAATGCTATCACCTCGACGGGGCGGCAGAAACCATCGACGAGACACGGGATGCTGTTGCGGGTGGACGAGCCCCCGCGGCGCAAGAAGACCCCAGGACGCCTGGGAACGACGGACGGTTCGACCCTCTTCCTCAGGAAGATAGAACTGCGCAGCTCGCGCAGCTGCGGGAGCTCAAGATGAAGCTCGACGAAGATCGCGAGCGCCTCGTCCTGCTCGAGCAAATCCTCGAACAAGACCTGCCCTACCCGCCAGGCGGAAGTGTCCGCAGACGCGCTCGAGAGGTACATCGACAGATCGTCGGTGACACGGAGGCGGAGCAACCTGTCGGCCGCTTCCCTCGAGCAGGCCAGAATGTAGTGGCAGCGACGATGCTGCTGCGTAACATGCCAGAACCATCAAATTCCCAGGCCCGACGAATTCGAGATGAAGTTCAGACATTGCTCCAGGTGGCAGCAGTTCAACAAGCCGAAAGTTCGGCATCTCGACGACGAGGAGCTGCCACAGAGAAGCGCGACGAACAGCCTCTAATCGAAGAGGAGGTGTCTGTCCAGCAACAACCTCCCCCTCGAGGCAGAAAGACCGCTCTCATCCTCCCTGCCGACAATCAACGTCGACACGACGCGCGACACGACGTCAAAGAAAATAGACGCCGACGGCACGGAGACGCGGAAGAACGTGGTTATAGCGCGCATCGCGGTGGGAGGTACGACAGCGACGAGGACCGGGTGGCCCCCGAGCCACCGGGCCCGCGGGTGTTCAGCAGGGCGATTCGCAACACGCCCCTACCTAGTCCATTCCGACCCCCAACCAGCATCGCGAAGTACAATGGAGAAACCAAGCCAGAGCTATGGCTGGCCGATTTCAGGCTGGCTTGTCAGCTAGGCGGCGCTCGGGGGGACGATCGAGCCATCATCCGACAACTACCCCTTTTCCTCTCCGACACCGCCCGTCGATGGCTCGAGGAACTCCCAGCCAATCAGATTCACAACTGGGTTGACCTGGTCAGAGTCTTCGAGGGTAACTTCAAAGGGACCTATATACGGCCAGGGAACTCGTGGGACCTCAGCAAATGCAAGCAGAAGTCAGGAGAAACTCTTCGGGAGTACGCTCGACGCTTCTCGAAGCAGCGCACTGAGTTGCCACACATCCCCGACCACGACGTCATCTTGGCGTTTGTCTCGGGCACCACCAGCCGAGACTTGGTGCGGGAATTAGGCCGCAATCGACCTCAAACCGTCGACGAGCTGATGGACGTAGTGGCTAACTACGCGGCAGGGGAGGAGGCAGTCGGCGCCTTCTTCAGCTCAGAAGGAAGAAAAGGCAAGCAGCCCGTCGATGAAGATGGGACTTCCGGTCGAGGCCTCAAGAAAAATAAAAAGAAGCAGAAAGTGCGGCAGTTCCACCAGGGAGATTCGGGTGACGACCTCGTCGCCACGATGGATCGAAAGAAGCCGCGAGGCCCTCCGGAGGGAGGCATCTTTGACAAGATGTTGGAGGACCCGTGCCCTTACCATAAGGGAGGCGCTAACCACAAACTCAAGGATTGTCGCATGCTGAGAAAGCATTTCGACAGTCAGGGGCTTAAAAAAGATGCGCGTGATGACTCCAAGAAGGAGAAGGCTGGCGGCAAGGAGGACAAAAAGATGACGACGGCTTCCCCGCCGTCCACGACTGCTACATGATCTATGGCGGGCCTTCGACTCAGTTGACCGCGAGGCAGCGCAAGAGGGAGCGTCGCGAAGTCTTTGCAGCAAGGATGGCAGTGCCCCAGTATCTTAGCTGGTCAAGTACTCCCATCACCTTCGACCGAGAAGATCACCCCGACAAGGTGATCGCCCCAGGCGTCTACCCGCTCGTCGTCGACCCCATCATCGTCAACACCCGACTCTCGAAAGTGCTGATGGACGGCGGCAGCAGTCTCAACATCATCTACCTCGAGACCCTCGATCTCCTCGGCATCGATAGAGGACGCCTCCAGCCAAGCGCCGGCGGCTTCCATGGCGTCGTACCAGGGAAAAAGGCACTGCCAGTAGGTCGAATCGACCTACCGGTCTGCTTCGGAACGGCGGCCAACTTCAGGAAGGAGACCCTCACCTTTGAGGTGGTTGGGTTCCGAGGCACGTACCACGCCATCATCGGACGCCCGGGCTACGCCAAGTTCATGGCTATACCCAACTACACATACTTGAAGCTGAAGATGCCTGGTCCCAAAGGCGTCATCACCATCAGTTCTTCCTTCGAGCACGCGTACGAGTGCGACGTCGAGTGCGTCGAGTACGGGGAGGCGGTCGAGAGCTCCACCGAGCTCGTTGCGAAGCTCGAAGCCATGGCCGCTGAGGCTCCAGAACCTAAACGTCATGCGGGCAGCTTCGAGGCGGTGGAAGGTACTAAGAAGATCCCGCTCGACCCCAACAACTCCGACGGCAAGGTGCTGACAATCAGCACCAACCTCGACCCCAAATAGGAAGCCGTGCTCGTCGACTTTCTCCGTGCGAATGCTGATATGTTTGCATGGAGTCCCTCGGATATGCCGGGCATACCGAGGGAAGTCGCCGAGCACTCCTTGGAGATTCGAGCCGGTTCCAAGCCAGTGAAGCAGCGGTTGCGCCGATTCGACGAGGAAAAGCGCAAGATCATTGGCGAGGAAGTCCACAAGCTTTTGACGGCCGGATTCATCAAGGAGGTTCATCATCCTGACTGGTTAGCGAACCCTGTATTAGTTAAGAAAAAGAATGGGAAAATGAGGATGTGTGTCGATTATACTAGTTTGAATAAAGCATGTCCGAAAGTTCCTTTTCCGTTACCACGCATTGATCAAATTGTCGATTCTACCGCGGGATGTGAAACCCTTTCTTTCCTTGATGCTTATTCTGGTTATCACCAAATAAAAATGAAAGAGTCCGACCAGCTCGCGACCTCTTTCATCACGCCTTTCGGGATGTATTGCTACGTGACCATGCCATTTGGGCTTCGAAACGCGGGAGCCACGTATCAACGTTGCATGCTCCACGTATTTGGCGAATATATAGGTTCAACGGTCGAGGCCTACGTCGACGACATTGTCGTCAAGTCAAAGCAACGAGGAGACCTGATCCAGGACCTCGAGGTTGCTTTCAGCTGCTTACGCACCAGCCGGATCAAGCTTAATCCCGAGAAGTGCGTTTTCGGCGTGCCTCGAGGCATGCTCTTAGGATACATTGTTTCACAGCGCGGTATCGAGGCCAACCCCGAGAAAGTCTCGGCCATCACGAAAATGGGGCCAATCCGAGACATCAAGGGCGTCCAGAGAGTCACGGGGTGCCTGGCGGCTCTGAGCCGTTTCATCTCGAGACTAGGAGAAAAGGCATTACCATTATATCGACTCCTGAAGAAGGTCGAGCGTTTTTCTTGGACCCCCGAGGCCGAGGAAGCACTTGAAAAGCTGAAAAAGACGATGACTTCGGCACCAGTCCTGGTTCCACCTCGACCTGCGGAACCACTGCTCCTCTACGTCGCGTCGACGACCCAGGTCGTCAGCGCGGCAGTGGTGGTCGAAAGACAAGAGGAGGGTCACGCGCTGCCAGTCCAAAGGCCGGTCTATTTCGTCAGCGAGGTGCTTTCGGAGACCAAGGCGCGTTACCCCCAAATCCAGAAGCTGATCTACGCCGTAATCCTTGCCCGCCGTAAATTACAGCATTATTTCCTTGGTCATCCTATCACGGTGGTCTCTTCTTTCCCTTTGGGCGAAATAATCCAGAGCAAGGAGGCCACGGGAAGGATAGCGAAGTGGTCGGTCGAGCTCATGAGCGAGACTCTCGCTTACGCGCCTCGAAAGGCCATCAAATCGCAAGCCCTGGTAGATTTTGTCGCAGAATGGACGGACTCCCAGCTTCCCCTGACTCAGGTCCAGGCGGAGCTGTGGACAATGTATTTCGACGGGTCACTCATGAAAACTGGGGCCGGGGCCGGCCTACTGCTCATCTCACCCTTGGGCGTCCACATGAGGTACATAATCAGGATTCATTTCGCCGCATCTAACAATGTCGCAGAATATGAGGCCCTCGTCAACGGTCTCAAGATCGCTATTGAGTTAGGAGTCCGACGCCTCGACGTCCGAGGCGACTCCCAACTCGTCATCGACCAGGTAATGAAAGCCTCGAGTTGCCATGACCCAAAAATGGAAGCATACTGCAAGGAGGTGCGTCGACTCGAAGACAAATTCCACGGCCTCGAGCTCGTCCATGTCGCTCGACGCTACAACGAGGCAGCCGACGAACTCGCCAAGATTGCATCTACCAGAGGCACGGTGCCGCCTGATGTATTCTCAAAGGATCTACACGAGCCATCCGTCGACCTAGGCACGGGGGCTGGCGCCGATACCACCATCGCCCAACCAACCAATGCTGTCGATGCGCTCTTGATGGAGGAAGAGGTGATGGAAATAGAACGACGACCGGGTCGACCATTCGATTGGCGCACACCATTCCTTGACTGCCTTATCCGCGGTGAGTTGCCAGAAGACAGGACAGAAGCTCGTCGTATCGCTCGACGGGCCAAATCATATGTGATCTATGGTGAAGACAACGAGCTATATCGACGGAGCCCGACGGGAATCTTACAGCGTTGCATCACCATAGAGGAAGGCCGAAAACTCCTCGACGACCTGCACTCGGGGGCTTGTGGCCACCACGCCGCCCCACGGACCCTTGTAGGAAACGCTTTTCGGCAAGGCTTTTACTGGCCAACGGCCGTGGCGGATGCCGTCGAGCTCGTACGCTCGTGTCACGGGTGCCAATTCTACGCCAAACAGACGCACCTGCCCGCCCATGCTCTTCAGATGATCCCCATCACCTGGCCGTTTGCGGTGTGGGGGCTCGACTTAGTAGGGCCTCTACAAAAGGCGAAAGGAGGATATACACATTTGCTGGTGGCTATTGACAAGTTCTCTAAATGGATCGAGGCTCGACCCATCACTAACATCCGCTCCGAGCAGGCCGTCCTCTTCTTCTCCGACATCATCCATCGATTTGGGATCCCCAATGTCATCATCACCGACAACGGCACCCAGTTTACTGGCAGAAAGTTCTTGGATTTCTGTGATCGGCATCACATCCGTGTGAATTGGTCCGCAGTAGCCCACCCTCGAACTAACGGCCAGGTCGAGCGTGCCAACGGCATGATTTTGCAAGGACTCAAGCCAAGGATCTACAATCGATTGAAGAAATTCGGCAAGAGATGGGTCGAGGAGCTTTCCTCGGTCCTATGGAGCCTAAGGACAACGCCGAGCAGGGCCACCAAATACACCCCGTTCTTTATGGTCTACGGCTCTGAGGCTATCCTTCCCACAGACCTCGAGTATGGGTCACCTCGACTCAAGGCTTACAATGAGCAATCGAACAAAGAAGCTCAAGAAAACGCGGTCGACCAACTCGAGGAAGCTCGAGACATGGCCCTCCTCAATTCTGCTAGATATCAGCAGAGACTCCGACGCTACCACGACAAGCACGTGCGCAAGAGGGACCTCAACGTAGGCGACCTTGTCCTACGACGCCGGCAAAGCAACCAAGGACGCCACAAGCTAACCCCACCTTGGGAAGGCCCGTATGTGGTGGCCGAGGTCCTTAAGCCAGGAACGTACAAATTGGCGGACGAAAAGGGGGCAGTCTTCACCAACGCATGGAACATCGAACAGCTACGTCGATTCTACCCCTAGAAGTCCTAGATTTACGATCCTACTTTTTGTACGAAGACTTTGTAAATGAACGCATGAATAAATAAAGTCTTTCCCTCGAGCAGTTTCTTTCTGTACCAAAAATAGTTACGAATTATAGTCTCGACGTTAAAGGGGGATGCCGACCATGACCCATCATAGTCCGCACCCCCTCGGGGGCTACCAGAGGGACGACCCCTCCCCAAGCGTCGAAAAAGCCAAAAAATTTCTCTATTTCCTACTTAGTAAACCTTGAACGATCGAGTAGTCGAGGCGCCTCGAGCCCCTCGACGACCGGAGGATAGCGAGCCTGAGAACACCTACGCCCCCGGGCTATGGAAACTCTACCCACTCCCTCACCCTCGAGGCGATCGAGGCTGTGTTTTACGAAAAATCGAACAAGGAACACATGTGTAGGCGCAAAGGAAATAAAAGAACCTCGAGTGGAAAGACAAACAAACATTTAACAACCACAAAAGTACTGTATCGCTCAGAAACAGGATTAACTAAGTTTTATACAAGGGGCCCCAGGCACCCCGAGCAGGCTCGCAGGCCTCAGTCCATGGTACGATCCTCGCCACCCTCACCTCCGCCCGAGCCAGTCTCAGGAGGAAGCACCTCAGGTTCAAATAGCTTGGCCAGCCTCTCTCCAGGGGCCTCCGCGTCATCGATCAAAGCGTGAAGCCTTTCTTCGTTCTCCGCGTCGGTCTTGGAGATGTCGGTGACGAAGCCATGAGACACCACCTCCATGTCGTAGGAGAAGCCCGAGCAGACGACCGCCATCGCCCGCTTTACCCCGACGTGGAGGGCATCCCGCACCCGATCTCGCAGCGTTGCGCCTATGTAGCACAACTGGTCGATCAGGGCGTCGCCTCGGGCGTTTTCCCTCGACTCATCCATAGGATCGACCTCCCAAGAGGTCGAGAGATCGCTTATCGCCGTCCGCACTCGACGGTTCAAAGCAACCTCAGCCTCGAGTTGAGCCTTGGCGTTGCGAGCCTCGGCTTGGGCGGCCAGGAGTTCGTCTTTGAGCCCTACAAATACCAATACAAAGGAGCTTTAGAAAAAACTCAAGCACACCTCGAAAAGGAAATTCGACAAAGGGAACATACCTTTGATGCTCTCCTCTAGAGCCGTGTTCTCGCCAACCAATCTGGTATTGGCACGCTCGATCTCTCTGTTGGAGCGCGTCAGCTCAGTATTGGCAACGCGGAGATCTTCGATCACCCTGCCAGCCTGAGTGACGGCTCCACTTTTCTCTAGCAGTTCTCCCTTCAGACGCTCGACGTCGTCAGAGAGACTGCGGGATCGAGCTCGCTCCATCTCGAGGTCTTCAAGGGCTTTCTTTTTTGCGTCCTCGGCGGCACCCCTGGCGACCTCACTGTCCACGAACGCCACCTTCATCTTCTGGAAGGTATCGCGGAGGGAGTCCAGGTCGGTCTGGAGAAGGCCCTTCTCCTTGTCCAAGTCCGCAATGATGCCCTTGTGGGACAGGACCTCCTCCCGGGCTCTGGACGCGGCCTCCTCGACCGTAAGAGCCCGCTCCCGTAGCCGCACCGCCTCCTCCTCCGCCTTCTTCGAGACCTCTCGGGCCTCGGCCAAAGCAGCCTCCCTCGCCTTCTTCTCCTCCTCGAGTGCTATAAGATCTTTATAAGCTTTAAGCAGCTTTTCCTGTGACTCGAGGAGTTGATCCTTGAGGAGGGGAAGCTGCTCCCATCCGCCCCTCGTGGCATGTATGAAGCTAGACTTGATGCGAGAGGTCTCTTTCATATCCTGCGAATCAGGGGCCAGGGGGATTAGAACACGGAGACCCGAAAGCACCACAACGATTGGAGCTCGAGAAACACTTACAAAATAAGCAGGCCCGAGCCCGTTGTTAATGACGTCCGATAGGAGCCCCACCACGTGTTTCATCCAAAGGCGGAGCTCCTCGACGTGCTCCCACTTCTCGACTTCCTTCTTGTCATCGAGGAAGATATTGGGCTCGGACGGGTCGCTAGAAGCTCGGATACGAATCCGATCGGGGCACCAGTTCTCCATCTCCCGATCGGCCCGCACCTTGACGCCGCGGAGGAAGTTCTCGACGGTCTCGAGGGAACCCCCGTGGCGCAAGAACAGGTCGGCGAGGCAAGGGAACCGGCCGTCGTCGTCCACCGTCTTCCACGTGCCGTCCTTGCTCCCAGACGATCCGATCTCGTCTTCCTCAGAGGGAAAACGGTCCTCCCACGCTCGACGCTCCCGGAGGAACCCTGGAGCGATCCCGTCCATGCCGTAGAGTGTCCCCTTGATCTCGGACTCGGGGTCGGTAGGGGTGCGCATCATGCAGGCGAGCGCCACCACTCCGTCCGCTCGCCCCGACTCTGCCCGGATCGCGGCAGGCGCCCCCGGGAGGAGCCACGCTGGGGTAGGAGGCCCGTACACCGGCAAATCTCCCTCTTGATCGTCGGGCTCTTGCGACACCAGCGGCGCCGGTTCGGCCAAAATTTGAGGCGGGGGCTCGAGCGGCTCGTTCTCCTGGCCCCCCAGCGGCTGTTGCTGCCCCAGCTGCTGCTGCTGCTCCTCCTGCTGACGCTGCAGTTGCTCCTCCGGCAGAGGTTGCTGCTGCTGCTGCTCCAGTGACGGCTGCGTCGCCTCGCGCTCCCGCCCCTCCTCCTCCACCATCTTCTTTTGCGCCTCGAGGGCTCGAAGGCCTGCGGGCCAGGGAGTCCGTCCTGCGACGTTAGGAGTCGACGCTTCTTCCTCCATGGGTCGAGCGCCCCCAGACGCTTCGTTGCCATCAGACGTATCGCTGATGGTGATGGGTTCCCCCTCGACCCCCAATCGAGAGGGCTCGGGGGCTCCCTCTGACGCACGCGTCTGGGGGGCCGCATCGTGAGTCGGTGGCGGCGAAGTAGGCGCGGGACGAGGCGAAGCTATCTCGACGCCGGCTGAAGGTTGAGTGCTTGACGAGCCTACAAAGGGTAAGGGTCAGACGTTATGATAACCGACGTAAGGATATCGTAGCACCCAGGAGTTAACTATGAACCTGGTTCCGTGGAGGTGGCACCCGTTCTGAGCCTCTTGGCCATCGATGGTTGGGCCTGCTCGAGGGTTCGTTTCAACCTGAGAAAAAGTCAGCATGTGAGGAAGGGTGAAAGAATGGGAGGACAAAGACCGCAACGACAGAAGGGCTTACCCCACGGGCAGAACGGCTCGCCTTCCGCCTACCCGACCAGTGGGCCTCGAGCCACCCCGCGTCGGGGCGCTAAGCCCCTCGGGGGCGGAAACTGGCCTAGGTACGTCGGTCCCCGCCTGGCGGGCGCCGGGACTCGTGCTCCTACGACCAGCGTCCCCTTTCTCAGAGGCCGCAGCGCGACCGCGAGTTAGCGGCCCCGACGCCTGGGACCTAGCCGGACCGCTCTCCCTGGGCGCCAGGGGAGGGCGCGGTGCGTCTTGGCCCGCCTTGGGCGCGGAAGGAGCGTCGGGCCGGGGGCGACGAGATCCGCTCGGACCCTCCTCCGGCACCTCCGTCCGGGGGGCGTCGACGTCACCTCGAGGCGGGCCCTCGAGGATCCGATCGAGGCGCGACGCCATCCCCTCGGAATCGTCGCTACTCTCGTCGTCGTCATCGTCATCGTTGGGGGATTCTTCCTCAGGTTCCCCCCTCTGCCTGGATTTAGCTCGACGCGCCTCTAATGCTTGGCGGTCGAGGTTCTTCTTCTTCTCCCCCTTCTTTGCGGAGTCCTTGGCAGACTTCAGCTTCTCGGCGGATTGGCGCCGCCTGTCGCGATCGACCTCGTCCTCCTTTACCGGAGGCCTCGAGGACCAGACATCAATTCGACCCTGCCAAAACTAAGGTAGACTTAGAAGAAAGAGAGGGAATAAGGGAAACCCAGAATCGAGGATGCACGTAAGAAGAAAACATACCAGATCGATCGAGCCTGCGTCAGGCCTCATGGGGAAGCCGTTGACATGCTCCGGCTTAAAATCACCGGCAATTGCGGCCCTGACTCGGGCCGCGACTTCATCGTCTGCCGGAGGCTCGCTGGACATCCGGCATGCCTCGAGGTCTCGAGACGAGACGCCAGGGCCCATCTCGTCCATCCTCAGCGGTCGCGACATCAGAGGGAGAACTCTCCGATGATGGACGGCCGAGAGGACAAGGGCGGCGGTTAAACCTTCCTGGCGAAGCTTCTTCAGGGCGTCGAGGAGAGGGTCGAGCCGAGGCTGATGAGCTTGGACGACGCCGTAAGTCCAGTCCGCCGGGCGCTCCAAGATCAGACGGCCCGAGTAGGAAGGAAGGAGGTCGTCGTCGTTCCGCAGGTAGAACCATTGGGAGTCCCAACCGGCGTGGTTGGTCGACAACCCTACCGGGATGTACTCCCGCGGCCGGTCCGTCTTCCCCGTCTTCTGCACCAGATTGAGGCAACCCGCCCGTACGGGTTTCCTCACGCCCGTGGTTCCGGTGGAGGCGTGAAACAGTTCGCCCCTGTAGAGGTGGAGCCACAGCTCCCAGTGCGGCATCATCCCTAGGAAGCCCTCACACACGGCGGCGAAGACCGCCGCCACGGTGATGGCGTTCGGGGAGAAGTGCTGCAGCTCCACCCCATAGTGGAAGCAGAGGGCCCGCATGAAGCGGCTTGGAGGCGCGCCCAGACCGTGGCGGTGAAACTTGGCGAACGACACCACGTAGCCCTCGGGTGGCTGAGGCGCCCTGTGGCTCGCTGGCGGCGCAATCCACTCTGGCGACGACAGCGAGGTGCGGCGGCGCAGCAATCCCTCCTTCTCGAGCTCTAACAGCCGGCGCTCCGTCATCGACGACGGGCGCCAGTCATCGGCGGCGACGAGTCTTACAGGCATCTCGGCTGACGGGGCGGTGGGTTCGCTACGGCTCGAGGGGGCGTGTGCGCGTGAGATGACGAAAAAGCAAAGGCAGCAGAGGAACGAGAGCGAGAAGGCGGAAGGGAGAGGAACGGCGGTGACGCGACGACATATTTATAGGCAGCTGTCCGCCAACGGACAGATCCGAGAAGTAAGGTAACTCCCCCCATAAATGCGCCGCCTGACATCTCTCTCTCTCCTCACAGGCCGGACTCTCCGAATTCCTCGCCGATACGGTATCGTAACGTCATCCGCCTAAAAAGACGCACCCAACGGGCAGAAAGGCGAACCGCCACGACCATTTCCTTCCCACGTAAGCCAAGGGACATAACCGCAAAAGTCTCGGGAGGTCGATGGCTGGCCCGCTGAAAGGGTTCGACAGCCGATCTCGAGCGCCAGAGTCAGGGATCCCCAGCGAGCGGTCGAAGATCGAGGCCCGCCTCGAGGACTCGCTGGCGATGTTCAAGGTAGGGTCGAAACAGTCGAGAGGAATCCCCCCGAAGGGAGGCATCGAGCCGCTGGACTCTATCGAATGAGACCAGTATCCCCGACCACGTCGACCCTGCTTTATGAGGACGCCTCCGGGCTACAGCTGACCCCCCTCGAAAGGGGCACAGGTTCTCACTTGGACTACCCGCTAGGAACTCAATTTGGGATGAAAGACGCTCGCTCTATCGAGAGTACGTCGAAACCCACGGGCAAAAACGAGCCAGTCAGAATCTTCCACCACTGGTGTCGAAAGCGTTTTTGCGAATTAGACAACATAACCCTCGAAGGAGTCAAAAAACTCCTCCGAGGGCTCGGGGGCTACCCCGCGGGGTCGCTCGCGCGCCCCCACGAAAATTCGATCGTAAATCAAAACCTCCAATCGAGCGCTAGCGCTCGAGTGAAGGCTCGGGGGCTACTGTCGAGGGTATCGGTTAGGGGTACCCTCAGTAAGGCACATTATGAGATTGCCCGTACGAAGGTCGAGACCCTTAATTCGACGCTCTCATCTTACGTACGTGCCGCCATCGACAGTCGCAGCCTCGAAGACGGAAATAGCCTCGAGCGAATCGGTTCAGGACTCGAACGACGACTGCCCTCGATGACGGAAGCGGGCTCGAGCGAACTGAGAGGTGCCAGGCGTGAGGACACTGTCCGCCGCCCGACGCGCGCACGCGAGCCGAAGCATTAAATGCACCTGACGCTTCCCCACCTAACACACAGGCCACGGAAGGCGTGATAGGGAGCAAGCTTCTGTCCCATCGTTCTTTTTGCAGCCTTCCCACCGAACGACCCAGGGCGAGTCAGGACACAGGAAACAAGGATGGAACGTCTAATCGGGACCCCCTCGAGACACCCAAGGTCAGCGCTCCAGATATCGGCATATTACGCGGCGCCCGACCCTCGACCGAACAAGGTCCCTTCCCAGGGACAAGTCGGGCATCGACTGACAACGCCACAGCTGCTCCGCCGGATCCGCCACCATACCATACGAGCGTGCGACCTCAGAACCAGCACAAGGCGGCTGGCAGGGCAGCACGCGGGAGCACGCGTAATCATCACCAAGCTATCAAGATGGGACGGCTCGAGGCCATGCCGTACGGAAGCCTCGAGTAGGTCAGCGCTCCATGCGGCTATCGATCCCTACTCTAACATCTATGCATGTACCCTGTGTCTCTCCTTGGAGCTATAAAAGGAGGGACTCAGGAATAGAAGAGGGGGACAGACCACAATACGAGAACACACACACGTAGTAGAGCTACACATTTCATATCACGCTTGTATTTGCCCCTGTACAAGCACTTAGGTGCAAGATAATACAAACTCCCTCCCCCCGCTGGACGTAGGGCCTTCTCTTGCCCGAACCAGGATAAATCTCTGTGTCTTCTTGCATCACCATCCGGAAAGGGGAGCACGCATACAAATTTACTCGTTGGTGTGACCCCCCGGGGGAAAAACACCGACACAACTATGATTGGTCTGAGAAATACAACTAAGAGCAATAGGAAGTTGTAATCAACCAGGAATTTTAGAGAATTCATAAGAAGGTATGAATCTCCAAATGAGCTTCCAAGGAGAATGAAAGCATACTAACTGTAGACTATAGTGGAGCATGACCAGAGATCCCGATGTTTAACGAGCACCTGGTAGTATTTCCTTATGGCCGCGGTTCCACAGGAGACTACAAGGCTCGACGTTATAACGTGATCACGGATCATGGTACCTACTATAGAGCACAGTTACAATAGCTTTCAACCAATCTATGTTGGTTATCCAAGTCAAGGGTTTAGGTAATTCCCACAAAGATATGGGCATGGGTTCCCATGATAGGGCTTAAAGAGCGAGGGTACCTTAGTTGTGGGGCTATAATGGATCATGCCCATAACCTCGATACCTGCACGCGCCCAGCAGAAATTTGTGTCATCCGGACACACAAAAGACTCTAGGTTCCGACGCGGCACCGGGGTCACGGGACATGGCACCACTATAGGGCACCACAACAATAAACCATGTCTCACAATACCAAGAATGTAACTGAGATCAAAAGTCGATCACAACCACAAGGCGTTTAGGGAACTCAAAAGGACAAATTTGAATCCCTAAGGAGTGTCCAAAGAATGAAACACCCTAATTGTGGACTATAAGGGATCATGATCATATACTTTGATAACAATGAGCGCCCAGTAGTATTTCTTCATGGTCATGAGCCATAGGAGACCCCAGGTTTCGACATTGTTACCTAAGTTACAAGTCATGGTACCTTAAGAGGACACAATCATAGTGTCATTCAATCAACACATATGTCATCAAATGAGAGCAAGGAGGTAGCATGTGTCAAGTTAGATGAAATCAAGGAAGGTCACATGCATAACAAGAGAATCAAGTATTAGGATCTTATGGAGTAAAAGATTATCAATCGGTTAACGAAAGCTGGTACATGATGAGATTCATCAATAAAACAGCTATAATGAATAATAACTGTTTTTGAAGCATAAGGAGGGGCTTTTAAGTATCATTATATTGTCATGTTATGCATGATATGCAATATGCTCGTCCTATACATTTTCTCAACGGCGAAAGTGCTCCATCTTCATCATGTTAGTAGATTATAGGGCTTTATTTATACAGTATCTTCATCGCTCTGGATGGAATGTTGCAAGACTCTTGACAAAGCATTGTTGGAGTAGTTTGATTCTTCACTTGGCTTGTTGAAGAAGAATTGAAGTCCCTTTTAATGCCTTCTATTTGAATCAGCAGACAGTCTTCACAGAACTTGAATAGCAAGCATAAGAAAAGTTAAGGAGCATTTACAAGTTGTTGTCCTCAAAAACTTTTAATTTGTAAATTCCTTTTGAAGTTTTTCACAAGTAATGTTGCAGAAGATCCATGTATGAGCTCTGATACCACTCTGTGGCAGAACCACCTAAATTATATGGCCCACATGCACCTATCATTGTCATTAAGACCTCTGATTACTGCACATGAGAGTCATATAACCCAGGTAGTCTGTCGGGTGCCCTTAGAGGACCCCGAATCATCCACATTTTAACTCATACAGGATCAACATGGAGTTACCACAACATTACATCATTTGTTACAAAAATAACTTACATTGGAGTGCGCAAGATTTATAACTCAATTTACAACATATGATGGAATATAAACAACTAAATTTCCAAAAGGTGTGTGGAGTAGCGGAAGCATCTTAGGTGAAGCTTCTAAGGTAGAAGAGGTGGATAAATCATGTCGCGCCCACCGACATGACCTCCATTAGCAGCATAAGTCAGCACCTGCAACAGGGGTTATAAAACCCTGAGTATGGGAGTACTCAACAAGACTTACCCGGCAGAAAAAGAGGAGAACTTAGGAATGCAGGCTTGGGGTAGACAAGGAGTGGCTGAGCAAGGAGCCAAATTGTTTTGCCAAAAAGCTTACTAATAGTGCATCCTTACTTTCAAGTTTTACCCACGAATTCCTCTCCTTAAGAGGTCGAGGAGTTCGAGGACAGTCTATCTAGTTGCTTCTCACAGACGAGTCTGTAAGTTCCTCGTCCTTAATCAAAGTATTATCTATCCAACGGCCAAAGCTTCATGTCACTCTGAGTCCGGGAATTGGGATCCGAACCTCATAAGACATTTTCCCCCTTTCTCATTTTATCACTTAGTTGCATATTTAACTACGATGAGGGTCGAAGGAATTGAGTCTCCCAATCGGGGAGCAACGACGATTCGAATCGCTTAGCAATCCAGCTGGAGTTCCTAACCACCCGACATATGTAGAACCAAATCTTGCATATATCAACCCGAATCAAGCTCTCCCCAAATTTGACCAGGTTCGCGGCACCCGAGAGCACAGTACTCCACCATCCTACAGCCGATCTAGATGTTTTCCGGTCATCTCAGATCCGTAAGGTGGGCACACGTTACTCTCGCCATCTTTCCACTCCCAGTGCGCGAGTAGCTGTTCGCGTCGAGGGATTACAAGATCGGGCTTACCGAGGGCAAGTGGCTAGTACTATAAATTCTCAACCCAGCAGGCCATCAACGGAACGGTCCTTAATCAACACAGTCGGAGACACTACTTTAAGACTCCATTCTTAGAGCAAGTCCACCGACCGGTCTCAAATTGAAACATCACTGATCGTAAGTGTATCCCACAACAACCCTTCAAACTTTCTTGTTTAAAAACCTATCTAGTAGCAGGGCTAAGCATCGCTACGCAGTTTTAAAATAAAACAGGTGTCAAGGACAGGATACAGATATCAAGGTAGTAAATGCAGCAAGTAGGTTAACCCAATTCTCAACTACCTAATGCAGCATTTTCAATTCATAAGTGACAAAAGGTTTAAAACATCCAAGGAGGGGTTAATGCATCCGGGGCTTGCCTTGGTTGCAGGGCAGAGAGGGACCCTCGGAGACTTCCCAAGTCTCGGATCCGACTTCCTCGAACGGAGCACCGACCTCGGGGTTCGGTTCAACGGGCGCTCCTTCGGTCACGGACACTATACGCAAAATGATGAATGCTTATGATATGCGTATGACAAATATGTAAGAAGGACCAAATCGAGTACAACTCGCCTTCTTGATGCAATACAGAATTATCACTAAATAAAGTTGTTTAACATCTTAATGTTTTTACCCAAGAGGTTGCATCTGTAAAATAAAATCTCTTTTAATTCATAATTAACCTGAATTAACTAATTATTAATCTTATTTACCTTAATTAATTCTTAATTAATTACTAATGACAATAATTAAGCATTAAGGCCAAACAATAATTAAATGCCAAAGGTCATTAAGGTCAATGACCTCAGGTCATCACATAATCCCAAAATCACTCAAACCCTAATTTTGAGAATTTAACTAATCATTACCTAATTATTTTGGAATTATTACTAATTAAGGGTATAATAATATTTTATTCAAACTTCATCCAAGTGCCACCAAATTTTGTGTGATGCCAGGGAATAATATTCAGAGGCATCCCACAAATTTTGGTGATTTTTGGACATATCACTAAATTATTGAAATTCATGATAGTGTTATTTACTAAATAAAGGCTACCATTTTCATACATATATATATTGCTAGAAAATAAAACCTAGCATTTTTTTTGTGTTCTACATACTGCATAGAACATATCCAAATATTTTCACTATTTTCGAATCTGCACAACTTTTCTATATATATTCAAACATAAATCAAATTTGCACACATAACCAGGACAGCAGCATATATGTAACTTCATTCAACCATAATTAGAGATCCAAGCATCCAATAAAGGTGATATTAGACTTTCTGAAAAGCTTAGATAATTTTCTGCAACTTTGTTATTATCTTCGAGAACTGATTTAATAGATAAGATGGCCAAATAGCATGAAGAAACATTCCTGTCCAGACCATGGACAGAATCAGACATTAAGCTTCATACATCTATAACCAGAGTTATAGATCACCAAAATTCATGATCCATAACATTTTGGAAAGCTTATGAAAATTACCACATTTCATCTTTTATCATGAAAGCATGATTCATAAGTTTAGCAAGTTGAAATTATACTACTACAGAAACTGATCCAGGATTTGACAGAGGGGAACCATTTCTGAAACTTAAATTGAAACAAGCATAACTCAGAAACTACAGGGACAAATGCCACCAAAATTTAACACCAGGTAGATACATGAATTATATACAACTTTGTTATAGACAAGTTTCATATCCAACATTATTTACCTAGAGCAATTTATAATGTTCCAGAAACTATCTAGAAATCACTAATAATTGAATTACAGAGAAAAACATTTCATTTATGTTCCAAACTTAAACCTGGGCAAAACCCAGCTCACCAACAGTTGGAATAGATCAAAGAGATACTAGAAAGTATCATGGTCATCCCTAAATAAGTACCTTTCATGTCTTTATTAATTTATTTAGATAAATAGACAAAGTAATAACCATATATCACAAGTACACAGTAAAATCTGAGAAAACTACAGAGGCTCATATATTCTCTCCAAAGTCTACTGTATAAATTTCATG